>NC_056463.1:5748242-6081230 GCF_008729295.1 Plectropomus leopardus
CTGGAATGCAACGAACAACATAATGTTGATAAGGTTGATGTTGAGAAGGCCATTGTGAGTGTGTCAATTAAGTGTGTGTGTGTGTGTGTGTGTGTGTGTGTGTGTGTGTGTGTGTGTGAGCCTCGGAGGAATGCAGTGGCAGCAAGAGAAGCAGCGCTGAGCTGAGCAGAATCTGTGCGATAAGAGAGATCAAAGCGCCCAGAGACCTCATCAACCTTCCCAGCATGCTCCCTGCTGATCCACCTGATAGTGCGATACAGGCCCCACCTACTGTGTCCTTGTTTGTGTGTGTGTGTTTGTGTGTCAGTAAGAGAAGGAGTGGAGTATTTATTTGCATACAATTTGCATCTCGCCCAATTTATGTGCCTAAACAATTCCGCACCGTGGACCGGTGTGTGTTTATTTAGCCTGAGCTGCTGCGACGGTTTGCTTATGTTTGCGTGTGTTTGTATGCGTGAGTGTGTGTGAGTCAACACCGCGCTCTCTTCCTCTTCTGATAAGCTGAATTATTTATTGAAATGAAGAGAAGCTGTGTTTTTCTCCTCTCGTTGGTGGAGGCCATAAATCTGCTGATGCGCGGTCAGAGATGCTTCCAAAAAGCATCACACTGCTTCAGTTTGACAAAGAGCGGCTTGTGGTCGGCGTGCAGGCGGCAGGACTCTCTCTGGATGTTTCACTAATGGATCGCTGCGAATTTCACTTCCCGTTAAGTTCTATCTTAACGAGCAGCTCTGCAAATACTGAACTCAAAAATGATTTAATTCAAGCAAAGCTTTGTCTTCTGAAAGTGCATCATGTCGCCTGAGAGGGAGCTGTTAGGGTCAAAGACCCAGTGAGATGAAAAGTACATTTCCCCAGTTTTAGTCCAATATCCCTGTATTAGTTGCTAATCTTATCTCTTGATAAATGCCAAACATATGTCAAAGAAAAATCTGTATCAGAGTACTTTTACATCAGAGTTTTCCTTTCCTTTGAAACAGTTTCAAATTGTTGATGACTCATCCTGCACTCGTCGATGTTTAAAGAAGTTAATTTAATCAAATGAGATTTCGGGCGACTAGCTGGCCACACCAGAAATTGTTTTGTAGAGCATCTTTGGCCACATCAGTCAAATAAAAACCTCACTTCACTGTTTTTGGATTTTAGTAGCCAGCAGAGAAATACAGGGAGAGATAGGAGGAGATATGTTGATAGGTCTCAGTGGTCAAAACCTTTGTTTTCATTTTCAAAACAGTGCGGCAGGGATCTAATTCATTCATCTCTCTGTCGTCCTCCTGATCTAATGGCGAGGGATGTGTTCATGAAGCCAGCTGTTCACTTTAGTTTCTTATTGTGCTTTACTTGCCTGCACACGTTTTAGCTGTCCAATTTAATACAAAGGATTTCATTTTCTGATCTCACTTGTAATAGTACAAATATTCTGTTTCACGTGGATGTACGCCACAATGTAGAAGCTAAAGATGCTCTAGCCTCTGTTTCACTGGGATTTTAAACTACTGGTAGTAAAATGCCAATAGTTGGGATGTTTTATGTGAATTTCTAATAATTTTACAACTTAATTTTGGATTATTCTTGTCAAAATGAAAATGAAAATGTATTCTTAACTCTAGGGCTGCAACTAAGGATGATTTTCATAATCTTTTTAGTCTGCCGATTGTTTTCTTGATTAATCGATTCATTGTTTTATCTCTAAAATACCAGAAAATAGTCAAAAAAGATTACTTAAAAATACAGTTTTCCATTGCTGAAAGTTGGTATATTTAAATTACTCTTTTTATTTATCTATTTAAGTTTTTGTCATTAGTGTCAATCATTTTAGCTCCACTAAATGCAAAACAGCTTTTTGAAAATGATGGATTTAAAAAAAAAAAAAAAAAAAGAGTGACCGTGTATTATTGTAACATCAAATCTGAGCATAATAAAAAAGATGCTCAAACGTTGTGTCTTGCTTCAAAGTGGTCGATTTTGGGATGTTTGGCTGCAGACTCTAAATCATCAGATGTTTCGAGCATCTTTGAATGCTCCTGGGAAAGTGAGAAAGTTATTGAAATGTGACAAAAATAATCAGTTTTCTCTTTGTAATGTGGAACGAGTGATCTCAAACACATTTCACATCTCTGTCAGTTGATTTTCACACCAAATGAAATTGAAGTGAAACCAAGTGCTGCCAGGAAGGAAAGAAATAAATGATATATGATTTAGATAAGTGTTTCCAGAAATGCCTCATATATGCAAATTGAGACCAACCAGCGATGTGTATGAAAGACACAAAGAGAGTTCATCAGGAGGTGAAGAGAGTCAGAGGTAAGCGAGATAGTTGTGTTTGCAGAGGTCTCTCTCTCTCTCTCTCTCTCCTCTGTCCCACTCTGTCTCTCTCTGTCCCTCTCTGTCTCTCTCTCTCTCTCTCTCTCTCTCTCTCTGTCCCTCTCTGTCTCTCTCTCTCTCTCTGTCCTTCTTTGTCCCTCTCTGTCTCTCTCTCTGTCTCTCTCTGTCCCACTCTGTCTCTCTCTCTCTCTCTCTCTCTCTCTCTGTCCCTCTCTGTCTCTCTCTCTCTCTGTCCTTCTTTGTCCCTCTCTGTCTCTCTCTCTCTCTCTGTCTCCCTCTCATGTGATATCCATGCAGGGGTATGTGGGTCAGTGGGGCTTTACTTCCCCTGGAGAGCAGAGCCACACCCTGACACACACACTCACACACACACACACTCACACATGCTTAATTCACTCACTGAGCCCTGACTCGTCTGCCTGTCTGCCTCGCTGGTTAACTCGCCGCGTGACGTCATAAATTTTTCATAAAGTCTGCGTTGCTCGGTCAATATTTCATATCTGGTATTGACAGGCGGGTGAGAGTCCACTGTGAGTAGTTGCAGCTCCTTCTCCTCCCTTCTCCTCCCTCCTCCTCCTCCTCCTCCTCCTCCTCCTCCCCTCCATCCCTCTCTGGCCTGTAATTAAATTAGCTCTGTCTGCGGATGACAAAGGGCCAGTCATTCGGGCTCTGCTTAGATAGCGAGTAGCTGCACTTAGAGCGGATATGAAGTTAAGGAGGAATGCGCTGAGCTGAGCTCAGTGCTGCTCTCTGGGTCTCAGGGTAAGAAGGTGGCAGAGAGGAGACCGTGTGGGTCCGGATCAGGCCCAGGCTCTGGATGAGCTGAGACCAGACCGGGAATAAACCCTCCTCCATTTAAACTGTCAAACTCTGACCTTCACTGCAGCCAGCTGTCATACAGGAGTGATAAAAGCTTCATCACTGACATCATATCTGATCAAGTATTACTTACTTTTAGTGTACTGTATTTAACTATTTAACGTCTTCAACTAAAATTTACTTTTTACTATCAAATAATTACTTTTTTGATTAACCCTGTCTGAAAGTAGCCCAAAAGATTTATAGTTTTGTTGATATAACATCAAAATAAAGTTTAAGAAAAAAATGCTTATCAGAACTTCCCAGAGTGTACAGATTTAAGTCGCCAGCATAGTTATTTTGTATATAATCACAGACAGCAATGCAAAGGGGCAGATATTGACATTCCAAAAAATGAAGCCAGATTCAGCCAAAAGCTATTATTTTGCATCTGGAACTAATAGGCGTGTTAATGTGGACAGTAGGTCTTGGCACTGCAACCCAAAGTTTTTACCGTACTTACTGAAATGTCTTGTAAAAACAAGTGTTTAAACAGATAATCTTGTTTATTCACAGTATACTGAGATCATTTTACCAATTTTAGATTGTATTTCGCTGTGGTCAAGTTTTTGTTCGGCTGCTTGTATTTAGACATTATTTATTACATATTTATTATTTAGACAACATTTTGCATAAAGCGCTTTTGTTGCTATTGTAAAATATTGTAAAACGATTTTGTAGAAAAACATGTTTAAATTTCTCATGGTAAGGTATAAAAAAACAAAAGTATTGTTTTTTTTATTGATACCTAAAATAACTGGAGTGTTTTTGTAAAGCAGGCGAATAAAAGCTCATTTGACAATCAGATTTAGAACTCACAGGAGCCGTAACTTTAGGAGAGGAAACATTCAATGGGGAAACGCAACATGATTAAAAGAAGCACACGTCGTCCATAAAAAACCAGTAAAAACACTCAAGTTCAGTTTTTACAATCTTACAGTAATCAGACTTTTTCCATTAGTGCAGTAGGGCTGATATGTAACCACTTTCACTTTTATGTTCATGCCAAAATAAAGAAAAACTTTCAGACTAAAATTTGGAAGCTGATAAAATCCAGCCGTTAAAGCCGATCTCACATCACTCTGTCTGTTATATATCACATGATAACTGTGCAATTCAACATTACTTGAAACTGTTTTAATGGTTTCCAATACTATTTTTCAAGGTTTGGTATGGGAGTTAGGATTTCCAGTATTGTGACAACACTTTCATGTATTATACCATATAAATTGCAATGAAACCAGCAGGTAAGAAAAAACAACAAAAAATGTACAACAACAAAACCTAAAATACTGAAAGAAAAGCCCACTGCAGTGAGCCCTTTAAAACAAGTGCACACTCTCCTGTTCTCTCCTTTCAGCCTCCCAGTTTGTCTGTCTGTTTGTTTGTTTCCTGCTGACAGAGTTGTTGTCTTGCCTTGTTTGTTTGCAGTGCTTCCCACCTGCTCGCCGCTGGACTTCCACTGCGACAACGGCAAATGTATCCGCCGCTCCTGGGTGTGTGACGGAGACAACGACTGCGAGGACGACTCCGACGAACAGGACTGCCGTAAGTAAACCGCCTGTCTCTCTTGTCAATACAAACAAATACAGTGGCAGTAACACTAATATGTGCCGTCTCTCTCTCTCTCTCTCTCACACACATACACACACACACACACTCTCGACCTGCTCTGACGGGCTCAGGGGGATGAGTTATTATAAAAGTGGACAGATGTTTGAGGCAGCCATGTGCAATGAGGTGTGTTGGTGTGTTTGGAGTCTGAAGGAGTTGCCTGGCTGTCTCTCTCTCACACACACACACACACACACACACACACACACACACACACACACACTTTGGCGAGAGGTCAACACTCCCACAGTCACCACATGAGACACTTTCTGACCTTTGCCCTCAGTTTATCTTGTTCTTCTTTTGATTTGTGGAGGTATCAGTGTGTGTGTGTGTGTGTGTGTGTGTGTGTGTGTGTGCGCGCGCATGCATGTGCTTGTGCATGTGTATGTGTTTGTTCAACCCAAAATACCCCTCAGCTGTGCCAGCCACAATGTGGCCTCCAGTGGGTGAAGTAAGGAGAGTTTCTATTTCTGCAGTTGTATTTATGTATGTATGCACTGCTGCCTGGTGGGTTTGTGTGCGAGTGTGTGTGTGTGTGTGTGTGTGTGTGTGTGTGTGTGCGTGTGCGTGTGCGTGTGCACGCACCTGTATTTCTATCTTTGTGTGGGCCATTTTCAGTTTGACAGTGATGACAGTTTTGGAAACTTTTTTCTGTTCTGTACTTCTTCAGCGGCCTGTTTCAAAACTTAACGCTGCATATTGGATGCACATGTTCATTTTTCAACACATTGAGAAAAAATCCATCACGTCATCACCCCAGACACAATTTTTGCTGCAAATCAACACAACATAGCTTTAATTTGCTACTTTTTGTAGCAAATTACACAATTGTTACACAATTAGTGCCCTTAATTATCAAGTGAAACCAGTTGCAAAACACGCTACGGTATACTGTAGCTGCTTTTTAAATCAGCTGAATTGATTACTTTACTGCCGATACGGGAGCGATGAGCCATTTTGCCAGCATTATAGTGACGCCTCTGTCTTTCACTTTTGACAAAGGGAAAGATATCATAGCTGTCAGAGAGTAACAATATCTCCGACTCTATCTCCGAATTACAACTAGAGGGCTGCCTTGAAAGACTTGAAAGATTGCATGAAAGATCAATAAAAACTTTTCCAATTGAAACAAATTCTTGAAGACCTCATGGGTTTGATGGCCACATTTTTGTTTCCGGTTCACAACCTCGACTTCCTCTGCTATGTTTACTAGCAGATTACAGCCGTGCGTAAACCGCCAATTTCTTAAAATTCTTCACGTTGCATAGCCGAGTTTAGCTGCTGGAAACGTGCCTAATTTGCACTTCTTCTTTTTTGCGACATTTCAAAAGTTTGCTTTGCATTTGCTTAACAATTGAATGAAAACGTGACTAATGAGAGGTTCCCCATCAGAGCAGAGGTCTTAAATGTGTGCGTGTTGCTCCATTAGTCTCGGTGGAATTAGTGGTCAGATCCTGTGAACACATCATACACTTTTAGTCTCTGTATTTATTTACCCATAATGACTCAGAAGGCTCCGTGTGTGCCATCTGATCCGTGTGGATGTTCGCCGCGCGCCACTCTTTCCATCACACTGTCAGTGTCGGTTTGGTGATTCAGTTTAATCACACTTAACTCTGTGCGGGGACAGGAATAGTTACAGGGAGTGACGTGTTCTTGATTGAGACAACACATGGCAGAGAGAGTCAGCCAGTGTCCTTTTACTGACTAACTGTTATCTAGAGATCAAAACCGACTCATTATTCCTCTCTACATCTTCCACTAATAGAAAAAAAACGTGTGTGTAAAGGACTGTCAGCCACCATCATGGTGTTTAACTCATTGGGACATTTTAACTTTAGTAATTATCTGTTAAGTAGTTTGGTATTATCAACACGCTTTAGCTTAGAGTGCTAATTTGGCTTGTTGGCTAAATGTCCCGCCGAGCTCCATCCAAACTCTACACTGAAAAATGAAGGACTGAAAAGTCGAATATTCTTATTGAATGACATAATCCTAAATCAGGTACGGATGATTCACTCTGGACCACGCTGTCGGACTGATGTTGCCATCCAAGCCGCAGTGCTCATTTGCTTTAACCCTTTTAAACCTGCAGCAACATCACTTTTCTTGTTCTGCTTTCAGACTTCTTTCACATATATTTAACCCTTTGAATCCTGAGCACATTGGTTTGATTTTTTTCTAAAACATGGGAAAAGGGCAATGAGCAACTTGATAAGAAATGTTCCAGTAAAAATCAAATGCAACGTGCTCACTCACAATAGAACTTGTTGAAAGTGGGTGCTGAACCCTCAAAATGGATATCAAAGCAGTCAAAATAGGACAGCACTCTGATTACACACTGACATTTCGGGCCCGACGCCCTTCCTCCCTGTTTTGATTGCTAAGAAATGTTCCACAAATTGCAAGAAATTAGTAGATTTAGAAATTTATATTTCAGAAAGGAAAGGAAAAATTTGTTGGGAAAAAAACTATGTGTATAATTAAGTTAATTACAGACATAATTGTGTTTTTAAAAAAAAAAGTTTTTCAAAGTTTCAAAGTAATTTCCTTGGGGTTTTTTATTTTTATTTTTTAAATTATTTGGTTTTAATTATGATTTTTAGTTGTAACTGTTTTTTGTACTTATTTCTCGTACTAATTTCTTGCTAATTTTAGGCCCTTTTTTTCTGTTCGTTGTTCATTGCCTCTTCCCCATGTTTTTGAAAGACATCAAGCCAGTTTGCTCAGATTTCAAAGGCTTAAAACTAGAAGATGAATACTTTCAATCACCGAGATTGTTCAGCATTTATAGTGGAATCTGTACCAAAGGGAAGGAGGCAATTTCCATGTGCCTGACACAGGTAAATGGAAAAAAGTTGAAGCTTTGTTTAGAGACAGCTTCATGCACTTCAAACAACTCTCTAACAGAAAATAAACCCCAGTCGTGACACCCATTGTTTTCCACAGTTACTCTTGTATTCTCCCTCGTGTGGTTTGTGTGTACAGCAGGTACGTGTCAGCTCCATCTCTCCTGAATGATTTTTCTTCTTCATCTATCATCTTTCTCCTCCTCTTCTGTTGACCCAAATACTGTAACAGCAGCCAGACACTGAATCACTTCCTGATGGGGGGTCTGTCTGCTACGAGCCGCCTATGAATTTTTCATCTTCATGCCCAGTAAATTTCCCTCCCTCCCCTGTTCCCCAAACTACTTATTATTTCATGCTTATTTCTTTCCCTTCATTTTTTTCACCCTGGTCTGTCTTTCACCTCCCAATATATTTTGTTTCTCCCTGCGATGCAGTAGGTTTTATTTCATTATTTAGAGACGGGGAGACAATCCTCCACGCTCGGCTGGAGCTGAAGTAGTTGTCAAGATTTCAGACAAACACGGAGAGTGAGGTGTGTCCCGCTGTGGATGTGTGTGTGTGTTTGAACATGAAATATTCTGAATTCTTCAAGTTTTAAAGACACAACACCATCTCAGCACACACACATGCAGAGAGCCTGGTAATGACTCTCAGCGACCTCTGACCTTTGACGTTTGGATGCTGTGTGAATGATGAGCGTCTTGAGGGCTTGTTGACCTCCGACCTTGCTTTGTTTACCTCGCTGATGGAAGGGGAGAGAGAGCATGGGAGAGACAGAGTGAGGGGGGGGATCAATTATTTTCTTACAAGTCGAACAATAGATTAAATGAGTGTGTTTGTCGATAATTCGCCTAAAATTAAATTTTCATTTGGACCCAGCAGTGGGCTTTTGTGCTTTCAGATCCTTTTCTTTTTGGGGGAGCTGAGGGTGTTCTGGCTGAAGGGAGGTCGATGTGTGTGTGAGGTCAGCTGAGGCTTAGCTGTCAAAGGTGGAGTGAGAAATTGTCCGGGCTGATATATTGGACGATATTTGCTTATCAAAGGTGCAACGTGTCAGTACACGTATGTTGCCAGATTTAGAAAAAAAACGACTGCAGTACAAAAATTAAATAGTTTACATAATTACATTACCATTACTTGTTCAGAGAGCAGTGAGCAGCTGTCCTCCTCAGTATAAAGCATGGTCACAACTCTAATAACAGAATTCTTATTAATGTTTGATCATTTTTTGTGCCTTTGTAAAAAAAAAAAAAAAAAAAAAAAAAAAAAAAATTAGGGGATATTTTTTAGTGCTGAAGATATTGCGTTCAACCTCAAAATTAAATATTAGTTGCACTGCTGTCTAAACGTAACAAGGATGACATTTTAAATGTTGGCTTCTTTTCGAAAATAGAATCACTGTTTTACTTTTGTTGTTCTTTTTTAATTTACTCATTATATGAAAAACAATGTATACAGAGTCAAAGCATCTTTAAAGCATGCTAGGTTACAAAGTTCATGCAGAAATAGCCACCAACCACAGAGGTCGACAAGTTTTATTCACTCGGGCTCACATAAACACACAGGCGACCCAAGTTCAGTCTCACCATTTAGTTACATTTTGCAACCATTTTTGGAGACAGTGTTAGTAGATTTTACAATTAGCAGCTCTAGTGAGACTTTCTTTTTAAATTATCATTGTAATATCGTATGAAACACCAGGATGGAACGAGAATTAGTTTGTGTTGCTTAGCGAGAAACCTCGCTGTATCTGCTCTCCTTGCTCTCTTGTGCCCTTGCACATTGGTGCTGAGGTGTAAACACTGGTAAACTCAGCTACAGCAACAGCGAACATCAGCAAACTTCGGAGTTAAGTAGTAAAGGATTTGTGTACTTAATCATTTCTCAATAATGGAAATAAGATGGAAATATATGAACTTGTTGTATTCTTCTCATATCGACAGAACAGTGAAGTGTTTTTGTTTTTGTTTTTTTTGCTGTGACATGTTTCGACTGCTGTCTTTCTGCAGTCTTCTTCAGAAGAGTCATGTGACGTTGTTGTGACATGTCCTGTCAGCTGTTTTGTACAGGTTTGGTCGTCCTGTCAAACCTGACACCTCGCCCGCTGTTGTCTGACAGTTTCTTGAAGACGGCATATCAGGTGTGGGACATCATGCATGTCCCTTTGTCCTGGATTACTGTCCTTAGGGCCCGTTTCTGGATCTCAGTGGCCTCCCTGATCCAACGTCAGTGCTTGTTGCTCTTTGACTGAATGAATTTGGCCTTTTCTCAGTCCACGATGTGGTTTTCTCTTTTGCAGTGGTCTGATATGATTTTATGTAAGGGTCACCAGATTAACGGCCTGGCCAATTAATGCGGCTGATATTTGTCATATTGCCGATTATCTAGTCAAGTCAGTTTTATTTATAAAGCCCATTATCACTAAACATGATTTGCCTCAGAGTGCTTTACAGTGTACGACATCCCTCTACCCTTAGACCCTCACATCGCCCAAGGAAAAAAGTATCTCACTGTAGGAAAACGGCAGTCAAAACATGTCAAGGTAAAAAAAACAAACAAACAAAAACACCTTACTAGTCTGTCTGTCTATCTGACTAAATGAACCTTTTTGGACTAAGAATGTGTTGCATGTCAATTTAAGCGGTGCTCGTACATTTTCTGTTGGTGCATCTAAATGTTTCAGCAGGGAGCACCAGCACTACTAGTGGTGAAACATCAGTCTGGAGCCCTGTTCAGGGGCCTCATGTCATGTCGTGTATCAGAAGCGGAGTGTGTCTCCAGCAGCTTAGACTGTGATGCAACACACCTGAGAAAAGATGAAAAATCTCACCGAGATAAAGAAAAGCTTCATCTTCTTCTCCGCCTGCCTCCCTGTTCTGTGGGCATCCTTCTGTTTCTGTCTGTCCTTATCTCTCTCTGTTTGTCTCAGCTGTCTGACACTCACACACGGCAGTGATAAATTATAGATTACCTCCTGCCAGGGGCCATCCATCATTGGTTCTCCTTGACGAACCTGTTTACTCGGCCCCGGGCGAGCATGGCTGGGTTCTGCCATCGATTTACGGTGCTAACAGTAAGGCGGTGTTTTGAAAATCCATTCGGTCTTTCATCAATGAAGGTGTGATTAAAGAGGCGATGTGGAGGAGTTGTTTGGATAAATGAAAGGGTTTGGAACAGAAACACTGTCAATGTCACAGTGCTCAAAGTTCACCGGAGGGAGTGACTTTTGTCTTACTGCACCGTCACGGCTGTTGGTAGGAATGACAAATGTGTCTTTTATCTTCAGTCTCAAGGTTAGCCATCTACTGAAACAGCATTTTCTAACCTACAGCAGTCAGTATATTTAATTTTAAAAAATACCTGCTGGAGCTCAGCTTTGGTGGATTAAACTAGTTCTGAATTCAGCTGGTTTAAAATTTAAAGGCACTGGGGATTTAAGAATCTGCCTTTTTATTCAGCTTTTCAATTATTTAAAATGACTTTTGTCGAAAAATTTGGACTTGTCTCTGTTATAGGTTATAGATGGAAACGCACATTTAGTGTAAAAATATATAAATAAATATAAATATAAAATATGATGGACTGAAACATGCAAAGAACGGTGTTCCTCCTTTGCATGTTTCTTTGAGCAGGTTTTAATGTCCTTATAGTCATAATGCTGCTATCGCTCTGATGACAATAAGTCTCTGAAAGCAACATCTTGGTGCAGCCACTGGATATTTGGGCCCAGACCTCCTCTTCTTGTGCCCGTCATTTTGTCTAAACTTTATGAACAGATATCTGCAGGTGATTTCAGACAAATTTTCAAAGAAAGCGAGAAGAAAGCTAAATCGCCGCCAATTGCTGATGGGTTCTGAGATTGCATGTTCTATAGTGCGTTCGGCCTCTTTTGCTCTCCACATGTACAGTTTACCTATTTCTAAAACATGATTGGTTAATACTACTCGGACTAAAAACTGAAACCAGAACACTTTTGATACCAAAATCTTGTATACAGATTCAGTCAACGTCTGGATATTTCTCTTTATAAGGATTATAATGACAGAGAATCAGCTAATGCTGGGAAACGTCATCGTAAAACAGACATTTGAAAATTTTCATTTTGGATATTTTCAGACTTTCTTTAGACAGCCATATCTTTGACAAATTATAGTAAATTTGAGTTTTTTTATTCTCGATCCTGCATTTTTTTCAATGCTTTTAATTGGTTAGATTATTATTATTTTTACTCTTCTTGTTGTGCACTTTTACTTGTAGCTTTGTGTGACGTAGTTTTCTCGACGTCAATGATCCAATCGAGACTGAATAAAGATTGAATGAATGAATTAACGTTCCAATCACAGTGAAAGTGGGTGAAAAGTCGACTATCACAGAGAGGGGGGAAATACGATACCCATTTATATGTGGGAATATCAGTGCACATATTGGAGCAATTTTTCCAGGAAGGCTTTTATAGTGTTGTACTCGGAAAGAGACAGACGTAATTGTGTAAAAAAAACAAAATAAAATAAAGCTCCAGAGATAAGGAACATTCCGACTTTCTCCTATCCACACACCCAGATAATCGCTGCTCAAACTGCGTGTGAATGTCTGATTGACGGTTTTGGACAGTTATAGAAATTGTCAGATGCAACTCCCCAAACTCAGTAGCTCCTCAGAGGAGTGAGAGGCTGTTCAACCGTCTGACAAGCTCTGCAGTGGAAGCACTCGAACACCTTGAACTGTAAGAACTTCTTCTGAACAATAGTAAAAAAGACTTTTTGTGAGGTCAACAGATTCAAAGATTGAAATAGATGCAGTGTATTTTGCACTGTTTTGGATAAAGTACAAGTACAAAACGCACTGAGGATACAGATGGAGAGTGGAGATGATTATGCTTAAATTATGGTGTGAGTTATTTATACGGACATTTTAATTGTTTTTCTATGGAAGCTTGTCACTAAGGCAGTTGTTGTAACTGGCATTAATTCAAACTGACCACAGCCTTCATGTTTCCTGAGGGGCGAATTTTTTTTTTTTTTTTTATACATGCAGCCGTTCATGTGGTTTGGTTTCATGTGTTTTTGCACAGCCCTTTTTACACATCTCCGAAAAGTGCTGTCTAAATAGAGTTATTATTATAACAAATGCTTTCACTCTGCTTAGTCAGTGACCGTGAAGACAGCCGCACACACTCTCAGTATGACTTTCCTCAGACCTCCTCCTCACTGAGTTGCAGTAGCTGCCGATCGAACGTCACACGTGTTCACTCTGTGGGTCTTTGAGCTCTAGACCTGCAGCCTCGGGAGACTTCAGCCTGTTTTCAAAGAGAAAAATCTCACTTACTTCTCCCCAGCTCTGAGCCTGACATAAAAGGCCGCGGTTTCCCTGGTGTCAGTGCAGCTGCAGATATAATGTCAGCAGTGCTCTGGGATATCTTCTTCTTATCATGCTGTTGTACAGTATCTGCTCTTTGCTGTGTTGTGTCCTCATTACTTGTCCTCTGAAACCTCTCTGTTTCCTTTTCTCCTGCAGCTCCCAGAGAGTGCGAGGAGGACGAGTTTCACTGCCAAAATGGCTACTGTATTCGCAGCCTCTGGCACTGCGATGGTGACAATGATTGTGGGGACAACAGTGATGAACAGTGTGGTGGGTACACACATCTACACAGAAACACAAACACCATAATGCAAGCACAGATTTATTCACAAGTTCTTGCAAATGTGACCTGAGATTTTTTTTTTTCTGTATCAGACATGCGTAAATGTTCAGATAAGGAGTTCCGCTGTACAGACGGCAGCTGTATCGCTGAGCACTGGTACTGTGATGGAGACACGGACTGTAAGGATGGATCAGACGAGGAAAACTGCCGTAAGTTACTCTGAGCATATGTGTGTGTGTGTGTGTGTGTGTGTGTGTGTGTGTGTGTGTGTGTGTGTTTTCAAAGGTCCAGTGTGAAGGACTAAATGACATGTAGGAGTGAGGTAGCAGTACTGAAACTTCTCCGTGTGCTGTTTCATTTTTCACTGTGGACATCTGACGATGGATTTTAGGGACGTTTTACCTTCAGTGTCCTTTAATGTTTTTTGCATTTATGTATGTCACTGTTCCTTATGGCTGACTCTGTGCTTTGTTTTACGTGGCTGCAAAGCAAATTTCCCTTAGGGGACATTAAAGTGAAGTTGAAGTTGAAGTTGAACATGTAGGAGAACTAATGTTAGACATTTAAATCAAATGTTAGACATTTAAAATATTAGCACTGTCCTGGCTGTTAACACAGTTAGCTAGCAGCCACTGGCTTTAGCCACTTCCACTCTGAGAGTCGTGTGCAGACAATGCCGGCCAAGACTCTGAATCAAAGATACGCTTTGAATGTGGTTTAGAGCTCCTCTAAGTAAAATGTTTGTAGTGTCATGAGACTGCATGGATCTGAAATTATGGTCTGATGAAGTCTTCATAAGACATTGTGAACAAGTAACACTGTACATAGTTTTGATTAACAAAAAAAGTGAGGTGTCTTTCTTGAGGGAGTTATTTTCAGCTGCGTGTTGACATAAGATTGTCATAATATAATTGGGTCAATTCAGTTATATGATTGGCCACAGCTAAAAAAAAAAAAACCCAAAAAGACATCGCCCCCATAAGCTGTTGCTAATGACAAGCCTGTCAGCCCATCAGTGAGCGTGTTTACATACAACTGTTGTTGGCTCGTCATGTTAATGAGAAGCCCAATTTCCTAAATCTATTTAAAAGAATCATGGTTAACATATTTTGATATATTTAACTGTGTTTTAATGGGGAATTCATAAGAGAGAGGATGTATCAAAAGGGGAACTTATCTCTGTCGCAGCAGTGGCAGGATGAAAAGGAAAACCCATTACTCATAGCTGCTGCTCGTCCTCGCATCCAAATAATCCAAAGGCGCACTAAAATCCAAATACTGAAATAAATGATTATAAATAAATACTTTTCCTCATCTGAACAGTATGCAATTTGTGAAATTCAGACATCACAAGAGAGTCCGTTGTCTCTCAGCTGCAGCATCATCATTCAAAACTATGACAGCAAGAAGAGGACAAATCTAGTTACTGACCAGCTGCATGAAGATCTCCTAGTAATCAATTTGCTGCACGGCATGTAAACATGTTCGCTGTCTTGATAGAAAGCTGAGCCTCCTTCGTTTCATGTATAGTTTCTGACAGTCTGTGCAGAGGAGAGTGGAAGCTTCAAAGAGGCTCAGACAGCCAGCTGCTGCGCCATCTTTCCCAGCATCTGTTGAACATGTCTCTGTGTCTGTTTGTGCAGCCTCAGATGTGATGGCAGCCACCTGCAGCGTGGAGGAGTTCCAGTGTGCGTACGGCCGCTGTATCCTGGACATCTACCACTGTGACGGAGACGACGACTGCGGAGACTGGTCGGACGAGTCGGACTGCTGTAAGGAAACACAAACATGATTCTAACATTTTAAAAACCCAACAGTGCGTATGTTTACATGCACAAAATACATTTTACATGCAAATTTTTGCCCTTAAAAGACAATATTCCTCCTAATATAATAAAAGCTGTTTAAATTTCTAATGAAAATGAATACTTCACTAACTCTCCCGTTTACATGCAGCTTTGTACACTCAAATTAACTTGGCCTAACATGTCGTTTATCACGTCAAAATATGGAGAAGTAGAACAGCTGGAGCCGCTTGTCATTTTGCTTCTTTGCATCTAAATAGGATTTTGTCACAGTTTTCTACTGGTGGCGGACTTGTTGCACTCTCTTTCCTGCGCATACCCAAAAACCTGTTAGTATCATTATGTTGAAAAGCAGGTGTGTTTCTCCCTCTGACTAGAAATGTGGGATTTTTGTTTTACATGCATTTCTACCTATACAGCTCTGCACACTGTGAGTTGATTTGTGCACAGTGTGTCCGTGACAACATACAGAACCAACCTTGATCAGACAAGAGACTGGGTGTCGCAAACTGTGCTAAAAACTCCAGTTGAGACGTATATTCCGAATTGGCTGTTTACATATCGAAATAATGCTCCCTAAAATCTGAATAATACCAACATATCCAACATGTCTTAATCAAAAAAATGCTAAATTCAAAAAACGGCCTAATTCAGAATATTTAAACGGAATACACTGTTTGATGACCTGCGTCAAATTCAGAATACCGTCTTATACAGAATAAAAGGGGAATATTAATGTGCATGTAACTGTAGTCACTGACTTAAGATATTCGTTAACTTCGAACCTCACAGAAAAATCTTCCCCTCAGACTCTTATCTACGGTTAAGGCCGATTTATCAGTGTAGCTCAAAATTCTCCTAACTTTTACGTGGAGCAACCTTAAACTCATTCCTGAATGCAAGCTCTATTTTCTGACTAACTCATACAAGAAGGCAGGATTTGGCAAATATCCCTCAACAAAATGTCCTCAATTTGAAGATTTAAGATGCGAACTTGGTGGAATTCCAAGAAGTAAACAATACCCATTGTTACAGTGGAGCGACTGATCCAGGCTGTCTTGCTGGTGTAAAGCTCACAGAGAGCTGCTGTTACTCCATGCGCACATACACGCTCACACACACACACACACACACACACACTCTCTATATGATCCATGGCAGTGCTCCTGGCTCTCACTAAACAGTGTCTTGTGCAGAAAATGAAGCTCCTCTGGGAGATCAGTGCTCTGTTCTGCCATTAGATGAGAGTTTAGTTTCTGCTCTCCCTCTGGCAGGCATCTTTTTTCCTTCTCTGCTTCACTCTCTCCCTCCTTGCACTCAGATGGCACTGCTGCACATATGTCCAGAAACAGCAAGCTGTCCTCATGTCCTGCAGCTTGCGGCACTAGTTCAGCAGGAGTTTAAAAGTACATTATGAGCTCATCTGAACAGGAAGCAGTGTTTTCCGCAGAATTAGAGTGTATTTGTTGCAGAAGATGACAACGTGCATCTGTCCCTTTGTATTATTCTGTGCCCCCTCTCTAAATTTGGATGTTTGTGTGGATCTTTGAATAAAGCACAGGCCTCGCCCCTTCATGATTTCTTATTTTGTTCAGCATCAGTTTATTACTCGCAGGGTGGATTGATTTATTGATCTGTTCAGAGTTGATCAGATCAGATTGGTGGATTAGAGGGGCCACCACCAGCAGCTACTGTGAGTGACTTTTAGATCCCACAAAATGAATGGTTAAGTTTCACTATAATTTACTTGAGGTTGTGCTGCTCCATCTGAGCTTAGAGTGCGTTCTGCGCTCCGATAGTGTGGTGCAATTGATAACCGAACAGTATTTACATTTCAACAATTCTCCAAAAGAATGGCCCAGCTCCAAGAAATCTGTTTCATTGGTTTTAATCATGGTGAGCCACTACAAATAAATGAATGTTTCTTAAAACCTATTAATTAGGCATTGATTATTTTTAGTGGTTGCATACGGCCCTTTAAAAAGTGTGCCAGGTTTTGACACCATTTCAGATTTTGTGGTGGTCAAACTGTGGAATTACAATTTATGAGTCTGGCACCTGATCCATTGGGCCCCAAAGGACTTGTTGCAGTTGATTTACATTAGGAGTTAGATGTATGTTAATTAGTGGACAAGTTTTTTTAAGCATCACGCCCCCTGGTGAAATGCTTTACCATAAAGATATGATCCACACCAGCCAATTACATTTGGACCAAAGGTAATATAATATGTCGCTGTTGAAAATTTTGGCTTCATGTGCCACTGAGCAACTTTGATAGGAATGAATGGGGTCCTGGCTCTGACGCTGTATCCGGGTTTCTTTATACATCCATTGGTTGAATCAATGGAATCAAATCTAAACAGGACACACTGGCTGAATACAGTGACACTTAAATCTCAAAGCTCACTGTATTTGATTATCTGCTGATCCTTCTTTCAATTCACTGATTCATTGTTTGGTCTGTTGTACGTCAGAAATTTGAGCCTAAGGATATCATCAAGTTGCTTGTGTTGTCCAGCCAACAGTCCAAAAACCCGATAATATTCAGTTTACAGTCACACAATAAAGAAGACGCCGGATCAGCTTCAAGTCTGGTCAAATGAAAACCACACAGTCATCTTGAGGCAGACGTTTTTGAGGGTTAAACTTTTTTTAGAACCTACTTGCCCCTTCAGTCATAAATATTTGATATCACACATCTGAAAACATCATAACGTTTAGTCTCGATTTCAAGTTATAACAGTCAGTTGATGTCAGGTTGAGCTCAGTAACAGCTGCTCCACAGCATCTGTCAGAACTGGAAAACATTCTGTCGGTTAGATCTTTTCTGTCACTGTATATCACACACACACACACACACACACACACACACACACACACACACACACAGACACTGACATGCATACACACAGTGTGAAGCCATGGTCCTGATTAACACAGACTATCATGTTTCGCGCTCCTCACTCCAGAGACGCTGCCTGCTGCTGACAAATCTCTCAGCATCTCCCTGCTCATTCTCTCATTTCTCACATGTTTGTTTCATGCAGTCTTTGTCTCTAACCACCCACCACATTTCTCTCTCTCACACACACACACACACACACACACACACACACACACACACACACACACACACACATTCATGCACAGTGGTTTCCCCCTTTGATGTGTTTATCTGCAGTGCGATAAGCACAGCTTCAAGGTTTCGTAATACGGTTTAGTCATGTTAGTGACTGAGCTGCTCTGTTTCTCCCTCGTTTCCTCCCACATCCAGGTTTTTTAATTGCTGCCTCACTTCTGAAGTGTTTAACATTTCTCTTTGGAAAGTTGAGCTGGCATCAAAGCTTAAAAAAGTTGAAAAACAGACAGGAGAGCAGTCCTTGAAATACTTAAAATAACTGTGCAGTGATAGCACCACAGCAGATATCACATCCAAATTAATCACAACACACACACAGACACACTGGTTAGTTTGTGTGGGTCTTTGAAAAGTCTTAAATCCTGGGTCTTCAGCAGTGGGTCAGTGACCCCTAAGGGTTTCCCCAGAGTTACAGGCTTGGGCCGACAAATTGTTGCTTGATAATATACATTTAAATTAAAGGTTTTTTTTTTCCTTTCAAAAATTAAAATGTGTCTGAAAGTTCACATCAACATTTAATTCATAATACACAACATAAATGATAAGGTAAACCTTGTGTAATCCTGCCAATTTGCTCTGGTTTAAAGGGGTTACAATTATACAGATTTCAGAAGAAATCGAAACTCAAAATGCTCTAAATCCTGTCGGTTTCTTTTGCACAGTGACAGGATTCTTTCACTTTTGGATTAAAAAACCAACAAGATTAATAGATCAGACCACATCCTGTCTGATTTACTGAAACCAGCTGGACCTCACGTCCCCTAACTGTTCATTTCCTGCTGCTCTGCTCTCTTAAACTGCCCTTCAATTTTTATTTATTTATATTTGATTTTATTTTTTCTGACCAGCATCGCTCAGAATGAGCGATCAGTTCAGAGCGAATCAGGTTTTTTCTGTGTCTAAAATCGTGGTGAATTCCATTTCATGATGTTTTTTTTTTTTAAAAAAAAAGGCTGAAGACATCTAAGCTTTCAGAAACATACAGATAGTTTGTGGATACACACACGCGCGCACACACACACACACACACACACACACACACAGAGGAGGCATTCCTCAGAGGCATAAGACGGCCCATCCTCAGACAGCATTCCTTGGCATCGACTCTCCAGACACATGAAGGGCGCTTTGTTAGAAAAGAAGCTTCTCTCTCCCTCCCTCCCCCTTATGTGAATGCACTCACACACACACACACATCCAAAAGAACTCACACTTGCATGCCTTGTTACCACTTGCGAACACTGATACTGCTTTCGGCTGCATAGCTGAGCAGATGAAAGAGCATCGTGTGTGTGTGTGTGTGTGTGTATGTGTGTGTGTGTGTGTGTGTGTGTGTGTGTGTGTGTGAGAGAGAGAGTGAGGGAGAGAGAGAGACAAGGAGTGAGATGAAGGGTGGACGAATCATATTTGAGTGTGTGTGGGCGTCAATGTGTTTGTCAGCGTCTAACGTTGATTCTTGTGACCTATAAGTCTCTCTCTCTCTCTCTCTCTCTCTCTCTCTCTCTCTCTCTCTCTCTCTCTCTCTCGCGCTCTCTCTCTCTCTCTGTGGGAGAGCCACCTGCTGTTTTGCCATTTTTGATCATCTCTCTCTTCTCTCTCCCAGCTGATAAGCCAGCACGGGGATGCTTGAAGCTCTACAACATCGCTCCTTTTTTTTCCCTTTTTCCTTTCTTCCTCCGCATTCCCTCGTTTGTCATTTTTTTCCTCCCTTATCTCACGCCCACTGTGGCTTTGATGGGAGCCAACTCGTGCCGTCAGGAGGAAACATGTCAAAGAAACACACACACTCGCACACACTCTGGATTTAAGATGCTTATGTTTGATTCAGCTTTAATCTTCTCGGCCACCTCCATCCTCATCTGCTGCCAGTTTGAGCTTCACTTTGATCTGATCACATGTTGAGATGTGGGAGATTTAAAGGTGGGACAGCTATGATCTGTCGGCAGAGATGATCATAAGGCAGCCAAAATAAACAGAACCAATTGATGGTTAAGGGGAAGGAAACATTTATGGTATGAAACAGTTTTTTTGCACTTAACTTTTTAGAGAGACTCCACAGGTCAAAGCTGATCTGAAACTGGTTTGTTAAAAACTGGAATCCCATGTGCGTGAATTATTAAAAAAATAAATAATTTTAAAAAAAGGTGGACCCTGATCTGAAAAAATCCTGAGGATAATTGGACCTGATCCAATATGTGGTTGACCCAAACAGACCCAACAGTGAGAAGACCAAATCTGGCAGCAACACAGTGCTATACCAGTCAACAAACAGCCACAATGTAAAAGAGCAGCAGCACCAGTGAGAATCAGCAGAGGGTCCATGATATGATATTAACTACAAAAAAATTATGTTATGATTTGCAATATGCTGAATATTGAGATGACATATATTGAGATTTATTACCTTTTTTTAACAGGACATGTCTTGCCAAGTTGCTCGTTATGTTTTCCCCATGTTTTTTTTCTTTTTTTTCTGAAGATTGGAAATTATGTACCCAAAGGAAAACTTTGTCAACATTAGTTTCTGTTATTTAATAGGGTAAAGTTTTCAGGGTTGTTCATCTCACTTTAATCTTTTTTATTGCAGCCAAATGTATTTCATGAACTTTTGCTATTCTAGTAAGCTGACAAAAGCTTCATTTGTACTTGTAATATTAATAATTTATGTAAGAAAGAAAATTAGATTTTGCCTCCATGCATCAATATTATATTGCCTCACAAAATATCATGATACTATGCTGCATTGATTTTTCCTCCACCCTAAACAACATACGTCTTTGATTTTCTAGCATTCACAGTTCTAACTTTTTTTGTCCTGCGATGTTTATGACACTGAGTGATCAGAGCTGATCCGCTTCAATCCACTTGGATATTTCAGTTATAATATATTATATTTCAGTATATAGTGCTAAATCAGACTGAAAATAATTTGGGTGCAAACCAGCAATTCTCAAATTTTTAACTCTGCTTCTTAAAGGGATACTGTGCAGCATTATCAGTTACTGTTTGGAAACACGCTCGGCAGCGAAAGTGAAAGTAAAAGCCAACCCCAGATGCATTTCATGGTGATATATTTGCCGAGTTGTGGGTGTAGGGGGAAGTTTTTGGACTGTTTCTCTTGGTTGCCTGCTGCTTACAGTCTGGCAACTGGTCGCTACCTTTTTATAAAGCCCCGGTCTCACCTGGGTGCTGTGGGGGTACACACTCATGAACGTGCCAAACACATAAAATAAGAAGAAAATGATCAAATTCAGGCAGCAGTCGCTGCATAAAACGACACTGCCACACACTTCTAGTGGATTATAAGTGATGCTTGAGAGGGATTGCATCTGTTAGAACTTTTTAGGAAAATCCTACAAAGTTTACCTTCAGAAACAACATGGTTGCCTACTACTGAATGCAGGGAATGTTTTGCATTTTTGACATGATAATAAACACTTGAACTCATAAATCAAGCTGCAACTTTTAAGATCATCTTGCTCCCTCTCTTGGAAGTCCAAACCCCCAGGTAGAAAAGCACTGATGAGCTGCAGATTTAAGTTGTAAACATGCTTTTTGCCTTCAAAGGTGGTTAAATTAAAACTGTGTTGCCTGCTGTGGTTTCTGATGTCATTCTCTCTCTGTGTGTGTGTGTGCGTGCGCGTGTGCGTGTGTTTTGTGTGTAGCTTCCCACCAGCCCTGCAGATCGGTTGAATTCATGTGCAGCAGCGGGATGTGCATCAACGCTGGCTGGAGGTGTGACGGCGAATTTGACTGTGACGACCAATCAGACGAGAAGAACTGCAGTGAGTAGCTGCTCTCATCACAATAACTGAACAAATCAGTGTTGAGTATAGTGATATGCATGTTTATTTCTTTTATTCCTTATTCATGTGATTGTTTATATACATTTTTATCTTTTATCTGACTTCATGTGATTGAAAATCAAAACAATGTCTCGAATATCTGAAATCTAAGAATGAATGAATAAAAAGTGTACTTGTGTGTTTGTGTCTCCTGCAGCCACGTCCATGTGCACGGCTGACCAGTTCCGCTGCGGCACCGGACGCTGTGTCCGGTTGTCATGGAGATGCGATGGCGAGCCTGACTGCTCTGACCGCAGTGATGAAGAGGGCTGCGAGAAAACTGGTAAGACTGAGGCTGTTATCTTGTTTTCAGAAGCTAAATATAACACCAGCTTCAATGGTAGTCATGACAACAGCTCAGAACAGCCCTCCTCTACTCAAAAACTCTTTTAATTCGTCTTTCTTTTATTTTGTCAAGTTGCTTTCAAACAATAGACCTAGGAGTTCGGTAGTTCCTTTACTGATGGAAACACCGACCTGTAGACAAACTGCAGAACACTGGCTTGTGTATTGAGACAGAAATGAACAATAAACAGGCAGCAGAGAGAAGAGAAAGAAGGAAAGTTTTTACTCTATTTTTGGATACTATCCACCCATAGCCTGAGTAATGATGGTAAGAGTTCCAGATTACTCTGCATGAACCTCCCGAACCCTAAATTTCCCTTAACTCCCAGCTTCAAAGATATCATGCATTTTTTGTCACTCAATCCAACGATCTCAAGTTTTTTTTCCTGTGTTTTCTCTATTTCTGTTTTTGCTCTTTGCAGCGCTTCATTAATATGCAATGAAATATTCAAATCCATGATGTCATAGTTATGGCTGCACACTTGCATCAAATCAAAATGCCATTTGGGTCATTTGCACATTTCCCTGCAGTCAGCCTGATATGTTGGGAGTCTCTGGCTACATTGAAATCTTATGAGACTTTCAAATAAGCTGTTAATCAGCAGTAATGCTAGACTCAGGTGGTCAACATGAAGGACAAAACAGTGGAAAAAATAAAACACTAAAGCTGTCGTAATTAATGGATATGGACTTAAAGATAAAATTTTTCATGCCTCCGCACCAACAATAGCCATGGCTGGAGGCATTATTTGTTTTGGTTGTCCATACATCTGTCCATCTGTCCGTCTTTCCCATTCTCCTGAACATTCACTTGGACTCAAAGATGGACTGATTGGATCATGGTGGTCAAAGGTCGAGGTTAATGGGACTTTGCATCCATCCCATTTTCAAGAATGCACTATCTCAAGAAAACCTTGAGAAAATTTCTTCAATATTGGCACAAACGTCCACTTGAACTCAACAATGAACTGATTAGAATTTAGTTTTCAAAAGCTCAAGGTCATTGTCACCTTGCATCCATCTCATTCTTGTGAATGCAATATCTCCAGAAGACCATGAGAGAGTTTCCTCAAATTTGGCACAAACATTCACTTAGACTCACCATTGAGGAGATTATAATTGGGTGGTTAAAGATCATTGTGGCCACACAAAACATTGGCTGTAACTCAAGAATTCATATGCTGATTATGACAAAACCTCACACAATGTCAAATAGGATAAAATGAAGAAGTAATGGCATTTTACATCCAAAAGGTCAAGGGTCAATTCCAGTGGTACTGAAGTGTTCGTGTTTTCAAAGACGTGGATTTAAGCTGTAAGTGCAGCTTTACTTGTGCACGGAGGCTTGCAACCATGAGACGATATTTCTGTTTTCTTTTTTGGTTTTTGTCACCGTGTCACGTATGAGTAACAATTTGTTAAGCGAAGAGCAGAGTGGAGGATAAAGAGCTGTTGCTATAATTGTGCTATCTGTGTGTGGGACTGAAATAAGAGGAGGAGAGTGTGGAGAGCAGTTGTCTGTTGTCTCACAGGGTTTATTATTGTGTATCTCCACAGAGAGTCCTCCATGTGCTCCTGATCAGTTCCAGTGTGGTAACGGACGCTGCATCGGTCAGAGGAAGGTGTGCAATGAGGTTAACGACTGTGGAGACGGGACTGACGAACTTCCTCACCATGACTGCCGTGAGTTGATATTTGCAGCATGACAACTGAACATTAAGTCTTTCAGTTCAGCCTTTTTTTTTTTCTTTTTTTTTTTTTTTTTTTGGCAAAGAATCTGAAATCTTACTAATCGTCCTCTGAAGGGATAAGACTGCCATAATAATTTCTAAGTTATGAATACTGATATGGGCATTAAAGTTAATGAATGTTAATTTGGCGTGAAAATGTTGTTCAAGGTGAGATTTAGCAGGCACTTGAGGAAAGGTCAGGCTGTCACCAAAATAATTTAATGACAATCTGGGCTGTACTTGTGGAGCTATCTCTGCCCGCACCATACTGACCGACACCCTCAGGCCTCGCTGCTTGCAGGCCTAAAATATTTCAAGCCTCAGCACCAGATGACTCATACTTTTTTTTACAGTATGTGGTAGTATTTATACTGAGTCAGCACCCTGTGTTTATGTTCCTGTAATGTTTCCACGCCGCGTACAGGTCCGCGCTCCAGCGAGGGAAACTGTAACCAGAATAACGGAGGCTGCTCCCAGAAGTGTCAGATGGTCAGAGGACTGGTCCAGTGCACCTGTCATACTGGATACCGACTGATGGACGACGGCAAAGCCTGCCAGGGTACCAGCGTGTGTGTGTGTCTGTGTGTGTGTCCTCCTCTTGTAAGTCAGTTTGTCTTTGTGTCAGCGGGATTTTTCCCAAAAGTATGAACAAATATCCATGGAATTTCATGGAAAGTTAGTTTTAGACTGAGAATTTATTGATTAGATTTCAGTGTGGGCCTGAATCTGGGATTCCTGCCACAAGTCGAAAGTTTTATTGCCAGGATTTTGGAGACACAACCTTTGTTTCCACATTTTACGAGTGTGTTGGCAAGGTCAAGAAACTAATTTAGGAGTAAAGGGGGTGTAACAAGATGCGGGATGTATTCCAAAAGTGTGAATGATTTTTTTCGCCTTCCAGCTACCTCTGCACACTTAACTTTGTGTTTTGAAATCATTGTTAACTCTGCTGGAGTTTGACATCAGTATCTCTTTGTCCCTCCCGTCTTGTCTTCTGCCTCTGTGGTCCGTTCCAGATGTGGACGAGTGTGCCGAAGAAGGTTACTGCAGCCAGGGCTGTACCAACACGGAGGGGGGGTTCCAGTGCTGGTGCGTCCAGGGCTATGAGCTCCGACCTGACAAGCGCAGCTGCAAAGCTCTGGGTAAAAACCGCTGTACTCTATTTCAACCTTGACATGTGACCGCAGAGGAGTCACTGGGGTTTGACCTCCAATAAAAACATGGTTGCGTAGTGTTTATACTTGGTTCAGCGGTAACTGTATCCATTCCTCTGCTCCGGGGTCTTTGCTCAGAATGAGGTCTTGGGTCTGGACTAGATTTAGATAATGCAGTGAAGGTAGAGTGTAGGCCTGGTACAGCAGCCCATCAATCTGTGGCAGGCCAGAGTTAAACCCGGGTCAGGACTGTCTGTCAGGCGGCTGCCAGGACCCCAACCTTCACCTCTAGCGAGATTAATGCTCGCTGTTATTAAAAGTGACCAATGGTTCCTAACTCAGACTTTTTGTCTTTCTCCTTATTTTCCAACTTCATGTTTGGCTTCTCACTGTTTTTCTTTCCATATTAAAGAAGTATTTCCCCGATATAAAGAGATTCCTCCCATAAAACCAGGCTGTCTATGCAGAAGAAAGACGCAAATATGGATGGTACTTGGCCACAGAAAACAAAGACAAAGGGATTGTGTCATTGCCTTTGCTCAAAAGGTAGAAAACCTACAACTAACAGAATGCATCTGTTGGGTGACATAATGCGACCTCGTCTGTTTGACACAATAGCAGCCGGCCGCAACGTGTATTACAGTTAAACAGTAACCTAAAAAATGTTTCTAAAAACATCTGAGGTGAGAAATATGCAACACCATAACAGAATCTTAGCTTATATTTGATCAGTGCTGCTTCGTTTTACTGTTTGATCTCAGTTTTTTCGGCCTCTGTTTTCACTGTGCAAGAAGCAGGATGGTGCCCACTTCCTGTTTACAAACTCTTGCCATTACTCTGAAACGGGACATTAAAATTCATCTCTGAAAACAATTTAGGCAAGCAGTAGGCAATGCAGTAACCGGATCTTGATTTATATTCAAGCAGCACTGCCTAGTTTTCCCGTATGATCGGATTTCGATCAGAGTCTGAGAGACAGGGAGAGGGGCGGGTCTGTCTCTTGATCAGCTGTAAATTCTTTGTGGTCATGGTGGCGGCAAGTTTGGCGGGCAATGTGAAAATGCAGAAGTAGAGCCTCTAATTTGAGCAATAGTCCAGAGAGCCAGCGAAACATTGCCAGATGGTGTAAATTACATCATTTGGCGGTGTTTCATTGGGGGGAGGTTGGTATATCTATGCACTGGTAAGATGAAAAGAAGCCTGCCACAGTTCATCTACGCATACTGCACACATTGTTTGGATACAAATCTGGTTGAAAATTGGCGAAATATCCCTTTAATTCACATTGTCTCCATCTCTGTCCGTCTTAAGGTCCAGAGCCGGTGCTGCTTTTCGCCAACCGCATCGACATCCGTCAGGTTTTGCCGCATCGCTCCGAATATACCCTGCTGCTCAACAACCTAGAGAACGCCATCGCCCTGGACTTCCACCACAGCCGCGAGCTGGTCTTCTGGTCCGACGTGACGCTGGACCGCATCATGAAGGCCAACCTCAACGGTTCCAACGTAGAGGAGGTTGTCTCCACTGGTCTGGAGAGCCCAGGTGGGTACAGCGGCCAATAGGATGCAGTTCAGATAAAGGACAACAGGCCCATTTATCATTTATCCAATTTATTCAAGTCTGCTGCTTTCTGTCCAAGTATACTCTGCTCCCCCTCACTTCATCCATCACCTTGTTCTCATATGAGTTCAGCAGTTTGACATCAATACTGTTCAAACTCAAAGGTCTTTTTTTAACTTTCTCTTTCTCTCTTATTTTCACTCTGCTTTTTTTCCCTCCGTATTTGCTTGCTCTTTTGAACTTTCTCTCTATTCCTTTCAATCTTTTCCACTCTCTTTCTTTTTTGTTCTCTAGTAATTTTTTCTGTTGCCTCTTTTTACGTCCTTACATTTTATCTGTTGTCTTCTTTTAACTTGCACATCCTGTCTTTCTCTTTCTCCGTTAATTAATTTTAATGAAACTTTCTGCTTTGCCTTGATATTCTGATCATGTGCTATGAAAGAATATATATCAGTTATTAAGTGAGCCACAGTCTTTGCATGCAGATTGCTCTGGGCACAGACTGAGCAGCAGAACGTCAGAACATTTATTGTGATGGGTCTAAAAGTTTGCCTTCACTTGCACTTTCACTCTCATCCATCAATCTGACCAGCTCTGATCTGATCAACAGATCAGTTTGAGTTCGAATTAAGAGAAGGGGCACAGAATGACAAAAGGAAGGTACACACAACATAAAAAAAATGTTGTCAGCTACCACCACACATAAATTCTTATTCTGTGAGAAACATTGAACTAGCTACAGATGACACTTACAGGAATAGTTTAACATTGTGGAAGATTTATTTTGTTACCATCCAAAAGTGACGCGAAGATGATTAATATTAATCTTATGCCTGTGTGTTCATCATGGAGCTGCAGTCATGACTTAGTTTAGCTAAGCATGAAGACTGGGCACATAGGGAAGCAGCTGGCCTGGCACTGTCAAAAATGTAAAAATAACTTCAGAAACCCCTAAAGCTCACTTGCTAACACACTGTATCATTTTAGATTGAGATGTACATCTCACTAAAATGGAAGTAGTCTTTGTTTGTCTGTCTATCCTTCAATTTCCTCGAGAAGCATTTATCTGATCGACTTCACATTTGGTGGGTATATTTCTGAGGACTCAAGGAATTGCAGTGTTGAGTGTGAGCTCTTGAGATCTGCGGGACATATTTATTAGTTTGTTTCCACCAGAAGTGCACACTGTGTAGTGTATTGAGAGGGGACCCCTATTAACTGTTACACCACTGAACAGCATGATGGGTACTGCTTGCTCTCTGTAATTCTGTTCAGTACAACCAAGCACAAATTAAGATGGAGACCAGACATGTCAAAGTCAAACATTTCAAAACATTTCCTGAAAACAGTCTTGATGCAAGCAGCAAACACTGTAGGGCAAGAAATGAGCCTGAACAGGCACATTTTGAAAGGGCACTGCACCAGTTAAGACTATTATAAAAATGACATTATAGCATAGTTAAATATAAAATGGGTTCATATTCAGACAAATTTCAAACGTTTTTCTCTCCTCAGGTGGACTGGCCATAGACTGGATCCATGACAAGTTGTACTGGACAGACTCTGGGACGTCCCGTATCGAGGTGGCCAACCTGGACGGTACTCACCGCAAGGTGCTGCTGTGGCAGAACATGGAGAAGCCCCGAGCCATCGCGCTGCACCCCATCGAGGGGTACGAGTCCAAACACACACACCCAAACTGTATAATTCACTACAGATGGTTTCAAATGCACACACACTCATATATACATATCCCCTCTGGATGTGTCCCAGTTGTATTGTATTGTAGCAGCAGAGCAGGGATTAAAGTTTGGCAGCACAGCAGTGCCCACAGGCGAGCATCTGTGTGGAACAAGGATTTCATGAAAGGGGCAGCAGCTATGTGTGTTTTCATCCCCGGCTTCGTATGCTGCAGCGGCAGGAAAGAGTTTTAGATGAAGCCCCAGAGAAATTTTAAGCTGGAAAACTCATTCAGCTTATTAGTTAGCTCATTTGCATGGGATAATTGAAAAATATATTAAAAAGAGTTGCTCTCCCTCTGAGGTCGGTCAGAACAGATGAGTGATGATTAGGAGGACATGAATGTCGAGGACAGAGGAGACTTTTTATTATATCAGACAGCTGCTGTGTCTTGAATTGTGAGAGCAATCTGTTTACCTTTTCACAACAAGTTCAGAACAAGTAAACTAACTATCAATACCCCGCTGTCCTCCTCAGTAAGATCTACTGGACGGATTGGGGCAACACACCTCGTATTGAGTACGCCAACATGGACGGCTCCAACAGGCGCGTGATCGCAGACACACACCTGTTCTGGCCCAACGGCCTCACCATCGACTACGCCGGCCGCCGAATGTACTGGGTGGACGCCAAGCACCATGTCATCGAGAGGGCCGACCTGGACGGACGCAACCGCAAAGCTGTCATCAGCCAAGGTAAACTCCCACCTGTTATGTGTCTTTTCTGGATAAGGTTGGGTATCAAGAACCAGTTTGTTACAGAGACAACTGAGACAGTATTGCGAAATTTGCTTTTTTTGGTTCTGCTTTTTAGTTTGTGAGGAGCAAATTATATGTACTTTCTTCCTTGAGCATTGCTTATGTGTTACATGTTTATATGGTGGAGTGGAGCCAGTATCTTAATAAAGGGGCTAAAACTTCCATAATTTCACCAAAATATTGCAGTGCAGGTGGTTTTCTAAACAACAGAGTTGGTGAAATGCATTTTCATGATTGCTCAAACTGTGCAAAGCACCTGTAGCCTGCAACTTCTCATCTGATCAACTCACTGTGGCTGTTTTTCTATTAATCTTTTTCAGAAGAACATTGCAAAATTGCTCCAAGAATTTCCATATCTTTAATGAAGATAAAGTTTCGGACATAAGGAGTTTGCAGTTGCCAATTTCGACAATAAAGCCTAGAGGAAACTGCAGCTGCCTCAGAATAAAAGCCTTATGGCTAGTTAGGCGGAACTTTTACTTGTGGAGTAACAATTTCGAAAGTTTTGTTTGCATCAACAGAAGCAAAACTATATATTTCATGAAAGTTTTAAGTAGAAAGGATG
Source organism: Plectropomus leopardus (assembly GCF_008729295.1). Classification (NCBI taxonomy): domain Eukaryota; kingdom Metazoa; phylum Chordata; class Actinopteri; order Perciformes; family Serranidae; genus Plectropomus; species Plectropomus leopardus. The sequence goes on from NC_056463.1 coordinate 5,778,177, forward strand.
AGAACATCTGTAGTAAAGTGACCTGTTGTTAATGACGATTATTTGAAACTTGTTTGTGATATTTAAGGGCAAGCAGGGATGAATCACAGAATTTATGACAACCGAAGTCTTCATATGAAGCTTTTCATATGTTCCACATATTGGAACCAGGACTCGATAAGAGGAAATAGAATAGTTGAAATGTAAACACAGTCAACCATGTTTCTGGTGCCTTGTTTTTGTTTTGTCATTGAAAGCTTTGAGTGAGCTGGAGTGAAACACGAGAGATGGTGTTCAGAAGTCTGGCGGGAGTTCAGACTCTCATTAATTACCACTCAAACACACACACACACACACAAAGAAACAAACACACACAAGGGGATAGATAAAAGATGGAGCATGCTGACACTACTTCATTATACCATGTGGAGGTAATCAATGCCATATTTCCAAAGTGGAGATCTGGCAATTTAAAGACGTAAGGAGGCAGGCTCACACACTCTGCCCTGCTACTGAGGCCTCGTGTTGCAGTAAGATATTTTCTCAGGTTTTGGTTAAACTACTAATTACATCTGCACTTTTTTAACCTCACCGAGTGGCTTCCAATTTGGGACTTGTCCCCATGATGGCACCCCATTCTTGTAAATGTAATATCTCAAGAACGCCTTGAGAGAATTTCTTCAAATTTGGCAAAAACGTCCACTTGGACTCAAGGATGAGCTTATTAGAATCTGGTCGTCAAAGGTCACTGTGACATTGCATCTGTCTCATTCTTGTGAATGTGATATCTCAAAAACAGAGGGAATTTCTTCAAATTTGGCACAAACGTTGACTTGGACTCAAGAATTAACTGATAATATTTTGGTGGTAAAAGCTCAAGATCACTATGACTGTGTCAGTCTTATTTTTGTGACCGCAATATCTCAAGAAGGCCCTGGGGGTGTTTTCGAAAATTTGGCACAAACATTCACTTAATAGAAGGGCTGTTTAGAATTTGGTTGTTGGAGGTCAAGGTCACTTTGACCTTATGTCGGTCCTGAACGTAACATCTTAATGGAGTTTCCTCAATTTTGGCACAGCTGTTAGAACATTAGAATTTGGTGGTTGAAGGTAAAAGGTCAAGGTCACGTCACCTCACAAAACGTTTTTGGCCCTAACTCAAGAATTCATGCGCTAATTATGACAAATTTTTAGACAAACGTATTACAGGATAAGATAATGACATTTTATATGCAAAAGGCCAACTTTACTGTGACATCATAATGTTCTGCAAAATCACTTTTCTGGCCACTTTTCAACAAGTCAGGAACAGAAGGGGAGACATTTGGACAGACACTGAATTGATGACACTGTTGTTTGTGAGACATCTATGACATGGATGTGAACTGTAAGTGCAACTTGACTGGTGCACCGAGACATTCAACCGCTTGGTTGTAATTCTGTTTTTACCTCCCAGATAAAGTGAAAAAAGTGTGAAAGGGTGAGTGACGATTAAGTGTGTTTAGGAGTGTGAAAAGTGAGAGGGACAGGGGAAATGTTTGATGAGGGCGTATGTGTGTGTGTGTGCCATCAGCCCTGTGAGCTCTTCTTAATGATGTGTGCTCTCAGGATAAAAGGCTGTAATTGGCCCTGTCCTTTCTCCACAGCCTCTGTTTGCTCAGACAACACGCCGGACAAATGGGACGTGTGTGTGTGTGTGTGTGTGTGTGTGCGTGTGTGTGTGTGTCTGTCTATGTGTGTACGAGTGTGCATAGTTACATCCTGAGCGTCTTCGTCCAGGAATGTTAACGAGTGTCTGTGTCCCTACACCTATAGTTTTGTGTGTGTGTGTGTGTGTGTGTGTGTGTGTGTGTGTGTGTGTGTGTGTGTGTGTATAGCTGGATGTGTGCCAGCTCCTCTGTCATTGGAGCTGGACAGGAGGCGGGTGTCACGGATAACACCGCTATCCAGTCTGCACACCTGTGCAGATGGGGGACAGGAAGAGAAGAGGCTGTGTGTGTTCTCGTGTGTATGTATGTGTGTGTGTTCTCATGTGTGAGCAGACGTGATCATAGGGTACATCTGCCTGAGGACAAATGCTGTTTACTGCAGTGATGCCTCATTCACAATGAGTCTACCGCTGCATGATGAAACACGGTGCGTTCAGTCAGTCTATAGGAGGGAGTAGTAGACGAGAGACAAACGAAACAGAGCCCCCTTGTGGACAAAAGCTAAACTCACAGGTCTTGACGTAGTGTCTTAAATTTCACTGTGATACAAAATTATTGCCTTTTACTATATTAAGTGTACTAGGCAAAGGGGTCATAAAAACATAAAGTGCTCCTCATCCTCTGGAAGAAGTAATGTGCTCATAAAATTCATGGATACTGGCCAACTAGATTGAGATATCAAATGTGCAGAGGGTAATATTACTCGCTGCGAATGACACAAGATGAAAACTAGTGGAAAGGGTGCTGCCATTGGAGAGTAACTAACCCAGTGGTTCCCAACTTTTTCCTTTATGGACCCCTTCGCTATTATTGAGTAAACTGACTTTGTGACTTATCCTGTGTATATTTTGTATTACATTTAATGTATAAAAATAACAGTAAAAAGCAAACATTTAAACTGTAGAATTAAGCCAATAGGGAACACAAAAACGCAGGACGTTTGCGTCAGAGATGAGTTTTCTTGATGTTTTTTTTTTTTAGGAACTTTCATACAATTCTCTGTGATTTTTAGAATTTTTAACAATCCTACATAACAGGCCTATTTTGGCAAATTAGTGTTTTCTTCTCTGACACTTGTCCTTTGGTTTGTTTGGTTGTCTAATGCCAGGTAAGGCTGACTAGCAGAGAGTAAAGGCTGGCTGAATTTAACTTGTGTTCAGGTCTTCAGAGTCTTTACCTTGACTTCTTGACTTTTTTAAAGTTCATATTTCTCCTTTTTTTCTTCTAAAAACATTTTCTTATACCCTTTAAAATCAAGAAGTCCTCGTGACCCCTCATTAAAACTTTGACAACCCCTGTTGGGGGTTGGACATGTTAAGTTGTGAACTAGTGCACTAACCCATATGTTTTAGCCTTTCTTGTATACATGTAAGACATGTTGTATAGTGACTGTGAAAGAGTAAAGTTGTGAATTGGGTGGACTATGCTATGTTAATAAATTAACCAATTTGGGTTTTTGTTGATACGGCTTTTATTGCACTTGCAGTGGCACATTGATTGCAGTTGTAGTAAGCTCTCCTCCGCTGTCTGTCTCTCCTTAGAGCAGGACGGAGAAACACCGGGCGCTATAGTTTGAAGCAAAATGGAAGGCTCTCACACTGAGCTGAAATGAAACAATGCTCATACCTTTGGTAAATAACATTAATAAACAGTATCATACTGTGTTTTCGTATTTGGTGTGTGGTGCTCAGCCCTTGCTCTTACATATCTAAACTAAGCTGAGTGGAGGGACATACAGACAGTGGAGGGCTGGGAAAGTTGATGAAGGCTAAACTCTTATGTTGCTGTGCATGAAAGTGGGAACTCCTGTGTTATAGCTGACTAAAAACAAAGGATCAGATTGGGCTCCGTCAGCTCAATGTAGCCGATCCCAATCAGTCAAACAATGCCTTGACCAGTCTGATTATCAATCTTTGAGATCAAATTGCCACATCCTTAATTATTAATTAGCATTTTGCTGTTTAATAGTAAAATGACCATTAACTTGACCTTAACTTCACAAACAAACACATGATAAAAACTTGTGTCACAATAGTTGTAGTTGGTAAATGCAAATTTGGAATGTGATTCAGGAGGGAAAAATCCAACAGACGACCATTAAACCTTCCCTATCCTGCTGTCCATCTCAGTATAAGCTGAGCAGCTTTCTCTCCACCTGGAGGCGACGTGTCGCCAGTGACCTGCAGATAGAGAGTGTGACAGATTCAGACGAGGCGTGAAAGGACTGGGAGGTGCCACATGTAGGTTAAAGGGGACATTACTGTGAAGGCTGGTGGGACGTTTGATGCCCTGTCGGCCTGCAGCTGCTCCTCCAGCTGTCCCGGAAAACAGGAGCAGGAGGGGTGGGGTGGGGGCGCAGAGACGACAAGGAAGAAGGTGACCGTATCAAAAGCAGGCGCCTCGTGGATGGCGATGACTCAAAGAAAGGAAGAGGGTGCACTGTTGTCTCCCTCATGTTAGGATAAGATCAGAAAACACACATATTCAGCCAGTATCACCTCACACACACCTGGAGCTGTCTGAGAAGACGCAATGAGGGAAACTTTACAGACTACGTCTCCCTGTTTTCAGATGTCTTGACTGTTTGTAACTTGTTTTTTTTTTCGTTGTTTTTTTTAAGTTACAATAACTTGTTAAATTACTTTCTTCAAGTACTCTCTGACCAAAAAGTTCCTGATTTGGATCATAATTCTGTCAATTTTCTGATCAAATATTTCAGTCTAATTTAAAGGAGCCGTGTTCAATATTCAGAGCATATTTATGATTCAGAGTCTCAGGCAGGATTGTCTGCACACCGTTTTCAACATGGAAATGGCTGAGCCGGTGGCGAGTAGCTTATGATGCTAACAGCTTACGGTGCGAACATTATGAACCCTGCTAACAATGACAAACGTGGTGACAGAGCTGGGGGGAAAACCGAAGGGTGGGGGCTGTGCTTCTGCAAGCACACTATCCTAATATCAGCAGGGACCTACATATGAATGAAGTGCAAAGCAGCTGCAATTAACATGTCCGTGTGATGCACACACACATTCATTGGACTAACATTGCACACAAGGATGGACCAGCTACCACAACAAAAAACAGAGGAGCTCAGATTACAAAACACACAGATGGAGCATGGCTTCGTTCTCTGTACATGATGCCATATCGCTACAAAGGTTTTACGTGGCAAATAGTTGTTTGCTGCCATATTAATTCTCCTAATATTCTTATGTGTTTGCTGGTTTAGGAGACGGAAAACATTTCTGAACGTTGGCCTCTTTTGTTAAGAGAGAAAAAAGATTTTGGGGGGAAAAACGTGTGTATTTCTCAAAGTAACGTTTTGAATCAGTATTAGGTTTTGGGTTTGGTATTGAAACTCAAGCATTGTATCAGCACTTGAATTTTTTAAAACAATACTCAGCCTTACTCTGGACACAATGGTCGCTGCAAGTATTGAGCAAATGTGATATCAGGAAAAGAAGCTTTAGCACATTTATGAGTTTTTGTAGTTGACAAACTACAAACAGTAAATATCATTGGCATTTCTGTCATGTACATTGGTTTTTTTGGTTACCTAATAGCCAACACAGGCTGATACTGATCTACTTTTAATAAGATAATATAGATTTGAACTTTTAACAAAGCTATGAGCTATTAGGAAACAATTTCTGAAGGTAAAATTAGGTAAAATACATATGTTCATCTAAAGTAATGTACCTGTATGTCAAAGAGGCATCAACATATAGTTTGTTGCTGATGAAACACATAAATACACTAAAATGAGAAAAGTTTTCTATCATTGAGCTTACACTCAAACACACACACAATTACAATAATCCTCGTAGCTCATTATTATTCTGGTCTCTCTCCACTTTTAGCCATTTACCACTTGACATTTGCGCCATGCTGTAAAACACTGTCATTAAATGAGGAGCACTGTTTTTAAAAGCCCTGCGCCAGCACGCCCGCCACACCACCACCGCGGCTCTGTGCAGCAGCAGAAATCACTTTTTCCACCCATTTAGAGCTCTCGTCTGACTGGTTGTGCAGCCACTTCACCGGAGGAGGATTAAGCTGGAAAGAGAAATAGAGAGAACGTTAATTTGGACAAGAGTGAAGGAGTCACCCTGAACAGATGTTCCCAATGGAGACAAGTCTGCGAGGAGTTCCCTGTTACACATGTTAGTATTTAGGCCAGGGTTCCACTGAGAGGGCCTGTGATGCATTGGGCACAAAACAGCATTTTTTACAGAAACAAAAGTAGTCAGAGATTCAAAGCCTCAATGCAAAGTTCTAATGTAGCCAACTTTTTAAAGGGCCTGAAACCTATTTTCACAATTCACTTCATTTACTATAAGCAGTGGGTTTTTATATGGGCGCATTATGATCTGCCAAAGTTGGAACGACACTTTTTTTTCCCCCACATTTTTGCCTTTATTTTACAGAGTAAAGATGGGAGGAGAGGGAGGGGTATGATATGCAACAAAGGTCTCAATGCTGGAATAAAACCCAGGACATTGCGGTAATATGGCGTGCTCTGTAACCACTTGGCTACCAAGGAGCTCATGATATCCTGTATGGAAGATATGAAAAAGTGAGGGCTGTACCCAACTCAGAATTAAGACAGTCAAATCAGATTTGGCTGTTCAATATGAAAAAAATGAATATTTGTTTAGGGGGATTTTCATTTAAAGTTTTGGGGTTTTCTGGGGCTGAGCAGGACTTTCAGATGGAATGACAGCAGCATTCACATAATATAGTAAAACAAGCGAACTGCGCTACAACGGTATTTTTTGCCGACACTAGATAGAAAAAAAAAGCCAGAGACTGTCGTGTTAAGTTCCTGTGAGCTTAAATTCACCACTTCACAGCAGAAGACAGAAGATAATGTTTTCTCAAAGCTTTACAGTGCAGAGCTCTCCTCCTCTGTAATGCTGCCTGCATCTCTGCACCTGCCTGAACCAAAAAGTAGCATGAAAGTCAAGAGCGCTCACTCTGTAGCAAAATTTGGGGCCCAAAATGTCCCTGGAAGTACACTATTTAGCACATGGACTAGCAAAAACAAACAACCACCTGCTCTCAGTCTATTGACGGATCTCCAACTGATGATTCGATTCACTTTGGGGACGGTATCAAGTGTTTTCAAGTGAAAAGGCTGAAGTCCCAGGGAAGTCACAAGTTATTAATCAAGTCAAATTGCAAGTCTGTTTTGACTGTCAAATCTGAATTTGTCAAATTGAGTCTTACTTGGAGTCTTACTGGAGTCACAAATGTCCACACCTCTGGAAACTTGCCCATTTCAAAAATCAATATGTTATTCCTCTAAAGTCTAAGGTGTTAAAAATCCTATATCTAGAGTGCTAAAACTTAATTCATGTTCATGTTATTCAGTATAAAGTCTGGAGCTGCTCAGAGACAATGAATTGGAAAAGATGTTATAGATGACACTGAGGGGCACCCAGGGGAATGTTTTAAGTATAGGGACACATTTCTGTTTCAGAACTGAGGACACAAGAGATTAAAGCTCATTTAGGTATTAAAAAGAAAGCAAACATCCTGTGGGACCACAAAATTAGGCTCCTATTTATTGTCCATGGAGCAGCTCCAGACTTAAAACCCTGACATCATGACATCGGTTTGCAATGTAATTCTTTGGTTTCTGGCTTGAAGAGAGAGTACCTCATGTTCACAAATACTTTGAAATTTCCCCAACCATGGAAATAACATATTGGGATTCTTAATTTAGATGGTGCTCTCCTTTAAAAGCAAATTAACTCCAAAAGAGCATTTAGACATCAACTGACACTAAAAACTCTCCGATTAGATGTGAACCGTATTTGGTTTAGGAGAGAAAGTCTGGAATATGCACTTTTGCTGTCCTTCAGATTTAAGTCTTTTAATATAGTGATTAAAATCTACAAAGTAAATAACATTTCATGGTGGACTAAGTTAAAAACTGACTCATATCTGTCCAGTATCAATCTCTTTTACCAGTCTGACCCGGTTTAGGGCTGCCCTCGATCTTACTCTGAGATTTTGGACGGAAAAGTCACGTTACTTAAGGAAACCGATGGAGCGTCTCTGCTTTTGGCCACTCTGGCCACAACTAAACCATCTACAGACCAATGAGAGGCAGAGTAATTGAAAGCAGCTCTAAATGGGGATGTTATGACATCAGCCAAGCCCACAGCACTGAATGGGAGGATGTTTGGAGAGCTCTGGTGGAACAAGCCAAATGCAGCATTTGTTCTTTCCATCTTTTTCATGTTTGGATATAAATGTCCACAGAACTTCATGGGATCATTATTTTTTGTTCATTAAAAGGTGTCAGACTTAACGCCTGTGTTTGTTTACATCCCTTAAAAAACAGCTCATTATTTCATGAGAAGTGTTGGCATGTTTCTGGTTTTATAGCACGCTTCATCGAGCATTTCTTAGCCTTTGTGACTTATCTCTCTTTCTTTCTGTAGGCCTTCCCCACCCGTTTGCCATCACTGTGTTTGAGGATAGCCTCTACTGGACTGACTGGCACACCAAGAGCATCAACAGTGCCAATAAGTTCACTGGAAAGAACCAAGAGATAATTCGCAACAAGCTGCACTTCCCCATGGACATCCATACTCTGCACCCCCAGAGGCAGCCTGCAGGTCGGTATACAGCCACGTCAGAAAGACGATTATGTTTTAAATTTGTAAAATATCCCTAAAAATTTCCCAGTAATCATTGATACACTTCTTGACAGAGAGAAGCCAATATCTCGAGAATACTGAGGGTCTTTTTTCAGATTTGGCCCAGACATTCACTTGAATTCAACGATGAACTGAATAGATTGTGGTAGTCAAAGGTCAAGGTCACCGTGACTGTGCATCCATCTCATTTTCTTGAATGCAATATCTCAAGAGGGTCTTGAGGGAGTTTCCTCAAATTTGGTACAAACGTTTACTTAGATTTAAAAATGAGCAAAGTAAAAGAGATTAGGTTTGTAACTCAAGAACTCATATGCTAATTATGATAACATTGCACCCGGATAATCGAATATGAAATGATGAAGTGCTGACATTTTACAATGAAAAGGTCAACTATCAACTTCACTGTGACATCATAATGTTCTGTACAAACGCTTTTGGTCAGATACTGATTTGGTGACACTAATCTTTGGTGCCCACCTTGAAACTGTGCTGATGGTATCAATCTTCTGGGCTGCCAGTGGAAAATGTGGCTGAAATGTCCTTGTTTTCACAGACATGGATGTATATTGTGTGTGTAACTTGGTGTTGCAGAAATTCTAGTTGAAATATGTTTTATCAAATGGTATGTTGGTGTTATAAACACATTTTTCAGTCATTGCTGAAAATGACAAGAAGGTCAGAAAAGAGTGACTTGAATCGGAGCATCCAGTAGTGAACGGATTCAATACAATATTTTGATCTTTTAACAAACAGCAGGAAGAAACATCTATCATGACAGGGTTTTCAGTCAGAGGCTAAAACGCAAAATTGACTGTTTACTGTGCAGCAGTCAAAGTCTTTCTGGGAAAAAGCTCTACTGTGACGTCAATGAATTTTGACATATACTAAGTTTCTTTGGTTTAGGTTAATGCTTTTTTATGTTTGTGGCTGTTTTTTATGTTTACAAAAAAAGCCTTGACATATTGCATGCAAAGTGATGTGCAGAGATATTATCCTGTGTGTGATATCAGCTCGTGTTGAAAGCAAAAGAAAGCCAGTGTTCTCCATTCATGAGGCTTGTAGGATCCTTATATAGCCATTGGTTCGACCCACATCCCTTCAAATCTGTCTGTGGTTTGGTTTTTTAAGTAATTTGTGGCTCAAAACAATGAAGCTATTTTTGAAAACATCCACTTTTGCAGCCATAAGCAGTACATCATGTTGTCATGTAGCAGACAGAAGGAAAAAATGCTGAGCAGCAGAAAAAAATAAATGGAAACTCAACATGAGAAGGTGGAGGATGAGCTGGAAACACAGAACCTTCTTTATTGGTTTCATTGGACACAGAAGTGAAGAATTTTCCAACATGGTGGCAAACTCTGAGATGATAGAAAGATTTGTTGCATTAGTGTTGGACCCTGCGGTGAACGGGCGGGTCGAGGTGTTTCATCAGCATGATAACAAAGACTTGTGTTCTTTGCTAACACACCGTGTTGAGCTTGATTTCTGGCCAAGAGAAAGTTTTGCTTAACACGCTGGTAAAGTATTGTAACAGTCGGACACTAATGTGAACAGCGAGCTGCCTCTGTGTTGGCGAATGGAGGTCAGGAACTATTCCTTTTGTTTTGGTGTGAATTCGGTGAGTTCATGGGTTAGAGGAATAGATCTGAACTCTGCATCGGCTGAAAAAAAGCTTCAGAGCTTGAGTGAAATCCAGACGCACTGTTTAACATTTAGAACAGAAGACTCTGCAGTGGATGTGTAGTTCATTATATTTTTTTAATAGAAAATGCAATTACAATATTCCCATGTTAATTCCATACAGTATAAAAACTTTTGCCTTACAGTTAAATTAAATAAATAAATGAATATTCAGCTATTTAGGGAAAGGCCGTTATTTGCTTTCATGCCAAGATTTTGACGAGAAGATCAATAGCATAATAATGGAAAATGCTACAAAGTGGCTTGCAGATCTTTCTTGCTAATTAATGTAAAAATATAAATACATTTTAAAAATAAATACATTTTAAACCTCTTTTTTTTAATATACATTTAGTCTCTTACCTCCAATACAATGATAAATACCATACAATCTGCATACAGACTTGCCCCAAATCTGCCAAATATATTTCCTAAATACGTTATATATTTCCTAAATACGTTTTTTTCCTTGTTGTTTGATTTTTTGCTGGTCATATTTCACTCAAATGCTTAGCTAATTAACCATTATTTTAACCCCCCCCCCCAAGTCACCACATTTGCATTTCAGAAAAATAAAATGGATAAATGAACCAGATCATGACCAAGAGGGGACATTGTTGAATATGCATACTCCAATATATAGACCTATTCCTCTAAAAACCTGAACAGACACAAAAACATCTTAAATCATTTAAAAGGAGAATTCTATTGTTTACAACCTGCATTTTATTTTGTAGTTTTGCTGATTTCTACGTTATTCTATGTTCCGTCTTGACATTGACCGCATATGAAATGTGTTGTCAAGAATCAGTATGTCTTTAAATCAAAGCGTTTTTGCTTTAGTTTGATGGTGCACTGTAAAGAGGCAGAGTAAAAACATGGAGATGGTGAGAGGGGATGACATATAACGAAGATCCCTGGTCAAGTCCCAGATACAGTTCATTATAATAATGTACTAATAATACTTTCTTTTATTTTTTTTATTTAATGATCGACAAAAGCGTTTAAAAAGTCCACCTAAGCCATCATCACATCCAGATCTGTGTGTCTTTGTCTCTCCTGTAGGAGGCAGGAACCGCTGTGGCACCAACAACGGAGGCTGCAGCCACTTGTGTCTCCCCAGCAACAAGACGCACACCTGCGCCTGTCCCACCGGCTTCAAGAAGGTGGACCACAACAACTGTGCCAACGGTGAGACCCTCAACATCTGGAACTGTAATATGTGTTGTAAATTGAGTGAAAGTTATATATTTATTCATTTTAGAAAAAAACAATTTTAGCCAGTGAAAACCTCTATTGAATGCATTAGAATAACATTTGAGATTTTATTTAATTGTTCGTGGTAAATACAAAATACCCACAGCCATGTTTGTGTCCTGGTGGTTAAATTCACATTTTTAAAAAATTAAAATCTGGAATTAAAAAGTTGAAGATTATCAACAGTGCATTTTGACCCCTCAGCCTTCATCTCTGGCCATCTGCTACATGATGTTTAACTCTCCTGAGGCTCATAAACAGTAAAAAAAAAGTTAAATTTTAAGACAAATGTACAGCAGAAATTCGAGAGATGACTGCTCTTCTTACTGACTCAACAGTCAGTCAGTAAGTTAGTAAGTGTCAGTGTCAAGATTATCCTGTAACATTTTTTAATCTTCCCGATCTGACAAGGTATAGGTTGTAATAGTGGTCAGAAAATAAAAAGAAATCCACTGAAGTAAAATTTCAAATAATTGAAATTTAAAACAAGTTCTATTACATGTCACGCTTCAGTGACGCTAAAGAAGTGCTGAACTTAACTTTTAAATGAATCCTTCTCTATAGTTTTTTCACTACCCTGTGAAAGCTGCATCACTTGAAATTAAATTCTGTGACATTTATACACCCTGTAGTCATAAAAACATTTCTTTTATTATCGTCGTTCTAAATAATTATAGTAGATGAAGGGTTATGATGCACAATATTGATCATTCAGTTTAGTGAGGCTGATAGTTGTCTGTGTGTGTGTCGGTGCTGTTTTGCTGTGTTCACTGTTGACCCCACTGTTAAACCTAGAAGACTGACAGAAGACCTTTGGTCTTTAATCAGGTCTTGACAAGTTCCTGCTTTTTGCCCGAAGGACGGACATCCGACGGATCAGCTTCGACACAGAGGACATGTCCGATGATGTCATCCCTCTGGCTGATGTGCGCAATGCCGTGGCTCTGGACTGGGACGCCAAAGATGGCTACATCTACTGGACGGACGTCACCACTGACTCCATCAACAGAGCGCTGTGGAACGGCACCAAGCAGGAGGTCAGTGGCATCTACAGTCTGACTCAACTCTGAAAGCTCTTCTTATCTGTTTTAGACTTATCAGAGGGAGCCGCAGAACTTAAGTTTGTGTTATACTGCCATCTACTGGGGCTGATGTGAAAGTGCAACAGCAATGCATGCTCTGTACAAGATAATGCGTATGTTCAGTTGAGTTTAGTTCAAACAAGAACTGAGCAGATTCAGATTTGCATTGCCCCTGTTTTCCCAGGTGGTGGTGGACACCAGTCTGGAGAGCCCAGCAGGTTTGGCAATTGACTGGGTGACCAACAAGCTCTACTGGACTGATGCTGGTAAACAGCTTCACTTTACACATTGTCACATAAAATCATGTTTGTGATTCTTTATGTGCTCTCTGATTTCAACCAGTTGCATCATCTCTTGGGTTTTTCAGGTACAGACCGTATCGAGGTTTCTAATGCTGATGGCAGCATGCGGACTGTCCTGATATGGGAGAACTTGGACCGGCCCAGGGACATTGTTGTTGATCCAGTCGGGGGGTGAGATGATCACAGGGTGTCTGAAAGTCCTTAAATGGTCTGAACATGCCTTAAATAGCCATTAAATGGTCCTAAATTTAAATTTGTGAGGTTTTATTATATAAAACATTTTATTTATTTTCGTTTATCCATCTTTTAATGTATTTTTGTTGAAAAGATTCTCACTTTTTGTGTGTGAAAGTCCACATTTCTGATGTTACAATATTTAAACCTAATACTGAACTAATCATATTCTTGCATAAAATCAACTTCTGCACCTTTGTACTTACTTACTTACTTACTTAATTCTTGAATAAGAAAAAGATGATTTTAAAGTTGATTTAAAAATACCTTCTATAGGTCTTAAAAAGCATTAGAGTTAAGTCTCTGATACCTGTAAAGATGTTGAGAGAGGGTAGTTATTCGTACACTATGTAGGTGCAAGGCTATCAGAAAAGACAACATACATTAGGAAAAAAGTAATGCCTGCACACTTACTCCATGCCACACAAGTTAAATGAGGACATCGTTTCGATCTCCTCACGGTTGTTTTGACCACCTGGCATGGAGTTAGTGTGAAGACTTTTTCCTCCTGATAACTGTAGACACCCAAAATTAAAAAGTTTTGAAAGTAATGTGTGAACATGAACTTTGCATGGCACTCTCAGTCCTTCTCATTCGTTCAATTTTTTTTTCTTGTAGTTTCATGTACTGGACCGACTGGGGTGCCAACCCAAAGATCGAGCGTGCAGGAATGGACGCCTCCAGTCGCATCGTCATCATCTCGTCAAACTTGACATGGCCCAACGGACTCGCCATTGACTACGAGACCAAACGGCTGTACTGGGCCGACGCTGGAATGAAGACTATTGAATTTGGCAACTTTGACGGTTCTGACCGACAGGTAGAGTTTTTTTATAACATAATGTGTTTAAGACATTTTTTTAAAATAATAATTTAAGGTATTTTGTTAGCAGTGATTTGAGGAACTGGTTTTTCTGTTTTTCTATTCATTCTGACTGTTTACAGATCTCACCAGAGCTCTGCTTCTGTTTTTGCTTACAGGTTCTGATTGGCAGCCAGCTGCCTCACCCCTTTGGCCTGACCGTACACCAGGACAAGCTGTACTGGACAGACTGGCAGTCCAAGAGCATCCAGAGTGCCGACAAGCTCACCGGCTTGGGTCGACACACACTGGCCGAAAACCTGGAGAATCTCATGGATATTCACATGTTCCACCGACATCGAGAGACAGGTCTGTGTGCGTCTATTTGCTCGATCAAGATTGAAATGTACGTATACAGAGCAGTCGGCAAGTCAGAGGGCGGTGACACATTGTTACTGTTTTGTCTCTGTGCTTCAACAGGGTGACTAAGTTTACATGCACACAATATTTCTATTTTGGCCCTTATATTTAAAAACGACAATATCAGAATCAGGTTTCTTTGTCATCTCCATAATACACACTGAATATACAGGGGAGATAAATACTGTTCTTCACAAATCAGGATGAGATTTACGCATAAAGACACATTTAAAATATATATAAAAATGTTAAAACAAATAAGCGTTACAATATTCGCTATTCAGTACTTAATATATTCTCAATATTCTGACTTAGTTGCTTGCATGGCTGATGAAAATGAATATTTCACCAACATTTGTTGGTGAAATATGCTGTTTCTATGCAGCCATGCCTACTGTAATTAATGTAAAACACCCCCATGACTTATGAGCTGATAAATACTTGTGCATATCCAAAAACCTGTTAATATCCAAGATATTCAGAATGTGTTAAAGTAGGTGTGTTTGTTCTTCCAATCAGAAATGTCAGCTTTTCTTTTAGGCATGCATCTCTACTAAAACCTTGCAAACTGTTGTCTAGTTGGTTTGCATACAAGATATCCATGACAACACACCAATCTAACCCTAAACAGGCGACAAAGAATGCACCTACATCCTGAATAATGGTGGCATATCCTACATGTGTTAATCAGACAATGTTTTATTTGGAATAAGTTAAATGAATTATTCCAAACAGGATATGCTGTTTAAATGACCCGTATCAAATTCTGAATGTTGTCATTTTGGAATAATAGTGGAATATTAGAGTATGTAAATTTAGCCATTAAAATGAATTAAACAATGGCATTGGTTTTAAGTGCCGGCTGTAATTTGAGGAACTTTACATCCACATCAGATGGGCAGTGTAAGAACTCCAGCCATTTTTAGTAGATAATTATTGCTATCTGCTCAAGCTTGACTAATGGGCCTCCAGGGTTTTAAGCTATGGAGCAGCCTGTCCTGTTAGCATCAGTGTAAGCAGCCACTGTGCACAGCAGTAGAGGCTTATTCAGTAAGTCTGATTTTTTTTCCCATGTAGAAATAACCTTGTAGTTCTGTGCGGTACAAAACATCAATATAGGCCCAGAGTTATGTTACGGAAAACAATGTAAATGTAAATGTAAATGTCATTACTGGTGTAGATACTGAACATACAACATGTATGTTCAGGATAATTGGGACTATGTATATAAATAGCTTTTAGTCCTTCATTGTTCTTCCATAATAATTATAATAATAATACACTTAGTAATTAAAAAATAAATTAATTCATTATTGAAAAATAATTAATTTTACACACTGGATGCAGCTCAGAGTGCTTCACAAAAAATACTAAAGCAAAAAGACAACAATATTAGACAATGAAAGGACAGACGTCCACAGACCAGTAAGAATTAAAAAAAGAGAAACTGAAAAAATGTGAATTACATAACATGTCAGTTCATTTCACACACACTTAAAATTTATATTCATCTTTTCTTTTCAAATCCAAAGTGCTGCACTACAGAGTTATAAAATAAAAAAATGAGTAATGTGTCCCTACACTTAACGTGTCCTGTCTGACTTGCGTTGCCTCTTGTGACAAAGGATGAAAATCTCTTCCTGTCACTTTCTGCTTTTCTGGGGGTTTTTTGCCGTCTGTTCTCTGAGCTCAGATCTGGTCTCTGCTGACACTGAGAGGATTACAGGTAAACCGAACCCAGATCCCCGGCTGAGAGGCCAGAGAGCCTCGGGGGCTCATACCAAAGTGAAACCTCACTGATCTCACTGATGTGTGGGGCTTTCCCATGTTCCCTCAAGGGATGTTGTGCATTTCTGTTTTGTTTGCCTCAATATTTCCCATTCCCTTTCCATTCCTCGCCTCTAAGCTACACTGGAAAGTAGGACGGAGGGTGAGCCCAGTTGCTTTGTGTGTCTCCATCTGTAGTGCGTAACCCATGTGCGGTGAATAATGGAGGCTGCAGCCACCTCTGTCTGCTGGCTCCGGCTCCCAAAGCCTCCAGCTGTGCCTGTCCCACCGGGATCAACCTGCAGACGGATGGAAAAACCTGCACGCCGGGTACGAGACTTTGTCCTCAGTGTCAAAAATAATCCACTTTATTGTTGTTTGATTATTCACGTTTACAGTGATAACTTGATAACGAAAATGCTCATGATTTTCATTGTGTAGATTAACCAAAATACAAAGACATCCATTAAAAAAAAATGGGCTGTGATGAATCCTACATAGATTCTAACTTGTTTACCCCTGAGGCAACATTAAACCTAACCTGTGCCACTTTGCCACTCCCTTCCAAAGACCCTTTTTTATGTTAGGGGGGCAGGGGATCTTCAGGGCGAGATAGCAGGTCAACAGTATATGCAAAATAGGAGAGGCATACATCATCTACAAGCTGGAACCTGAAGATTAGTTTAAGATGCAGCTCAGTACTGTGTGTGTAGTCATAAATCTGTAGTAAATATTCAAACTATTAAAGTTTGGAGTGTATAAGGGGTCAGATAATGATGATGGAAGTATATAATGGTTCAATTATGTCTCATAATTTTTTTTAATTTTTTTTTTTTGTCAATTTTGGGGTTGATACCATTTGTTACCCAAATTTGGTATTACATATGTACCACATAAATATCTGTGTGGGTATGAACTTTTGACATTTGGAGATTTCTGTCATAGTCGCATTTTTTTTGGCGATCTGATAAGCAGCTCACAACATACCAAACCAGCCAAACCCTCTGAACGTCGAGGTCTCTATTTTGTGGCAGTAAGTTTCATGAGGCTCTGATTATCATAGAGGTCACAATAGGTCATTTTACACCAATTACACAGTTTCTATTAGGCTTATTGAATTCACAAGACTCTCAGCTTCACACTCAATCTCAGTTTATCCAATTCCAAGACTGTTTAACTTTTTTTAAAATAGCCATAACAAGCACATTTATAATCCATGTAAAAAGTTGGCATGTCTGTAAAAAGGTGACTCATGGGTACCCATAGAAACCATTTTTATTCAGATATCTTAATGTGAGAGGTCAAGGGACCCCTCTGAAAATGGCCAGTTTTTCAAAGGCAGTAATGTCGACCGAGGACACTGGCATCCTTGTGGGTTGGAAGAGGTTAATGTCAGCATCACTAAAGATGTGAGGCGAAATGTTATCCCAAAACATTCATTTTAAAAAGGAAAAAAAATTAACCGTTGATAAAATTCTTGAAAATATCTTTCACAAACCTGCAAATCATAGGAGAGAAAACTGAACCAAAACAGCTTAAAGTTCAAAGGGTTAATGTCACAAATCTTTGCTTTCAGGAAGATGAAAGCATGTCGGCCCCCTTTGTGTTCTCACTGCTCTAATGTGTGTGCTGATGTGTGCGTGTGTGCAGGAATGAACAGCTTCCTGATCTTTGCAAGGAGGACAGACATCAGGATGGTTTCTTTGGATATCCCCTACTTTGCTGATGTGGTTCTGGCCGTCAACAGCTCCATGAAAAACACCATCGCCATCGGAGTCGACCCCAAAGAAGGTTCGTACGCCTCCTCAAAGTTTCCGAACACCTGTTAGATGAGATGAGATGAGGGAAATTTGGCTTGGCAAAAGAGAGCCGCACATAGCTGAATGACAGTCAGTACATAAGAATCGTTAACCCTTTGAAACCAGAGCAAATCGACGTGATTTCTGTCAAAACCATTGGAAAAAGGCAATGATAAATAAAAGAGGAAATGACCCAGAATATAGCAAGAAATTAGTCAAAAAGACAAAATATTACCTAAAAATTGTTTCAAAAAACACACACAAATTATTTTTAAAAATTATATTAATTTTGTAACTTAATTTATATCTGTAATTATGATAATTATACATAACGTTTTTTCTACTTTTCCCCTAGAAATATTTCTCTAGCTTTTTAAAAATAATATCCTAAATCTACTATTATATTTCAATTTGTGAAACATTTCTTACTAAGTTGCTAAATGCCTTTTCCCCATATTTTAAAAAGAAATCACATCAATTTGCCCAGGTTTAACAGGACAAACAATGTACAGTGGACAACATGGTCTTGGTCATGGTGCAATATTATGCCTTAATTTGGACACAAAAATTAAGGCACAATATTGCACATATCCCATAATAAATAAACCATACAATAAGACAGTAAATACTTTAAAAAGCGATAGAAACACATGATTGTAAGCCCATTTGTTTGTCTCTAATACGTGATGTAAGTCCTTACATGTACGTTGCGCCCCCTGCAGGAAAAGTCTACTGGTCTGACAGCACACTGAAGAAAATCAGCAGGTCAAACATCAACGGAAAAGAACAAGAAGACATCATATCTACAGGTGAGGAGGACAGCTCACATGTACGATGCTGCTTATCTCCACCTATTCAGAGTGTCATGAAGACCATTTTTCTCTCTTCCCGTCTCTCTCTGTAGGTTTGGTGACGACCGATGGCCTGGCGGTGGATGCTGTTGGCAGGAAGATCTACTGGACGGACACGGGAACCAACCGCATCGAGGCTGCCAACCTGGACGGCTCCATGAGGAAAGTTCTCGTCTGGCAAAGCCTGGACAGCCCTCGAGCCATCGCCCTCTACCATGAGATGGGGTGAGGCCGCTATAGCATAATAGCTTATTGATTTCAGATTATTGGGTGACCTCACACCATAAATTCACTTCAGTATTATATTTATTGTCATAAATCCTTTGTTTTAGCTCTCCAAAGAAGGGAAGGTCCAATGATTGTGTAGGATCTTGACTTTGTTTTCCAAACGACATGTGTAATATTTGCTGTTCCCATTACCCAGCATGCCCTCATTATTTCATCTCTTTTTTTCTACTCAGTTTTCTTGACCTGTTTGACCTTTGACCTTTTTGTCTGTCTATTTCTCTGTCTCTTTTCCAGTTATATGTACTGGACAGACTGGGGCGAGCACGCTAAACTGGAGCGCTCAGCGATGGACGGATCAGACCGCGTGGTCCTTATCAGCAACAACCTGGGCTGGCCCAACGGCCTGGCCATCGACATGGCCGGCTCACAGTTACTGTGGGCCGACGCTCACACTGAGGTCAGCACCTGGTCTCTGTGTTTCTAATGACTCACAATGTTATTGAACCCAGAATTTAACTTTATTCTGCTGTTATAGTGATTATATATCACTCTGGGTCAATCTGAACCAGAGGGATGGTTAAAAGTGATAATGATAATCTATATCTGTGTAGCACTTTCTCAACAATGGCTTGGTAGTGAGAAAAAAACAACAGTATATGAAGTAAACTCAGGCCAGAATAGTGTTTGCATAGAGAGTTTGCATTTTAGCACTTGTTGTTCTCTCATCTTGGACGTCAGTGGGCCTTTTTTTATGGGTTTTTGGTTAGAAACCTGAAAAAGGTCTGTAGTTAATACAAGCCGAAGAGACTTTCACATTTTGTTCTATGACATAAAATATGTCAGTAAATACCCCAATGGGATTGTTTTTAAGTGAAAAGTGGCTAAATAAGACTACAGGATGTCTTCACGCTGAACACAGCTTTACAGCCTTGTTTTGGTAGAGATGTTGAAGTCATGCAACATTGTAGTAGTTTATTCATAGCCTAATGTTAGCTTTTTTTCCTTTGGGCAATTGCAGTTATGGTTCATTTGTGACGATTATCTTGCAGAACAAAACATGTCCATTTCATGAACCAATGTAGAATACAATGGAAAAATTCCACAGGCTTTTTGACAAGGTAACCAGGGCGACTCTAACTTCCAGGTTGGCCTAAATTTGGTCTACATTTTTGGACTGTACAGAGACAAAGCTGTGAGATGGTGTACCAGTTTATTTGGAAACAAACATGATCATTGAAGTCTTTAGACATTAATAAATTAAAGGTTAAATGGCTAAATGTTTAAAATGTAAATGCATTAGGATGAAAGGCATGAGACATTATGGAGTCGTGTTGGTAATCCCCCTCTTCTTTCTGGTCCTCTCCAGAGAATCGAGGCGGCTGACCTGAACGGGCAGAATCGCCGCACTCTGGTGACTCCAGTCCAGCACCCGTATGGTTTGACCCTGCTGGGCTCCCACATCTACTGGACAGACTGGCAGAGCCGCAGCATCCAGCGAGCTGACAAGAACACGGGTACAAACATCATCACGGTGCGAGCCAACCTGCCGGGCCTGATGGACATCCAGGCGGTGGACAGGGAGAGGCCACTGGGTGAGTCTGAGGACCATTAGTATAGCTCTTGAGTGAATAAAAAAATATTTGTGCTTGAAATAAGAAAGTGCCATGTTGTCATTTGACACAACAGCAGTTAGTTCACACTTATCTGTCTGATTTGGGCAGGTACAATTAAAATAGCCCTGCTGTCTCATGAAAACATAGTTTCATCTATTTATACTGCTCATTTCCTTGATTTCCATTACCAAGACAATATCTCTTGACCTGCTCTGCACAATGTTTTCTGTTTGTTTGTAACGTTTGCAGTTTCACAGCTGATCAAACAGCTTACTAGATTTCTCTGATTTGCTCAGTGGCCTTTGTTAGACTCTCACTAAAGCAATTCTTGTGGTTCTTGTGGATTTTTTTCCCTCCATCTCTATTTTTGGTATCCTTACATGATGATTCAAAATATAGCTTCTGTTGTTTGAATAATTTTCCGAGTAAGTGACAGTTAATTATATGTTGCATAGAAACAGTAAGGCACACCTGCACAGATTCTTGTGTGTGGTAAGTTGTTTTTTTTTTGTTTTAAGTGCACCTGTGTCTCGTTGCATCACTCCTTCTGTCACTGTCCTCTTCAGGCTTTAATAAGTGTGGCAGGAGGAACGGGGGCTGCACCCACCTGTGCCTGCCTCGTCCCAACGGCACGTCCTGCGCCTGTCCCACTGGCATCCTGCTCAAAGGAGACGGTAGGTCATGCGATGACTCCCCGGAGTCCTACCTGCTCTTCTCCAACCGTGTCAGCGTTCGCAGAATCTCCCTCGACACCGACGACCACACCGACGTGCACGTGCCAGTGCCAGAGCTGCACAACGTCATCTCGCTGGACTACGACAGCGTGGACGGAAAACTTTACTACACTGATGTCACCCTGGATGTTATAAGGTGTGAAAACACAATACATGCAAACTTTTAGTTTGAATTTATGTTTTAGCTTTCATTATATTAAAATATGATTTTGTAGTTATTTGTATTAATCAAGGTCAGTCGTCTAGAGATGTTGAAATACAGTTGACAGAGGAAACAAGTACAGATCCTGGATAAAGTTTGCCTTTGTTTAATTGTTGCTTTACTCCTCATTTTGTTCCTTTAGGCGTTCAAACCTGGACGGCAGTGGCATGGAGACGGTGATCAGTCAGGGTCTGAAGACCACAGATGGGCTGGCTGTAGACTGGGTGGCCAGGAACATGTACTGGACTGACACCGGGCGCAACACCATCGAGGTGGCCCGCCTGGATGGAACGAGCCGCAAAGTCCTGGTCAACAACAGCTTAGATGAACCCCGAGCCATCGCAGTGTTCCCGAGCAAAGGGTAAGAGAGACATGGTTAACTGGGCTTCAGCCTCAAATTAAAATTTAGGTTTTGAAGCAAGAAATTTCTTGAGCATTTTTACTTTTTGTGGTGCTGTTAAAATGTGTCTCAAAGCCAGATCATGAACTATGCGGAAATGAATGAATGAATGAATGAATCATTATTTTGAGCATGTGAAAAACAAAAGAAAACTCTTAAATAAAAGAAAACAAGCCTTACGGCCAAGTAGTGTTGTAGTCAGGACCATACTAACCGAGACCAAGACCTGACTGAGACCAGAGTGTGTGTCAAGACCGAGACAAGACCAAGACCAAAGCAGGGTGAGACTGAGTCAAGACATGAGACAAGGCCGACTCAAAATGTGTCAATGAGACAAGACCAACACCCTCTAAAACCGATCTCGAGTACTACAACACTACAGCCAAGTGCAATGAACAAAAACAAAAAAATGAAAAAGAAGGCCTGTGCAAACATGCATGTCAATCTCTATATATAAATACTCAAGCCAGTTAAACTCAGATATCACATGTTGGAAAAGGAGTAGGAAGAAGTACAGCCTTATTTATTCCTACCCCAATATATACATTCACATTCTATCTAAACAACTTCCCAAATTTTATATACAACCTGCTACCATATGGACCACTGTTTCAGTTTTTGAACACTAGAAAAAGTGGAATATTAGCATGAAGCAGGAAAGTTTCACATGGTTGCAGATACTTTTTTTAAAAAAACTTTGTACAATAGAAAGTCTCCTCATGTCTCCCCTCGTCTCTGCAGGTTCCTGTTCTGGACTGACTGGGGTCACATTGCAAAGATTGAGCGATCTCACCTGGACGGCTCGGACCGAAAAGTTCTGATCAATACGGACCTGGGCTGGCCCAACGGTCTCACACTGGACTACGACACACGAAGGTCAGAGAGAGAAACATGTCTGTGCAAGGAGATACTGTACCCATCTGGGTTTTTTTTTTGCACGCTCATCATTAAAGTTTGATATGATACAGAGGAGTTGAGTTTGGGCTGCTGAAAGTTGAGCCATTTCGGTCATTTCGAGCTAGAAGATAAAACTTTTGATACAGGAAACAGTGCAACCTTTTTCCCACAAGTGGTCACAAAAAAAGCAGCTGTACCTCCACTTTTCATTTATCCCACAGGTTTTGTTTTTCTGTTTCCGGTGTGTATATAGAAGGGCTTGCCCTGAATATTGAACTACTTGGATATTCATTCATTGGATAGGTATTTAGTTTTCAATTTTGGGAGTCTTTTTTTTTTCTCCTCCTTGTCAGGCGTTGACTTAGAATCAAAGTCTGTTATTATGTGCATTTATAGAGGTCTTTAATTTAACTATGATAACAAAAATGATCACAAGCTGTTGTTATGTCACTAAAAGTGCATAGGACCTTCTTCATGCATAAAACACACCAAATATTTGATTTTTTTTTCTGATTAGCAAATATTGATACAAACAGAAAAACGCAGAATAAGAAAATCCTTTAAAAAAATATAATTCTCTTTTTATTGGTTTATGTGAATGTGCAAAAACACAATTCACAACCAAATAAACATCAATAATGTAAAAAGGGAAATAAATAAATAAATAGATAAATAAAGAAATTAAATAAACAGATAGAGAAATGGATAAAAAAAATAGAATAAAATAAAATACATGAATCGAAATTCATGTGTTGTAGCACTATGCTGTCCATCTCAGATGAGGAAGGAGAAATGTTCAGTCAAATCCTCACCAAGTCAAGTTCCACCTGTTAAAGTCTGAGTATTGTTTAAAACATTATGATACCAGTACCCTTATAGAGATACTGATCCTGAAAAAGTACTTAATTCGATACTCATAATGTGAACTGAATGATTTATAGTATAGTGTAAGCCATAGTTTTTTGTCACATTACAGCATGCTGAACTGCTTACTCTGTTAACCCCTTTGAAACCACGGAATTGGTCTGATTGCTCTCAAAAACACTGAAGGAAGGAAATGAGCAACCTAAGAAAAGATGACCCAGAAATTAGCCAAAAAAAGTACAAGAAAATTGCCTGAAAATATAAAATAATAAGGATTAAAAGAAAAAAACAAACAGGAAAGTAAAAAACAAAACGAACAAACAGTGAAATAACCTGAAAAAAAACTGCTAAAATAATTAGCATTATTCTATAAAATTAATGCTTATTATGATAATTAGAAATATTATTCTCTGGAATTTTTTTGCTAGCTTTCTTAAGATTAAATTTCCAAATTATTTCTATTCATTTCTTGCAATTTTGGGGACATTTCTTGTACAGTTGTTCATTGCCTTGTTTCCTACTTTTTTGAAAGAGATTAAACCAACTTGCTCAGGGTTCAGAGATTTAAATACTTGTGGAAGGTGTCTAAATGCAGCACATAGAAAGGGTTAAATACACTGTGTTACCAGACTCCTGCTGCAAAAAGGATCATATGCAGGTATTGTTTGACTGGAGACATTTCGATACTACTTGGTACTATTTTTTTTTAGGTCGATGCCTAAAAGTGTTTCAAGTACCAATCAGTCAGCCCTTGTGTGTGGCTCTACAGCCTCACGGGTGTTGAACTCCTGTTTTACAGCAGTCACAGGACATGAATAGTGTATTTACAGACTGAGGTGTGTTTATGAAGCTGTGATGTTTTCTGCAGGATCTTCTGGGTGGACGCCCACTTGGACAGAATCGAGAGTTCGGACCTGAACGGGAAACTGCGTCAGGTCCTCGTCAGCCCCGTGTCCCACCCGTTCGCCCTCACACAGGTACCCCCCCACCCCCGCCCCCCCTCACCCTCAGCTGTCAATCACTGGGCTGACCCCTTCCTCTTGGCTGCCTCCTCCACTCACCTGCTCTCTTTCACTCATCGGCTCACCGTGTGACTCCCACTGGTCGTCTCTCCGTCCTCCCACTCATGCTGAACTCATTCGACTTAACCATTTCTTCTACTTCTCTTCCACTCTGACCCTCATTTTTCTTCCTCCCCTTTCCCTTCCCTTTCTTCCTCCCATCCCCCTTCTCCTTGTCTGTGTTTTTCCTCTCCTCTCTTCTTCTCCCTCGTTTCCCCAGTTGAAGCCGGTGTCCTCCCCTCTAACTCCTTTCTCCCGACTCTCGCAGCAAGACCGCTGGATCTACTGGACGGACTGGCAGACTAAGTCCATCCAGCGAGTGGACAAACACACGGGCCGTAACAAGGAAACCGTGCTGGCCAACGTGGAGGGCCTCATGGACATTATAGTGGTATCACCTCACAGGCAGACAGGTAAGGAGGCTTTTATTCTGACACCTCCTGCTGACAGCAAGACTTTAAACACCTTGATTTGTTTATCTGTGCGGACTCTGATGCTGTGTTTTATTTAAAAAACACAGCATTTGGTTGGATGAAACATATGATTTCAAGTCATCACCTTGGGCTCTGGGAAATTACACAGCGCATGTTTTCCTATTTTTTACATTTTATTGTCAAAACAGTCAATTAATTGAGAAAATAATGGGCAGATTAATCAATAATTAAAATAATTGTGAGATAGATTAGCCTTTGCTTCTCTGTCTCCCAGAAAAGAAACACTTTAATTAGTAGTCAAATGGATTTACAAGAAGCTTTTTCAGTACCTTTCCTCTGGCCTGATTATGATTACTGTGGCAGGGGTTGTCGAAACAAATCTGATTGCAGTCGCTCTAATGTTAATTAGCTGAACATGGATTTATTTGAGCATCTTTTAATGTCAGTTGATAAATGGAAAAAAGGATTTTACTTCATGTAGCCTCCGGTAATGAGTCTGAGCTGTTTATTATTTTGTAACAAATTACATCACAGTTCTCTTTAAAAAAGCTTGGACCTTCATTTTCCAGCATCGACGTTCACGTCTCATCATTATCACCCCCTGAAATGAACCACAGTAAAGGAGGAGACAATCCCTGATTGCAAATAAGCCACTCAGGCTGTCTGTGAATATTCCCCCTCCTGTCATTCAGGTACAAATCTCTGCGGGGTGAATAACGGCGGCTGCACTCACCTCTGCTTCGCCAAGACCAACAGTTTCGTGTGCGCCTGCCCTGATGAACCAGACGGGCGACCCTGCTCCACCAGTGAGTGACCTCTGTCATTGTGCAGTGTGACTGTTGTATGGGCTGACTTTCCCACACATCTTCATGGACAGTTTCAAAATGTTTCGATGACTTTTCCATGACCCACAGTCATGTTTTGGGTTTTTTTTTACCATCACACGTTTCTTCATTTTCTCCCTGTGTTCAATATCTCCTTTCATATATGACAGCTAGATGAAATTACATTTGAATTAAGTTTAAATCTAATATTTTTAAACATACCAGGCAAGGTGGAACATATTATATATTATTGATCCTTAAAACGTCATGATAAACTTTGAAGTTTTGTCCCTCAAAATGTTTGTGGGAACCCTGAACATTTCTAAAAAGTAACCAAAATTACAAAAAAAATTACAAAATCAGCAGTATGTTCCAGCACACTCAGGTTCTAATGTGCATCATGTGTTTATCAGTTTCAGGTTACATCCCCACCTCTCCTACCAGAGGAACCAGCAGCACTCCTGTCCCCAAAATCCCCAAAGCTCCAACAGACAATCCACATGGACGCTCAGCAGTCAAGTACGTCTGTTTGTTCATTTAATTACACAAAAGCTCCTTTTTGAAGTGAATAGATACTTTTATTGTTCCAAAATGTAATTAATAATCTGTTCAGTGTTTCTCAGTCTACTTTCAGATTGTCTGTCTGAGAAACGCAGTAGTACACTTGTACTTCTGTCAAGTTTGTTGTCATTATTGCCTTAAAATTCCACGCATGACTTTTGTTTTTAAAACAGTTTTATATCAGCATGTTGTCCGCACAACATCGAATTT
Source organism: Plectropomus leopardus (assembly GCF_008729295.1). Taxonomy (NCBI): domain Eukaryota; kingdom Metazoa; phylum Chordata; class Actinopteri; order Perciformes; family Serranidae; genus Plectropomus; species Plectropomus leopardus. The sequence continues at coordinate 5,804,761 of NC_056463.1, forward strand.
AAAGAATTACCATGTGAGAAATAGCAATAATGGTAGAAGTGAAGTTGCTTGTTGTTGCTCAAAAGAAATATCGAGTGTTCTCAAGCCTTTTATAGAGGTTGGAGAATTATCTTATCCCACAGAGGAGTGTTACGTCATTTTTTATGTTCAACAGAATGCACAATGAGATTTTCAATCAGCGGTAATACTACAGACTCTTCCCAAAGGCCCTACAAAGAGTTATCTGCAGAAAAAACTAACTGTTTCGACTTCATACAGCTGATTTAAAGAAAAGTAGTCTCTTAAGCTGAGTTTGTCTGATTTTTTTACAGCTGCACTGACAAGAACCTGAATGTAGAAGGCTGCTCGAACAATGTGGTGACGGCTCCTCACGGTCAGTACACAAGAAAGGTCTCTCTTCATCAGTTTGCACACAGTCTGATCCAGGTCTGATGCTTGGGAAATTCCAGTTTTCCATGTCACCCACAGTCAAAAGAGAAAGCCATGTGTAAACGTCATGTGTTAGGTACAGAGACTGCTCCTGGATGTGTGTTTAGCTGAAAATGATGTCTAGCTCTATGAGAAGCGCAGAAGTACACCTTTCTGCAGCCTGTATCTTGTTTATTTAATTAATACAAACAGGAAAGTAAAACTGAAATATTCTGATTACCCCTGCTTTCAGTTTAGCTTTGCTACTGCCAACAGTTGTTACTGTTATCCACTTGTAAATATCATTCAAATCAACGACCAGGCAATTACAACTGGGAAACTATGTTTTTGGACGGAGGCATTATGTTTTCAGGTGTTCTATCTATCCATTCTTCTGAACACAATATCTCAAGAATATTTGGCTCATTGATGAACAAGAGATTTTGGTGGTCAAAGGATCTTCAAATTTGGCAAAAATTTCCACTTTAAGGCAAGGATGCACTCATTCAAATTTTTGTAGTCAAAGGTCAAGGGCACCCTGACCCCATGTGTTGCATTTTTGTGAACCAATATCTTCAGAACCTCATGAAGAAATGTCCTCAAATTTGGCAGAAACGACCTGGTCTCAACGATGAACATGAACTTTTGGTTATCATAGGTTGAGTTCACTTGCCAGCATCTCATCCCATGAATGTGTCATCTCAAGAACACCTTGAGGGAATTTCATCAAATTTGGCACAAACGTCCACTTTGAGTCAGTGATGAATTCATTAGAATTTGGTGGTCAGAGGTCACACCTCCAGACCTACCCCAAACAGTGTTTGTAAACACAGCCAACCACTGCATTTAATAAGTAATGTCCTCTCCTTCTGTTTTTTCTGTGTCATGGCCCCAGTCTCTAACATTTACACCATTTGTTGTAGGAGAGGGACTTCATATCAGCTACGTGATTGGTGGAGTTCTTACCATCCTGGCCATACTGATCCTCATTGCTGCTTTGATTATCTACAGGTCAGTCCTCTGTTCAACACTTTTTATTTTCCTACTCCATGGTCCTAAACAAAGAATAAAGTACCTAACATTTCCCACACAGCTGATAGTTTAATTTATGAAGCTATGTGCTTTTTTCTTCCTTTTTTTTCGATTGACAGACATAAAAAGTCAAAGTTTGCTGACCCAGGAGTGAGCAACCTGACCTACAGCAATCCCTCGTATCGGACGTCCACACAAGAGGTCAAAATCGAGGCGTCGCAGAAGCCTCCAATATACAACCAACTTCGATATAAGAAAGAGGTAACAACAGTCTGGACGCTGATGTGAAAATGTTTGTGTTTAATATATGAATGGATTTAAGGTGAATCCATGATGAGTCCATAGAATGATGATCCCAGACTATGGAGGCGTACGGATGGTAACCACGGAGACAAATGACCTTACTGTTTGTCTGATTGATTGTGTTGAAATATTATAACATGTCACACAAGCAGGTTACAGGCACCAGCGCTCATCTCTTTTCTCTCTCCTCACTGCAGCTCTCTCATCCCTACAACTCCCTCTCTCCCTTTATCTTTTGACCCACTTGTCCCGTGGAGAGGTAGCTACACAGCATGGAGGAGTTGCGTCCTCTGCTGCTTCTCTTTTTTCCTTCACTTCCTCTGTCTTTCACTGCATGCAACCTGCTGTCCCAAACAGTTTCTCTCTTTGCTGCAGTTTCAGAGCTCTGCGATCAGAAGCATGTCGTGTTTATACTACTGATAGTTTTGTGTGAAACTGACATTTTAGCCGGCAAGGAGTCTATACGTGTGGATAAATTTGTTGTTGATGTAGGTGCTATATGTCGTCATCTAATATTATTTTAACATTCTCAAATTAACAGTGAAGCCTTGAAATGACTAATAACAACTAACAGTGCAGGCAGTTGGTTGCCTTAAAGAGGCAGGCGCTAAAGCCGAGCGTTTCTGACAGAGCGTGAATACAAGCGTTTCAGCACAAACAGTATGAGTAAAAAAACATTATTTTTATGGCGCGGCTCCAGGGATAGCCGCGGCCAGAGGACTGATGTTTTCGGGTTGCCTGTCCATTCGTCCCATTCTCATGAACCCAATGTCTTAAGAATGCCTTGAGGGAATTTCTTCAAATTTGGCACAAACATTTTCTTGGACTCAAATATGGACTGATTAGATTTATGGAGGTCAAAGGTCAAGGTCACTAACCTTGTCTTTCTCAGTTTTTTGAACTCAATTCTCAAGAACACCTCAAGGGAGTTTTTTTCTAATTTGACACAGATGTTCGCTCTGACTCAAGAAGGATTAGATTTTTTTTTTTTTTTTTTTTAGGATTTTTTTTGGCCAGTTGTGTCTTTCATTAATAGAACAGTCTGAAGCGTGAAAGGGAACGAGAGAGAGGGGGTGACATGCAGCAAAAGGCCGAAGCCGGAATCAAACCTGCCGCTGCGGCAAGGACACAACCTCTGTACATGGAGCGCCTGCTCTATCCACTGAGCCACCGGGCACCCCAATTTGATTATATTTTGATGTTCACAAGTCAAAGGTCAAAGTCCATGTTTACTTGCATTCATCTCATCCTTGTGAATACGATATCTCAAGAACACTTTGAGGGAATCACTTCAAATTTGGCACAAAGTTCACTTGGACTCAACTATAAACTGATTGGAATTTGATGGTCGCAGGTCAATTTGTCAACGTCACATAAAAAATGTTTTTTACACATTTTAAACTTGATAAAAATGTATATGCTAAAATTGCTGCCAGGGGTAAAATGTGTATGAAGCATCCATGTTGTCACAGACATGGACATAAACTGTAAGAGAAACTTTACTGGTGCAAAGTTTCTAGTTCTAGTAGAACATTAGAGCATGTAAACATGTTCTAGTAGAAACCCAAAATACAACTATCAACCTAAAAATTAGCATAGTATGTCCGCTTTGAAATCATCACTACATTTCTAATAAACTGTGTAAGTTCCCTTTGCAGGTAAAATGTTGCTATTTGTCAAAAGAGAGAAAACATTAGAAGAATTTCTGCTTTTTTTGCTTTATACATCATTATATGCTATGTTTATAAGGCCAAATCCATTTCCAGTTCTCTGTTTATTGCAACTCATTGCACCAGCTGTTGAAAAAATCCTGGAAATACTGGAAACTTTCTGGCTGGGCTGCTTGTAGGCTGTTTTTACATAAAAGCAGCAGTTTCAGGCAAGATCACTGCTTTTGGTCATTTTGCTTCTGTTTCAACAGGTTTGCCGCACCTACTTTATGTATTTTTTCATGCTGGAGATGAAGAGAGACTGTTCAAATTATTCCTGCTACGACAGACTGAATAATTTGTCCACGAGTGTTGTACGCAGTAGCTCTGTAGCATAATTCCATTTGCTCTGGACGAAATAACCTCATCTCCCTGTTTTAAAGCAATCCAGTGGATTTCACTCCAGATGACACAGGCTGGCAGCCTGCTGTTCATGGTAATTACAGGTTATACCTGTAGCATCTTAATCTGAAAATGAAAATCTAACTCCAAAAGAAAGCACAGCGTCACTACAAGGAGCCAACTTGCTGTGCATGGGTTTTGTTTGAAGGTGACATTTTGTTCTGGAGTGTTGTGCAGTTGGTTGCTAATTAATCCTTAAAGGGAAATCCACCTTTGACACGATGAACTTCTCAAGTTTTCTGATGTTATAAATTAAGGAAGAGGAAAAGTAAAGGTAGGAAGGAAGGAAGAAAGAGCAAAGCGGGAACGACAAGAGAGAAAGAAAGGAAGGATTGAAAAAAGAGAAATGAAAGAAGGAAGAAAGAAAGACGAAGGAAGGAAAAAAATATTTTAAAACGAGTTAGAGAAAACAGAGTGAAAATAAAATCAGAAATAAGGGCGACAGGAAGAAATACAGTTGGGAAAGAAAGAACGAAAGAGGAAGGAAGGAATGGAGGGAAAATAGAAACTAAGAGGGAGAAAGAGAATACGAGAGGAAAAACGAAAAGAAAGAGAAAGGAAGGAAGGACGAAAAAGAGAGGGAGCAACAGGAAGAACAAAGAAACAGCAAAAGATACACAAAGGAAACAAAGAGAAAGAGAGAGCAAAAAAGAAAGAGACAGGAAGGATGAAAGAAAGAGCAAGAGTGAAAAGGAAGGCAGGAAAACGAGTACCTGAAGGTGGATCTTCCCTTTAAACGGCTCCTACAGAAGCCGCCGCTCTGACTAACTCTCCATCTCTCGTTGTCCAGGGGGGAGTGGACGGAGGCTACACCAAGGAGAAGATCCGCATCGTGGAGGGCGTGTGTCTCCTGTCCAATGAGGAGCTTTACTGGGACGACCTAAAACAGATCAAGCCGTCCCGAGGCGGCTTGCACACCTGCATGCGCACAGACACCGTGTCCCTGCAGGCCAGCAGCGCCTCGCTAGACGATGGCGAGACGGAGCAGCTCCTCCAGGAGGAAGCGTCCGAATGCTCCTCCATAACCACCTTGACCCCTTCAGCCATCACCCCGCAGCGTCACGCCCAGCACAGCCTCCCCGACACCGGCTGGGTCTCCACGCGCAAGCCCTCCACTGAGAGTGAAGTGTGAGGAAGGCCTCCTCGCCCTCCGTGCTTTATCCCAACTTCCATTACCTGATACACACCTGTATTTATAGCTGGTACAAACACACAAAGATAAATAGATACAAAAACAGTTGTATACGTAGAGTAACGGTACGAATGGTTAGACACAGCTAAGCTCCTGCAAACACAACTCCTGTCTCTGAAACTGGGGCTCCGTCCTACTTGTGCACACACACACACACACACACACACGTGCAGTACAGTCCTCCAACAGTACCCTCAGTGCTACTGCCTTTAGGCGAAATCATAAACTAATGAGCATGCTTGAATAAGAAAGCAAAGGACTCTGGGGAGGAAGTGAACAGAGACACAAGCGTTACCCTTTTTAAAGGATGCAGACTCTCGATGTGACAAACGCTTCTCTGTGTACAACTTTATTTTTTGTGAACTTTTTTTTTTTGGACGAAGCTAGAACGACATACTCCCCGGACGATGTAACCACGATGCTCTCTCTAATGCCACTCATGTCTTTATGAACTCTATTTATGAACGTTTTTTGTACTTTGTGGAGTGCTGACTTTCCGAAAAATGGCGAGAGTGTTGTGCCGCAGGACCCGGGTATTCAAGAGTTGTATTTATGACAGTGCCAAAGGGTGGGACTTCACAGAGTCTCCATGCTTCTTTCAGCATTTACACTTCAATAGAAATGTATTTTAGTTTCGGGATGTTTGTTTTGACTTTATCGACTTGCCCTCACCCTTCTGATTCTTTATTTTACAGCCTCCATCAGGTCAAGCAAGGACTTTCCGTATGTAGATGGTACTCTCAGTTGGTCGCAGAAGTCCAGTTCATTATTTGCGAAAGTAACCTCAAGTTAGTTTTTTTTCAAGATGCAATTCAACCATTGCTGATCCTCGGGCATAGCAGAGGAAGCCACGATGAAGTAACAGCCTAAGTGCCAAACATTTTGTTCTTTTTCCTCCTTCAGCTGTTTAATTATTTCACTCAGAGGGTTTAAAGTGTTGTTGACATTTTTTTTTTTACTTGGCCACTGAGATCACAGAAAGACATGTTTTTTCAGACATGTACCACTGGAGCTACTCAGCCATGCAGATAGCTGTGTTTTCATTTATCCAGGTGTTAGACATAGCCTACTTGATGCATCTGTCCTAAACAATAGACTACTTTACCAATCCAATCTCCCACTGAGTGTATCTTTTATTCTTCTTTTGAAAAAAAATAAGGATAAATGATACACAACAGTGGCTCTCGACTTTTTTTTTTTTTTGTGTCAGGCACCCCTAAATTGATCCACATTAGGTCATGGACCATCTGAAAATATTTTGGTTGTTCAGACTGATTTAATTGTCAACTAGGGATGTCAACGGTTAATTGGTTAACTGCCAAAAATATTATTCACTGCTTATGCATGTTGGTCTATAGGTTAATTTTTCTACCCTTCAGTTTGTGGACTGCACCCCACCTGAGTCCGGTGGTAACTAGGTAGCTGTGCCACTCGTTTGGTGATTACTGGTTGTAACGCCATCCTGACCCATCAGTGTTGCCGTGGAAACATTGTACACACTCTCCAGCCCCCCCCCCACCCCAAGTCACCTTGCTGAGTAAAGCAGCTCAACGTTGCACCACAACTCCCTTTGGCATTGTTAACTATATCAGCACGGCTACTGGTGCTACCATAATAAACAAAGCTAAAGGGGTTGTATGGTTTGAAATGAGGCTGCGTACTCACCGGGACTACCTAGAGTGAAATCAGAGGGTGGCCACTACGTGCTGCAGCAATGCCGTCCTGTTACAAGGTTGGCGTTTCTAACAGTAACCTTGTGTGAGCAGCGCAGCTAGCTAGCTCCCACCCAACTGGGTAGTGCGAAGTACAGAGGGGAAGAGGTTAACATTAACTAACCAGTGGAGAACGGAGGCTGAGCAGTGGGCATGTCTCCACATGTTGACGCAGCTAGCTGGCTGTTCGTCAGCGAAGCCAACAGAAAATAAAATAAAAGGGACGACATTTATACAAAAAAATCATTCAAATTTCACCACCTAGAAATGGATGAGCGAGCTAATGTGGTGCTGAAGCTCACTGAGTCAGTGGAGCACCGGACTAAAGAGAATGGCTTCTTATATTTCACCTCATTTTGCTTTTTTTTCCCTTGAAAATTAACCAGTTACTGGTTAATTGTTGTTGGGCTATCAAAAGCAAAATTAACCAAAACTGTCAACTCCATTCAATGATAACATGGAGGAAGAAAAACTTAAAATGACAATAGTGACTCTTATGACTCTTACTCACACTGAACTCAATTTTTTTGTGATTTAAATAGCAAAAATAGACCATGAATAGACTATTTTTCTGGGGACACCCCGGGTATACCGTCAATAACCCCTGGGGGTCCCCTGTTTGAGAACTCCTGATAAACAGCACTTATTATTAGAATTTTAAGGTCTTTTTGGGTTTTTTTTTCTCAGCCGGCATGTATTATACATCATTATCACCAACGTTCCTTTATCCATGCTATGTACCCACATTTTCTTTTAAATGCCATCTCTCCAACGAATTAACTATCATCTCAGCTGCCTAAAAATATAAAGGCCAAGATTTGTTGCCCCCCCCCCCCCCCCCCCCCCCGACCTTTCTCATACATCCCACAACAGTCTTAGGCCTGTTTGAAATTGTGTCATTTTTTTAAAGGCTGCTGCGAAAAAAAAGTCAGAATTACAACAATATTATGACATATTATTATTGTTTTAAACATGACCCCCTGTTTTAACAAACTGACTAATCTGAACAAGGTAATGTTGCAAAAGGTTATGATGTAGGGTTAGACTTTTTAGATATTTGTGTCACTGCAAATGTCAGTTTGAGTTATTTTACATTTGAAACAAAATCGTCTAAGTTTCATTTTGGCTGTCTGTTGTTTTGGGGTTGCTTCAAGTTTGTGGCACACATAACCTAAAGTATCTGCATGGCCGAGTGCTACCAGAGGTAAACGAGAACATTTGTTCTTTTTATAATTTGAGTTTCGATCCATCAGCTCTAAATCTGTAATGCAAAGGTGCAGTATCTGCCACAGTACAGTGTAACAGAGGAACACTGTGCATGTCTGACCCCATCAGACTGTGAGGGTTATAGTTTAGAAATGAATCACTGACAACGTACTGAAAAATGAATTTAACACACGTAAAGATAAAATGCATTGCTTTAACTTTAGAGTACCATTCTGTCTGTTGTTGAAATATGGAACAAGGAAATACTATATTGCTATATTGACAAATATATCAGTTAGACTTTATAGAACCATGTATTTTGAAGTATGTGCTACAAGCTCAGCAACTTGCTGATTTGCTGCTAGATGAAGCACTGAGGCCAATGAAAGAGGGTCTTGGCAGCTACATAACTACGGTCTCTGACGGTTGGTTGACGGTAAGCCCACGGAGCATCACAGCGACCCAGTAACCAATCATCCCGGCTCACAGTCCCTCCAACTCTGCTGCAGGAATGCTAAAACTGTACAGATTTTATCATGCGGATATAAGCAAACATTTCTGTTGAAGATATTGTGTTGATTAAGTTGTATAGTCTTTTGTACAAAGGGATTTCATGACCGTTTTTAGACTTGTATTAATTTTACTCACTGGAGAAGAACAATTTTTTTTGTTTTTGTTTTTGCTGGAATATTATTTTAACCACTGTGTTTCCAAGCCTTGTAAATGATAGGGAAGATGCCAGTTATTTAATAGTGCTCTTTTATCTTATGAAATACTGGTCGCGTATAGCTGTTGTAAAGTTAACAAAAAGAGGTATTTATGATTTCTGTTTGGTTGTCACTTGATGTGTAAATATGAAAAAGACTGTATATGTATTTCCATGGCAGTACTAACAAGCTGTGTTGTGTGATATAGTGAATGATCCCTTTGCTATCTTTTAATATAAAATTGCATTTGCATTTCAATGAAAACCTTTGGCTCACTCATCTGTGCACTTATTGCTGCAAATGCCTTCCTCATCAGACACAATCATCGTATGGCAATAAAGGGAAATCAGATGTCTGCTTCTGCAGATAATTGCAGACATAACAATGGGAGCAAAGATGTAATCAGAGTATCAGGGTTTCTGAGGCATGAAGCCAAGTCAGCCAACTTAGAGCAACAAAGGACAGATCCCTCCCCCAGGACAAACAGAAGATAGTTGTAATACGTGCAAAGAATACAAAGTAGCATTAGTTAAATTACATGATTAAATAAACCAAGTACATAAGTTTTTATATCAAGTAAATATTAAGTGTTTCAGGCAGAGTGTTGCAGTGACTAGAGTGAATAATGTGAATCAAAGAAATTATCAGGCTACTTCCAGGTCTCAACAAGAGCCAGTGGGACTTTGACCAAAAATCCAACTCTGCTCCACAAATATCTGGAAAGAGGTCAGACTCCACAAACACAAAAAAACAGAAAAATATTCACATAAGAGGGAAAAAGGTGCGAAACAAAACAAAGCAGTCAACTGCAGACAACACGCTCTTTAGGCATTTTTGCATAATCTGTGCTAATCATAGTCAGAAAATATGTCTGTTAACTAATATAAACAAGCTTTAACCTGCATCAGGAGACATCAATAACTAGAAATAAAGATATAACACCATGAGTTTTTACAAGATTAATGGACACCATATGGGGGCACTATCAATCTTTGGCTACCTCACCTAACTCGTGAGCAACCGTTGGTGGGTTTCACTGGGACATCATCAGGAATACAATTACATTTATTTGCTTTAATGGCATATTTAAGATATGTGTGCGGGCCATTTTGTAACAATGTCCATATCTGACAGCAGCCATGATGACCTTTGGACAGTTGAGGTGTTTTAATTTATTCATTAATTTATCTTTTGGATTTTTACTAATATTGTGTAGAACAAGTATGGGAAAATTACATTCACTAAGTTCAGGAAGGTTCAAAAAGATTTGCCAAAGTGAACAATTGCAGGCCATAGGAAAAAAAATGTAAACATCTCGCAAAACAAGATTATTATTATTGTTTATTAATTTGTTTGTTTATTTATTACAAAATAAGTGCTTTAAACTGTAAGTTTCTAATGGAAATGCAATTAAATATTAATGATGGTGATAATAGTAATACTATTAATAATAATAATGTAATGCACAAGTGTAACTACAAATCTGTCTCAGTTATCTGATACAGTGGAGAAAAATGTTTGAAAATATATACATTTTTTATTTTTTATTCATTTTACATACAGTTTGAATTAATTTAAGAGAAAACAAATTTGGCAGACGATTTCAGGAGTTTGCTCTTTTGTGTTATTTATTTATTTATTTATTTATTTATTTAGCCAGACATAGAATTGCATTTCAATAGAGTTCATCAAATCCGTTTTTCAAGAACATAGTTCAGTCTCAGGGTGATCTACTGAGTGTCAGCAATCAGATTTTACAAATATCTATATTTCCATTTTATTCAAACTGGAATATTGGAAATATGGTATAAAATAAGTAATGTAAAAGAAGATTATAAAAACTTTTTAAAAAACTAAATTTATTTGATTTTCTGACCGCAGCACTGGGCAGAAGCGAGTGTGGTCATGTGACAAATATACAACTTTTCATTGGTGGTTCAAAGTTTCCACTGTCCAATCAACGCTCACCGTCGTCCCTTTGGGCCAATCAGCGATTAGCTTTAGAAAACGCTGTCGTTTGAAATGAAAACAAAGTCCAGTGCAGTAAGCGGAGCAGAGGATTAGCTACGAAGAAACGATGAAACTAAAGCAAAAATCGTGATTAAGAAATACCTGGATAAATGTTCGTTTTTGCCAAGTGTGTATTAAGCACTCTTGACTGAATGTTTTGTTTTAAGGAAGTGCTGTGAGACGTTTTTAAGAAACGGAAGCGGATGTTACATGCGATGCTACCATAGCTAGCTAGCTAACGGTTGAGCGTCGCTAGCAAACTTTATGAATACAGGTCGTTTATTTTAACGTTGAAGAAAAAAAGTATTAGTGGCTGAGCGTCTTAGTTTTTTTTCAGTGTCACAAAGGCCAGTTTACATCCCTACATTTGAGTTTTTCACGAAGGCCACCGAGATTGGCCACCGTGTCATGCTAACCTGCATGTTGTACATGCTCCAACATTGTACACAGTCTTTGCTGCTCACAGCAACAAAGTCCTCACTTTGCTCAAAGATGAGACGGATGGAGCTACCTGTCGATCATAAACGGGGACACAAGGTAAACACAAACCCACCAAGCATGGCAGTGTCTAAAAAACGCTTGTAGCATGTAGCACAAGGACGTCATGTAGCACAAGGTAATGGATGAGCAATCAGTGAAAAGATGTACGAAGACAAAGGACAGAATTTAGCAGCAATGGCGGATATTATGCTACAATACAGTTAGGCAAGATAAGTTAGATTTTTTTAAACAAAGTTTAAAAGCTGAAGTTTCATTGGTCCTTCAACAACATCTACACAAATACAAACAGAACAATAGGTGCTAATACATTAAAATTCAAGAGAGGTGAGGGTTTTTTTTAACGAAAGGGTAACAAAAAAGAAAACCAATCAGGTAAACAAATAATGAGCACAAAAAAGCAAGACAAGAGACATTACTGCTTAGAAATCCGAACAAATTCAATTAATTTATTTCAAAAATGGGAGAAAGGCAAAGAGCAACTTTGAAAAAATGACCCAAAAATCTACACATTTTTTTAAGTGTAACAAAACTACCTGAAAATTAGCAAGAAAGAAGAAGAAAGTGAAACAAATAAATAAAGAAAAAAACAGTGCTTAGAAACTGTGGCAATTCTGTAACTTTATTTAATATACTCGTATGTTACTGTGTAGGTAATTATGAATATTGTAGTTATAATTATTTTCTCAATAGTTTTCCTTTTCCCTAGCTTTTTTTTCTTAATCTTCTAATATCTTGAAATTTGCTGAACATTTCTTACCAAGTTGCTCATTGCATTTTTCCCATGTTTTTGGAAGAAATTGAACCAATTACGGAGGTATTAATGCTCGTGCTGCTTCTGAAAGCAGCACAAGAAAAGTGCTGTTGCTGCACGCTTAAAGGGGTAAAAACGAGGCGCTAACCATAGATGTATGTCCTTTGCACTTACAAGAATGAATGTGATATTTACCTAAAATAATCATAATAAAATAACAGTATTTGAAATGTTTGCACACCATACTAATCATTCTGCATTTTTTATCCATCAAATCAACATCACCAATTTTTAGAGAAGGCAAGTATGATGAGATCAAAGATTATACCGCTTTGTATCATATAAAGGAAAGAAATGGGAATTGCATTACAGATTTGGTCAAACCTTTTTTTTAAGGCAGTAATGTTAAACTTCATGGCAAAATCTTCTTCATATACTGTACAAATGTTAAACTAATAAAGAATTGTGAGGGGGAAAGTTGAGGGTAGGCAAAGTTAGTGTAGTGTGTTAAAGTCAGAGAGGTGGTGGGTGTGAGAGTGATGAGTTGCACTAATCAGTTGGGGTGTTTGTTGCAGTGGCATCAATACCCCAATCCGAGCCAGCCTGAGGACACACTGTGTGCACAGGGGCCATCTGACTCCACCCTTCCACCTTATTTATCTAACTTGAGATTAAATTAATTCTTTGCCAAACATGTTCTGGTTTTAGTAACCAAACTTTTCTTTATATGTACAGTTTAAAAGCTTCCATGTGGAGCTCTGTCTGCTCATTAGACACTCATAGCACTTCACTGATTCATTTTACTTTTGTATCAATTTTGTTTTACTGCTAAGTCTTGAAATTACCATCAATTATGAAATCTTTGTTCATGTCTTTTTTCTTTAATGAAGGACTATAGTTATTTAATCGGGGAGGTAACTCCATGTGCCATGTTTGGTTTATCATGCACAATGTTTCAACTTATTGAATTTCTTTTTTGTTTTGTTGTTGTTTCTATACTTAGTTATGTGCAGAAAAACTAAACTAAATCAGTGTTATATTAGGATATTATTGTTTACTGTTACATTTCATGGAATGGCCTCAGCTGTATACCAATAATAATGAACTCATATTTTGTGTTGACTTTTTTTGACGGATTCTATTGAACAACTGAACAAACCCTGATGTCTGCTTTCTTTTGTTCAAAAATGTGTGGTATTCTCCAGTATCTGTATTGATAAGTCACCACGAAGTCAGGATGAATGATAGCATTTTGTTTTTAACCATCTGACACCTGGATTGAAATCACTTTTCTTGTGGCGTGTTCAGACACCTTTCACAAGTATTTAAACCTTTGAACCCTGAACAAATTGGTTTGTTTTCTTTCAGAAACAATGGAAAGAAGGCAATGAGCAACTTGGTTTGGACTGCAAATTGCAAGAAATTAAAATTACCATCCAGATAACTATGTATGAATTATTTATTTTTTTAAAGAATTATTATAATTTTTTAAAAGTATTTCTCTTGGTTTATTTTATAACTATTATTTTTTTTGCTCTCCCATGTGATGTTGTTGTTTTGTTTTTTTGGGTAATTTTCTTGAATTTTTAACAATTTTCTAGCAGATATCTGCGTCATTTCTTCATAAGCTGCTTTTTGCCTCCTTTCAGTTTTTTTTGAGAGAAATCAAGCCAATTTGCCTAGATTTTGAAAGGGTTAACCAGTGCTACTGGTTGTTTTTAACATTAATGAAAACCATTCATGAGTAGTCAACTGTTTCATTTACCTTAATGTCAAATAGGCCAATTCACTTTTCTACAGTTGAGTTTTTCAGTACGGGTAGTGTGAATGTTTGACAACGTTTTTTGCACACGGCTCTGATTAACCTGTTTCTTTCGTATGCTTTGTCATATGCAGGTGTTGGACGAGGTCCTCACGTTGCAGCAAGATTGGACTGATGGAGCTACCTGTCGATCAGAAATGGGGACACAAGGTAAACGCAAACCCAGTGGGCAAGATAGTGTCTCAAAACACACACAAACACATCTGGAAAGTTAGTGTTGCATGTTAAAAGTGGGAGACCTGGTGGGTGTGAGAGTGATGAGTTGCACTAATCAGTTGGGGTGTTTGTTGCAGTGGCATCGATACCCCAATCCGAGCCAACCTGAGGACACACTGTGTGCACAGGGGCCATCTGACTCCACCCTTTTACCTGTTATATGACTGTGTGCTCTGTAAGGATGTTTGTGCACAACAGAGCATGAAATGAGTTTAAGTAACTTGAGATAAGATTGCTTCATCTAGGTTAAGGGTACTCAAACTTAATTACATAATGTATATTACAAAGCTTAAAAGTTTGCAAGTAAAAGGCTGTTATCTGTATTAGGCCGGAGATATGGTTGCTGTTAACTATGTGTACGCATGATGGCTGCCACACGCCCCATGCATCATTGGTCTATCCGTTTTTAGGGATTTAATTGTACAACTACAAACGCTGATTTTTGTTGTTAAATGTCTTCCAGAAGACGTGTTAATACTGTCTGTCCCTATGTTATTTTGTAAGTGTACGATCTGGATGTGGAAGGATGCTGTGCTGTGGAGTTTCTCAGTGTCCTCTGCCCCCCCTCCCTCAAGCAGGACAATCGTGTCCCTGACCTGGAGGGCCAGGTCCTTCATTGCTCAAGGTCTGTTTCTGGATCCTGTCTACCTAACTTTAAGAGAGTTATTTCCTTGTTTTGAATAAGTCATCCACTGTGTTTTTCATGAGTGTCTCTAAATCAGTCATGTTTTCCATATATCATAACACCCAAAATTCATGGTTAAAAATATCTGCCACCCTATTTAATGTCTTTATAGCTTCAGTCCACCAGTTTGCTTTGAATCTAGTTGATTTGACCAACAGCATGTGTGTGAGCTAACATATTTCTTGTCTTTAGATGAATCAATTCAGCCTTTTTTTCACCTGGCGGTTTATATGATATCACTCTTCAACAATGTCAACAATTATGCACATTTTTTTTATACAGAAGGTTTACCAGGACTCTTTTTAGGAAGTCAGAGACTTAACCTGTGCTTGAACTGGGGAATGCAGGGTTAAATTTAGTTACTGCAAGTGTCCCGCCTCTGGGGTTCGTGTTTTCCCACAGCTCAGACTATAGAGGCTGAGTTAGCAGTGCTGAGCAATGCTGACTTGTCAAACTAAATCCTTGAGGCTGTGAGAACTTGTGTGCAGCATTCAGTCACATCGTTTCCCAGCTAATACTAAAAGAGCAGCGCTCAGGTAAACTAAGTTGTACTTGCTTTTGTTTCGAATAATTAAACCAGAAAATAAAAAATGGCAGATCAATAACAGTCATATTTCCTTCTTGGGGTTTTCTGACTCCTTTTTAGAGATGTCTGCGCATCGCCTCAGAAACGGTCATTGTCGAGTGCAAACCTCTTATCTTTACATTTCACAGTTTTCTTTCTTTTCTTTTTTTTCCCCATAAATTAATTCTGATGGTCCACATTTACAATGATCAGTGGGTTTTTACCTTTCTTAACCAATAAAGTGTATTCAGAAAAGCTTGTGAGTAAACTTCATATCGCCAGTGAATACTTTTAAAAACACAGTGTTTTTTGTTATTCCTAAAAATGAACAATTTTGGAGATAGGTTTGCGCTCGATAACAGCGATATGCAGCAATAACCTGGAAAGAAAATTGCTGACTCTGTGGTGTGTAGTGGTTAGTTTTTAGTGCAGTGGTATAATTTCTTTAATTCTTAGTTCTGCAAATGTCAGAAACAAACAGGAATGTGATGATGCTGATTCAGGGATACACAAGTCGAAATCCTTCACTTTCCAAAAAATAAATGGTCTTTCCATACCAAAGCCTGTTGAAGCGAGGTGGGGTGTGACAGTGATGAGTTGCACTATTAGTCGGGTTGCTGATTGCAGTGGCACAGCAGACCTGTCCTGACAACCTGTGGTGACACTCGCTGTGCACAGGGGCCATCTGAGTCGCTCCCACACCTGACAGAGAAACGCTGTGGCCCCGCTTAAAGGTTCTCTTACCGTTTTCTTTCCCACCATTCACTGTTTTTATTTCGTTTTCTTCCTTTTCCAGCCTGAAGGTGGGAGAGTTCGAGGTCATGGTGATTGCAGGATGATTGGCCATTTTGAACATGATGAACAAAACGTATCCTGCCTGGAAAAATTTCCTCTCACAACTTGTGGGAGAACTCCAACCTGAGAGCTGGTAAGGACACTCAGTCTAAAGCAGTCAGCTTTAGTGTTTTTACAGAGAGTATGTTAGAGCATTTTCCCAAAAATAGGGAATGTTTATAGTTATAATGATTTTATATTGAAAATTTTGTTGCAGAAAAAAAATCTCTCTCTCTCTCTCTGTGTGTGTATATATATATATATATATATATAATTTTCAGCTATTTTTTGTGCTAATTTTTGGACCAGGTAATGTTAAATTACTTTCTGCCCATGTTTTTGAAATAATTTAAACCGGTTTTCTCAGGTTTCAAAGGGTTAATCAGAGATTCAGTCATACTGCTGCAATGTCGGCATAATGTTGCAGCAGTGTGTGATTTTTAGATAGCGTGCTGGCATGCCAGAAGCAAAAGGGGCATGATGTGTCACACAACAGTGTGACACAACAGTGTGTGGCAACTCTGACCCCCCCTTCTGTATTTGTACTTATTTATTTAGAGCAGTGAAACGAAATAGAGGTGCAAAATTCCCCCCTTAATAGGCTGTGTAAAAGGGGCTCAAAGTGGCACCCCTATTAATTTCAGTACATATGCTCACTGAATACATCCACTAAAGGTCAGGGCCTCTGTGTTGGGCCCACTGAATATGAGCATTCAAGTCATAAAGTTGCAAAACTTTGAAATGACAGAAAAATGGTTGAACCAGTCAAATTTTCAATGGTTTAACCATCTATGAATGCGATGACATGGACATAATCAACCTGTTCATGAGGCTAATCTGTTTTATGATCATATTGGGAATATGGTGTGGCACCCCACTGAGATATTTAATAAATGTCCATTATACATCTATTTGTATTTGACATTTAGATTTATTCGTCTTTAGACTTTAAAATTTTGGTTATTCAAGGTTGAAAAGTGAGGATTTAGGAGAAATCTACTCTTAGCCTAGATAGAAGAGTAAACATAGTTTATGTATATAACACAAAATAAACATCCATAATGTAAACATGGGCGTATGCAGTACTTTTGTTAATCATTTACAGTTTTTTTATATATTTTTGATGTCATAACAATCATTTTTAAAATATGGTCTCAAATCAGGCTATATGTAGCCGGTACATCTGGTCTACAGCATGGCTAAAGCTTGGAGATGATGGTTAAATGATGTTTGCTTAGTGGGACGGAGAAATGAGGTTATTCATAATCCACATTTACATCTCCGTTTCTTTTTGCTCTCCAGGTAGAATTTTCAGGTTTCTCATAAACGCGATGTGGTGTTTACATTCTCAAACACATGAACAAGATACTCAGAAAACTTGACCATAAATTGGTTATTCATGACCATCCAAACACACTGTTTTTAGAGGAGGGCTGCAGTGAAACCATCAAATTAAATTCAGTGCATATAACAGATATTTGCATTTGCCAGCTGTGTAATGTGGCCAAATTATGTGAAGAAAAATGATAGATATTATTCATGACAATCATGTTTCATAGCAGAGACACTCAGTCTGTCTGTCCACCACAGCAACTTTTTTCTTACTTTTTTCTATTTATCATTTAACTGTTGGTCACTAATGACCCAGTTAAAAACGAGGACCAGCTGTGATCAGTGGCCCACTTGTTCACTGGACTTCTGAAGTTTTTTTTTAAAAAAAACAAAAACTGCCCACGATGGCGATTTTCCTGCTCTTTTTTATTTTGTCCTTATTACTTGCATAACTTTTAATCATGGGCTCTACTCTTAAACTGTTCTTGTCCTCTTTCTGTCTTCTTCCCCCTCCTTGGTCCCTGCAGGCAGACTCACGCCCAGAAAACTTTGCAAGCCCCACAGCAGCAGCAGCAGCAGCAGCAGCCGCTGGTGTAAGCACAGGTCACAACCGGAGTTCAGCCCGGACCTCCACCTGCTGCACACATTGTGTCCTTGATCCCTGAGCTGCCGCAGTCCCTGGATTCAACGAAAGCTGGGAAACACAGTTCCGGTACGTGTGCTTGTTTTAACAGATTCTATACGTCCCTAAACCTTCATGGTTATATGGCTGGCTGTTTGCAGTGACCTCCAAAATTGAAAAATTGAAGAACTGAGTTTTGACTTTGTATGATATTCAGAAAGTTATATTGGATAATACAGATCATTTGGGGCATCCTTTGGTTATATACTGAAATTGACTTTCTGTAGTTGGTGGTTCAGAGTCGAGCTAGAAACTTCCAGGGGGACCGTGTTCGCCATGAAAAGCGACAGACTGAAAGAAACAGTCTGATGAGAAATAATATTGGATTGTCCAACATGAAAGTAATGATAATACTGTTAACAGTCCTGCACAAGAGAAAAAAAGAAGGATTTTGTAACTGGGATGCTGGAACAAGCAATATTCGATTTCCTTAACAGATAACAAAATAAATAAGAGTGAAACTGGTAACCTCGCATGTAATGTCAAAATTACCATCAGACGATGTTTATTTTTGTCTGTCTCAGTGATGATGACTTCTTCTCTTTGTAGGCTATGTCTCCTTCCGACTGCCCATCATTGTGACCCAAATCCTGCCTCCATTATGCTTTATCTGAGATTCTATCTAGGGACCTGAACACCAGCGTGCAAGTTCTTACACAGGTTAGGACATATTTTATGAGAGTTGTAACATACTTTAAAAAATGCAAATTGAACATGGAGCTGTAGAGTGCTCCAGTGATGAGTCCTTAAACCTGGAAATCATTGACTTTGAAACATCAGGGTCTCTCGTTTCAAAGTCAATGGGTTTTTTGTCTGTGGTGAACACAAGCATAAGAGACTTTCACAAGGGGCGCCCAGTAGGTCACCTGGTAGAGCAGGTGCCCATGTACAGAGGCTGTGTCCTCGCCGCAGTGGCCGCGGGTTGGACTCTGACCGTGGCCCTTTGCTGCATTCATTCCCTCTTTCTCCCACATTCACGCTTTAGCAGTCCTATCTGAATAAAGTTAAAAAGCCAAATAAAAAAGAGACTTTCACGTTTTATGGCACGACATAAGATGTCAGTAAATAAGCTGCCCACACATTTTAAAGCTTTTATGTGTCTTAAAAAATGTATTTGCTAATAAGTGGCTAAATAAAACTACAGAACACGTCTTTAAATCCTTTGTTGTGGAGGCAAAGTTAAATTATGCAACTGTGGTGTAGTTCCTTTATAGCCTAACATTAGCTTTTTACTTCTGACGATTGCACTCAAAAATCCTGAAAGTGGTGTTCATTTGTGAATATAATGTCGCTGAACAAAACGTGTAAGTATCATACACAGTTATTTGCCACAGACCCTATTTTCTACAGAAATCCAATAGAAAAACTCCGTAGGCTTTTTGCTGAGGGAACCAGAGCAACGCCAACTTTCGTGTTGGCCTATAGAAAAATGTCGGTCCTCAGGCACCTCTCAGTTGTTTCAGATGAAACATTTTCAGTCAAACAGAATAAACAACTGTAGAAACAACTTTCAATATGGAGGAAATTGTCCTTTTCTTCTCAGTCTTGTCAGTGTGTTACTCAGAGAAAACACCAATCTGTCTTTTCTCATCTTTTTCTGGGCAGATGGACGAGGTGTTGGACCAGATCGCAAGTGACGGTCAACAACATCAGCAGTGCTGCGGCTGCATGCACCAACACTGATGACCACCTTGGAAAGACCTCGTGCAGCTCTGCAGCTGTACTGTGGGCTTATTGCTGGTGAGCAACACAGGGGGGAAGGTTTGCTACATTAATTTTCAAATAAATTTATCTCTTACTGTCGTCACCAAAAGAAGAGAAAAAAAACATGACAACACATACTGGAATACATATGCACAAACCCAATAGTAGTCGAAGTAATAATGATAATAACAACAATAGCAGCAATAATTAATAACAATAGTAACAAAAATACAAAATGATAATAATATCATTAATAGTAACATATAATATTTATTTACTGGCACCTTTCGTGGCACTCAAGGTCACCTTACATCACATAAGATCAGAAACAGTCCTTGTCATAGCAACTGTTCCGTAATCCTTTTGAGTCAGAGCAGTGGCGTACATCACAGTAATGGCTTTTACTGAGGCTGTTTTGCAGAGGTGACTGTAACGGGCTGACAGTGTCTGTTGAATCCTCTGAAGCGATTGCACTTTTTGTGATTGCGTTGCATCATCAGAGGCCACAGCTCATCTTAAATATCTGCATGTTCCGTCAGCCGGCTGTGGCTCTCGGGCTCAGTAATGTTTGCATTTGGGTATAGTTGGGCTGGGCAGTATGACATGAAATTTATATCGTGATGGTCATCTACATAAGTCATAATAAAAGAAGCAATATCATATAAAACCTGTGAGGAAGATTATCTACAAGGTAGTCTGTGTAAAATGTACCTCCCTGGGAAAATAGTGAGTGTAGCCCGTGGCAAAGTCCTTCTGGTCACCTTAAATTGATGTGTCGTATGTAACAGCTGCAACTTTATTAACATTGAAATTCAGTGCGTGACTTAAAATCCTGAAATATTGGATTTTGGGGCCAAAAATGGTTGCATATGCAAACGTTTTTTGCTTAGCATGCAGTTAAAATTCTCATAGTCGCCTTCGTAAAAGTGCATGATGCAGACTGAAGTAACATTTACAAACTGACAGTACTGTAAGTCTGACGTGTGAAATGTCTGTATCGTCATTGCGCCGCATTTTTTAAACTATGATCATCTGGTCACATCTCTTGCTGTGTCCAGGCGCCATCTCGTTTCCTCTGCTTATAGTTCTTGTACTCATACAACTGAACATCCAGTAACTACTATTAGGATACTATCAGAAAATCACCATCAGCGGAAATACTGGGTGTTTTTGCAACTTTACTACAAGAAATTGTAATGATTATTACAACTTCAATAATATCTGCTACCTTATGTTCGACATACACGTTTTAGCAGCTCTAGTCTCTTGACTTGTCTGTGGCATGACAGCCTCACTGTTGATAGGCTATTACTTGTGACGTATAACCGCTTAAATGGTGCTGGGGGCGGGACATAGAGCGAGGCTTGAGTGGTGACTGACTGCAGACAGAGAGAGGCGGCTACATCAGAGCCAGTGTAACGCGTTTTTCAGTTCATATATTTTTTATATAATACAGTTTAAATAATAATGAAAAAAGGGAGCGACCAAATCATGTGCTGGTGCAATCAAGTGAGAAAGTTGAAAAGTTAGTCTGGAGAACTGGATTTCCACGTAGTTTTTCAGGCATGTGTGTATATAAGAAGTCATAGGTGCAGCAGTACTTTGTAGAATAGAATAATAGTAAATTAACCGCGTGAGGGAAATTGTTTTGTTACAGCAGCAAATAAGAGAGAAGCTACAAATAATACTAGAAGCAACTAGTATGTACAGAGAACAAACAAACAAAAAGATTAAAAATAGCAATAAAAAAGAAAAAATGTGCAAAAAGTGAAGATAGATGTGCAAGCACAATAATGTGCAGAATTGAGAGCAGATGTGCAAAACACACTAGTGCAAAAGGTTTTACTATACTACTATATATTACTGGCCTAATTAAACATTTTCCATTTTGGAAAGACAGAAAATATTTTAAAAAATGCTATAAAAGATGATAAGAACAATAAAAGAGGTAATCTAACAAGACGACAAGATGAGAAAATAATAATTATAATAAATAATTGGTGAACCTTTTAAACCACTGTTGCTCTTCCAAATGCTTTTGTCATTTCACTCAATAAAATACATTTTAAGCCACTTGTGTTTCTTTCTTCCTTTCTTCTCTTCTATCTTTTCTTTGATGAACTCAACTGGACAGATCACTAAGGCTGGCAAATATGAGCTTTATATACGTTTTCCAAGTTTGCATATTATACACAGACACAAATATTTGATTTGCTTATGTTGAGATTCAAATCCTATTCTAGTTGCACTTTTGTAAAGCTATTAAGATTTTAGCTATATTTTTTTCAAGAAGCCTAGAGAAGGATGTTTTTAGTTTGTGGAACCATAAATATGATGAGTTGCTTGTGATAGGACTTTTTTGTGTGTTTGTGAGGATGGAGACTTGTTAAAAGGAAATTTAGGATGCTTGCTTGTGTCAGTGTACACATCCTCTTCTGAATAGTAGAGAAAATGTAAAGTGTTAAGTTTTGGCTTTTCGAATATCTGCACAAAGTTAAATGTGCAAAGGTAAATATGTTTAGTTTTGAAAGTGTTGAAGTCACACAGTTGAAGAGTTTGTTTAAGATCTCTGTAGCACAATAGCTTAAAGCAGTTCCAGTATGTTGGGATTTTTTTTGAATGGGAACAAATAGCAGATCAGTTTGAGATGAAGGGAAGAGACAAAGAAACATCAAATGCCTCCGTAGTTTTTCCAGTCTTTTTCTTCTTCTTGATGAATTGCTGCCTCCACCTTTGGAGAGCTCTCGAGCAGCTGCAGTGTTTAAAATGACAATCTGCTTCTTTTCATGGCTGTCTCTATCTCTGCTGTACAGTATGAGTTTCATCACTAGGTGGCAGTTGAACATCAGTCCTCCTCAGTGTCGACATACTCATGTGGTCCTTATATCCAGGTGTGAATATGGCAACACATTTCTCTGAATCTGTTCTGACAGACAAACACGAGCGCCCGAAGGCTCCGCACAAACATAGATATGTCACACAGGGAGAAGTCTTATTGGGTAAAACTACAACTGTGGTCAAAAGCTTCACCTAGCAGGCAAATCACTATTTTAAATATTTGTATTTTTCTCACATATTGTCATGATTAAGAGGTTCTCTGGCCAAAAGCCTGTTTGTTAAGAAAGGAATTTCAAATGCATTTTTTGCATAAGTAATCTTTGATACTACACTTAGAATTCTGGGTGGTAATAAAGATCTATTCTAAATTTGACACGAATATCTTCCAAAGCATTGTTTAAATGTACTGTAAATGTGTAAGACAACATATGCTCCAACTGTACTCCAGCAAATGAAAATAATTCTTGTTAGACCTCATTACATCAATATCAGTGATAGAAAGTAATTTAGTGCAAATCTTTTGAATTTGATCACACAATATTGCATATCATTCTTTCCTCATGTCAGTGCTGCACAGCGCAGCTGATGAGATAGTGTAGAAATCTATCTTAGTTCATTTTGTACCTGTAAAATAATATGTTGAACGTCATTCCCAAGTGATTCTCCACTAAGTCAGAGTTCAGTTAACCAACTGTACTTGCTTCTTTCCTTTGTCCGTAACCTTAAAGATCTGGGGGTTATGTGACCACTTACTTATTCTGTGTGCATGTTATCTTTTCTCTAAAATATGAGAGGAAAGATATAACTGATGGGAGAAAAAAAATCAAATGCCTGCACTATAGTGTTCGAAACTACTTTATTCTTCACAGTATTTTTAATCTTTTTAACTGCGGGGAACTCCGATTAAAATATTGTGCAACTCTAACACATTCTGCAAAGAGAGACTCGATTGAGATTTTATTTTGAACACGAAACAATGTAGATAATTTTGTATTCAAGTGAAAGTGTGCAGCGAAGGGCACTCTGTGACTTCATTTGATGTAAAACAAGAGACAAATCAATTATTCATCTTGTTAATTGTGAGCTGACACCAGATTTCTCATCAGAGCGTCGCCTCAGAGGTTGCATAGTCTGGTTTATGGTAGAACGGCTGGGCAATGTCGATATTATATTGCTATTGTGATATATATTGTCTCTGATTTCAGATATTGTTATATTGTAAGTTTTTACATTTTACTAGTTTAAAGGCTGCATCACAGTAAAGTGATGTAATTTTCTGAACTTGTCAAACTGTTCTGTTGTTTACCTTTACTCACCAACCCGTTTAATCCCATTGGTCACAATAGTGGCTTCAAAAACTGTTTTCAGTTATAAGGCTCTAAAAATGTTTGATTGAGCATTTACAGCAAATACTGAAATCATAAAGGGTCTCAATGGCATATGTGCAAAATCACATGTTAAGTGTAAATTGTCACATGACCAGAACAGTTTTCCTCCGGGTTGCACGGTAAGAGGACGATGGCTGTGCCAAAGCATCGAAACAAAAGGTTATTAAAGTATGTTAACATTAAGATAGGGCAGACACTTTTGGTACAAAAAGTTTTGTTAAAGGTGTCTAGTATTTTTATGTGTGTTTGCAATAACGCACTCACCTCAGGCTCCATACTAAAAACCCATTCAAGAAACCCATTGTCTTTGACACGAGGGAACCGGAGGTGCTGAAATAACATTAACAGGCTTTAGGACTGATTGCTGGGGTACTCTAAATTGTCACAATATCAATATGGAGGTATTTGGTCAAAACTTTGTGACATTTAATATTCTCCATATCCCTCAACCCGAGTGAAGAGTTGTCATTAACTTTAGAGATCACAGAGCATTGTGGGAGTCATTTTTAGCCCTTGATTCCCAGCCAGTGTCGATACAGCCGTCGTTTTTCACCCGAACCTGTCAGCATCAACCGGGCTGTCTGTCAGGCTGTGTCACTGAGCTGAACAATGCCCTCCTCCTGGGCACTTCTCCTGTCAGACTGAACCTGACTGTATGAGACTGTAGTCTGACACCCCTGTTACAGCAGCCGTACAGCAGCAGACTGTACAGTGTGTGTGCGTGACAGGAGGAGGTGGTTATGTCGGCCGTGGTGAAATGTTTTGTTCAAAGATGTTTTCAGTCTCCTGTACTGTGAGTGAAATCTGGGTTGTGATGTGAAGTATGGTCTTTGCACTGAGGTGCTCTTTTAGTCCTGTTTCCCCTCTGGCTGTTTGAGGATAGAGGATCTTCCTCTCTTCCCTGCCTCTGCTCTTTTACCTTTCCTCCAGCTTCCTTTCTGCCGCAGCTGAGACAGATGTTCTCATTCACTTTGCAGCGTGTTTGATTCTCAACAAACTAATTGTCTTCAATTTTGTGTTTATATCAAGTGCAGTTAAGCGCAAGACATCAAGGTGCTTTGCAAGATAAATGGATGGTGTTTTCTTGTTGGACAGAGTTCTGAAATCATTTGTTGTGCACTATTGGAAAAATAGCCCATAACTGGTTAACTAGAGGACCATTTTCAAGAATGTTCCTTCAGTTAAATTGAACAAGTGTCAGATGTTTTTTTTTCCCCATATCAAATGAGAAATACTGACCAGAGGGGGCTTATCCACTGTTGGCAGCTCTATCTGTGGCTCCTCCACACTGAATTAGTAGTTTTCAGGGGTGAAATACTGAACTCCATATTGTCCCCAATGGCTGTGCATGTGAATGTTTGGTAGTGGTGGGTGGCAACTTAAATGGTAGCTTTAGTCACTAATTTATGAATGGCAGTGTGAATGTAGTGCACCATGTAGAGTCAAAGCACTTTGAGAGATCCGAGGCACCTACTGCTGTATTGTTTGGACAAAATAGCTCCTACATTAAACTGCTGGTAACAAGGTCTGTGCAGTATCTTTAGTTACCGGGTCATGATTTCTGCAAAAAGACATTGCTGTTGAGTTTTTCAAAGTATTTAACTGGTGCTTTGAGCACCGAAGAACAGAGTGTTATCTACTTCAAATCATAGACTATATATAAAGATGGATGGCGCATCCCATGTACCCCTCTATGCGTAAGTGAGATTAAAATATCCGAGATTCGGGCGTTGCTAGTGATCCGCAGTGGAGATATGCAGGAGAGAAAGCCAACATCTCCACAGCTCATATCTCCAACATGCGGCAACTCACACCATAACATTGTAGTAGGCGCTTCCAGCTGCCACTCTGTCATCTGTTTAATTTGTGCTGAATTTAGGCTCGTATGTCTGTTTTGCACATCTTGGCGGTGATTTTTTTGTGGTTGGCATTGGATGGCGGCAGCGTGTGGCTGGGATGAGGAAATCAACTCATCGTTCTGTAAACTCTCCTCATGCCCACTTTTAGCTAGCTAGCTGCTAGCTCGCCAGTTCAAGGTTTTCAAATATAAACATCAACAAACAATGAGGAAAAATGGAAAAGATGAATAC
The DNA here is from genome assembly GCF_008729295.1 of Plectropomus leopardus. Lineage (NCBI taxonomy): Eukaryota > Metazoa > Chordata > Actinopteri > Perciformes > Serranidae > Plectropomus > Plectropomus leopardus. The sequence continues at coordinate 5,830,850 of NC_056463.1, forward strand.
CAGCTTAACCAGCATCCTGCTTGGCATAGTACAGGTGTTAGAAAATAGACTGGACGACCTCTATGCGTCTTCAGTCTCCAAAGGGACATCAATATCTTTTGATTGACCATTCAACCAGGCGGCTCCTTTGCTATTTGCCGATCTCAGAGCAGAGGACTCTGGTGAGAGTAGCAGAAGAGGTTTTTGCTTTATGGTGAATAATGACTGGTGTGACAGTGGGAATGTGAGGTGCTGTCCTGTTCCTGTGGATCACTAATGGCAGCTGCAGTGCGGAGCTGTGGAGCTCAGTTACAGCGACCCTGCAGATTGTGTTGTTGAGGTCGGGATGTGCGGACAGTTGAATCTTTCCACAATCAGAAACAATGGATTTCCAGAACCATCTGGAAAGATGGGCAGTTATAAAGCAGCAGCCAACAATGAAGAAGATACAGAAAAGGACAAATCACAGTACACATGTTAAAGGAGCTGATGGGATCACATTTCACTGGACCTTGTTTACTTTCCTCGTCACAAACAAACGATTGATTGAGCAATTTAGATTGCTTAATAGGACTAGGGGTATGATTTAACCTTTCTGGCTAAGGTGGACTGTGGGAACATGGGTTTCAGAGGTGTGGAGGGAACACATTGTCGGCATTGTTGGAATTCATAAATGCAATTCACTTATAAGAAGAATCTTTGTCTAATGTTATGCATCAGCTTTGGACTTAATTGTAATACTTGAAAACAGTGAAGCTGTGTGCCTCTGTGCTCTTGAATCTGCCACAGTTCAACTCCAGCCCACAAATCATATGGAAACAGATATTCTTTTCTCAAGATTTCAAAAGACGATATGACATTAGACTGCAAAGACTTTTTTTAATTAACAACTGTAATAGAAATCCCTAATGGTGAGCATTAAAAATGTACTCATCGACATTTAAACCGATGCTAGTGTGTATTATATTGTGCACCAGCTGTATGCACATTGTACAGAACATCTTAGATAACATCAGATGGCACTTCAATTTATAAATATCCTCAACCACTAAAAAGTACCATACTCCTTGAAATAAAAGTAATTAAAACTCAATTTGAAAATTGCAATAATTTAAAAAGTTAACCAGTTAGCCATGCCAGATAAGTAGTGCATGAAATGGCATTATTTAAAAACCTGCCACATACAATTTCTCACATATACACATTCACAATTCTATGGAAGAAACCTTCAGTCACATTTAGACCATTGAAATGAGCTGAATTGGATGTAAACATGTTTTTGTCCGTAGATGGACAGAATCTGACAGCTTAGTTAGCAAAAAATGCCTGTGGGTGTTCACATTTATGATTTGTTGTTTCTTAGTTGGCATCATATTTATACTGGCTGTTGTGGGAGCTGCTCATCTCTCTGAATATGTCCGTTTAATAACACTGTGGATGGACATTTAACAAGAAGATAAAACATTCCTATTTGCTTTCACACATGCCCACGAGGGATTTAAAATAGGGCTCTTTTTTCTGCCGTCTCGTGTTTCATATCCCTCCGTCCCTGCAGAAAACTGTGACTCGGGGCTGTGATTGACAGCAGTGCAGAGAGTGATCATAGAGGACTGATCAGCTAGACTTTATGACCGCAGGCAGCTCTGGTTTTGCTTTTAACTCTAGTCATCTGGGAGTGAAGGAACATCCAGCTGCCCACAGATGTTTCCTGAGTATCGAGGAGCAAAAATGTGTCCAACACCTGAGAGTAATAGAGAAGCTGAGATGGAGGCATTTCTTAAAAGAGACAAATGCGTCTGTGAGCCTGAGGAGGCTGTCGTGTGAGTGTGCGGGTCCAGAGGGAACTGCACCTTACACGGTGCTCTGAACACAGAAAATTTGTAATGCTTTGTTGTAGTTGTGCAGTTGCTGAATTTAATCTAACCCAGAATCCAAACTTTGAAGACTTAAAATGTTGGTGATGTGAACCAGAACCATAGACAACTGGAGATATATTCTCTGATTTCAAACCTCTATGGCCACGTTAGGCGTGTTTTCGAGATGAAGCATGGCGATGGATGTTCAAAACATTAGCAGGTTTAGTTTCTGTTGCAACCACCGCACTAGCCGTCATTATTCCAATCAAAGATGATGTAGGCGTGTTATGCGAGCAATAATGGAAAGGCAAGCCCCTTTTAAGTGGGAGCGGCTATGTATGAGGGATCGCTTGACTTTTGAAGACAAGAGATGCAATAACACCTCTTCTGGCTCCTGCTGCATCGTGCCAGAGGGAGGCAGCTCCTACGGACAAGCGCATAGCATCATGTGAACTATAAAAGTGATAAAAAGTGTTTCCATGGCAGTTTTGTGAAATATGGCTTTTTCAAAAGTCACTGCACCACTGAGCAACTTTCATGGAGGTGAACTTGGCCCCGCCTCCAACACTTTATCAGTGCTTTTAATACATCCATGGGGACAAGATTTTTTGTGCCAGAGTGTAAGTTGTTTGCTTTGGTCCAAGCAATCTGCAGAACTTTGCTTGTAGTCATGCTTGTTGATTTTGTTGCTCTGTGTTCACAAACACCATTAGTATTTCTGGCCTGTTTCCTCTTGGTGCAAAAAAACAACTTTGGTCTTTGTTGCAAAATGCAGCACAAACAGTAGAGGTCTGATTGTTAAAGGCGACCCTCCTCTAGGTTTCCCCTCAGCCTTGTTTTTTTTAGCTTACTGACAAAGTCCCTTAAAGGTCCATATAGGTAGCCTGCTATGGATATTTTGGAAACTTCTGCGAAGTCTTGATGAGCCTCTTGCTTGCGTGTATGAATAGTTCACACACACATTGCTCGAGCACTGAGCTATGGCGATTTGCTTCTTCCAAAAACTGTGACAGACTGCCTTATGCCTAGTTCATTCTTCAAAGAGCTGTGACTAGCTGCACTCAAATTGTTCATTTTTCTTTTGGATGTTTGGCCTTTTTTTAAAGCTAACTCCGTTTTGCTCTTCTTCCGGGTATTGTGAATTTAACATATATTTATACAGTTTACAGTTTTATCAGCAATCCAAAAGCACAGATTTTCCCAACAAAAGTTGAGTACATCAACAACAACCGTTATTTGCTTTTTGGCATTTTCTTGCATCCTCCCTGTTGAATTTGTCTGAGAGTATCTTCAGAATTCAATTTGCAGTAGACTCTTATTTTTAAGCCATTGCAGCCTTGTGTAACACCGTGGCTTTAGATAAGGTGCAATTTCAAACTTTTCATTGTCATTGAAAGTGTTGCTTCCGACGTCTGCTCCCTAGTTTCACTTCATATCAGATACAATATCTGTGTGGTTGTGCAAATACCTGGGAGACTCCTACAAGAGTGCAAACCCACCAACATTTTCTCTATATGCATGTAAATGTCTAAAAAATACAGACAAGAACAGATTGAAATGCTAATGCACCTAACCGTCCCTCACAGTTTTACTCATGTGCAACAAACATTTTTATGCTCTTTATTTGTATTTGCTCAGGAATAATGAAAGGCACAAAAGAGATGCAGGTACATGATGAATTTAATTGAAAACCTATTGTGTAGCTGCGAAAAGTGTGATACAAATGACTCATTCCTGTGCTTTTGTTTTCTTATTCAATTTAGTAGTCTGAAATGCAGAGTTGAGTCTTATGTTGAGATATAAGACCAGACCAGAGGAGTCTCTGACAGCTGTTCATCTGAATATGAGTCATTGCAAGGTTAATTGGAAAACGTTTAAAACAGGAAACAGTTTATCATAATTAGGAACAGCTAATGCCTTTGGCTGAAGTTCTGTTTGCCTTTTAAAAAGCGGTGCATCCGTATCTAGCTCCGTGCCAGTGTAGGTGTTCAAAATCAATAGCACGCATTTGTTTATTTCACCTCAGGAAAATGAAACTAAAATAGGACGATGTTCAATAGACTGTTCTGCGGTGATTCTATTTTAAAGACAGGCCGTTCGCTTTCATAAAGCTTATGTCTTTGGGCAAATCAGAGCAATGAGCGCGCATTCTGATATCAGAGAAGGCTTTCAGAAATACTGCAACACCTCTCTGCTCTGAAATCATGTCACGCTGGTTGCATTTTTATGGTGGGATCTGTCAAAGAATGTTTTCCCCCCTCAGATTTTCATATTCATGCAGAGCTCATGAATACATCATGACTTCCCTGCATTTTGTTCACCAGTGGAGAAAGACAGGTGATAGAGCAGTCGGAAGGTGTGACGTTACATGTTTACCGTCTGAATAGTTGAGCCTTTTCTACAAATATGTTCACACAGGCATCCACCAAAATCCTCCAAAAGGTATGCAGACAGATTAAAACAGATGATCACTGTCTTTTTCATAATCTGCAGTGCTCATAATTTCTTTTTCACTCTTTCACAGTCAGTCCCACTTATATAATCCAGAACATGGAGATGAACTTCTTTTCACAAGCCATCAGAAAGAGAGCAGGAACTTGTCAGATTAAATATGCAACAGGCTGCACATGTACGAGGCATGCAGCTACCAAAATATTTCAGAGGAAATTCTTCTCTGTTAAAAATTTCACCTTTGGTCTGTAATCTGTGTGCATGCCAGTGAGCCCATCAGTTTACACTCACGAGAAACCTTTGAATTGTAGGTCAAGTGGGTAAGTATGGGAATCTCTGCACATCGGTCCCTCAACAGACGGGACGATGACATACAGGAGTTTAGAGGACCTGGGGGTTGTTGAGATGGCCTTGGAGATTAGAGTGTGTCCGAAAAATACAGAGCTGGTGGAAAGTTCAGTTGGTGTGAGAAATCAGAGCATTCTCAGCAAATACACAGCAGGTGTTGGGGAGTTCAGGGAGTCTGGAGATTGCAGCATTTTCAGAAAATACACATATCAATGTCCAGTTCCATGGGGCATTGAGGCTGCCAGATTCCATACCTCTGAATCCGCCTACAACAGTGAGTTTACTGGTTTATATGGCATTGTGACAAAACCAGCGTTTACATGGTTGAACCCATGGGGACTAAATGTCAAGCTGTGCGCCGGAAACAATTATGGCTGCAAGTGCTATAGACAAGATAGACGCCATTGAGGCTGTTAAGGTTAAAATGTCTTTTTAAAATTGCCCGACATCCTTTTTTTTTTTGTTAAAAAAAGGATGCAAATAGGAACACTCAGTCAAAATTGCATCATATTTTCACATTGCATATATGCTCAGTAGTCTGGACTTTGCTTTTGGTCCATTTGTGCATGTTTACTTCTTTTTCTTTTTGTCAAGAATCGTTCGTGTTTTCTGTCTGTTGTTTAGAGAGCTAACAGGTTTTAAAAATGGCGGTTGCTGGTGCTGCACTGGCTGATACATTCATCCAATCACCATGCACTTACATCACACGTGGTTCCTCTTGAGGCAGGTTTGTACTTACAGTGAAGTAGAAGCTAAAAAAAAGTCCCTCAAAATGGTGTTCTAAGACCTATGGTTATTCTTAAATCAATATTTCAAAAGCCTTAAAAATGCAAAGACACAGGGTGTAGTATTCTACTAATCTTTTTTTCTTTTCTTTACGACTGTGCATTGTAAAATCGTTAAGTAATAAGTAACTTGGACAGAAAGACAAATTGTCACCAAAAAGTCAAATTTTACGTTACATTTCATATGCTAAAATGCTTACTAACCCTAAGTAATTAGTGTTGGCTCATGTATAGAATAAAGCAGCCGCAGCAAATATGAACCAATGAGTTTTGGGTGGGGTTTGCAATTGAAAAATTGCCAGAAAATACACAAAGCCAGGCCAACACTGTCTGTTTAGAGAGCTTTGAATCTGAGTAAATATTGATCCGGAACATAAGTGACATGATCTGCAACACTTGCAAAACCGTACCGATGATATAAGTTTGTGCAAAGAGCCAGAAAGATCTTATAAATTTAGCTTTTAATGATTTCAATGGTTGATGAAGTTGCATTGGAAGATGTAACTGTCTCACCCAAATGTGGGAAGGGTAGGATGATTGTAAGCCGAGGCCATGTGAGACAGTATTGTATTGCAGCGTGTCGGGTGGCTGACCTGTGCTTCGCCAGCATATGTATCACAGATGCCGACGAGAGTAGGAGAAGAAAGCAGCTAAATCGCTCAGCTCACCGGAGATTTGGATTCTGAATAGATGTTGGCTTCAGTCAGATCTGAGCTGACATTAACCTTCCCCGCTGTCCCCGCGCCTCCTCAGAGGTGCATCCGTGATGAATGACCTCTCCCTCACACACACACACAAAACGCACAGCTCTCACTGCTCATGCCCGTTAAGAGCATATCCTTATAAACGGATTAGGAGGTCGGTAATGGAAACTCGGGGAACTCGGTCCCATAATCTCCTGCTTGATACCTTTTGCTCTGATCAATCTTTGTTTGGGTGCCTCGAAGGTAGTTGTGAAATGTCATTGGCTGGAGTTGGAGACGTGCTGGTGTGTGCATGTGTGCGGTTCTGGGTATTCAATGTCATGTGTCAGATTCATTTATCTAACTTGTTGGTTGCAGATTCATATTGTGCAGTGGCTCGGAGTGTCGTGAGGAGCCATTAGTTATTATCTGTGCAGGGTGTTGCATCTGTGATTTATGCGGTGCTGCTGCAGAGATTGTGCTGGTGCATTATACCTTCATAATGGCTTCAAGCATGACCCAAATTTCCTCTGCCCCTCTTAACTCACCCCCTTCTCCTCCTTCCAGTCCTCCTCCTTCTTCTGTGCTGTCTAAAATCCAGATGGAGAGCGTACCGTACAGTGTGAGCGCTGCTTATTACCAGCATGAGCTGCACAGTGAACAGACCAGAGTTTGATGGGGAGGGAGATAAAGAGACAATGGGAGAAAAGGGAAATTGGGTAAAAAGAAAGCAGATTTGCACAGCATGATACAACAGAAAACACACATTTTGTCTGCTGATATCACATTGTTGCATTTAAATAAAATAACCCTTTTTTTGACAAATTACCCTTGAAGATTAATGTAGACAGATTAACATTCAGTTGGCACTGGTGCACAGAGGCATCTGCATTGAATTTGTTCCTGCACTCATTTATTAAGGTAATCCCCCCCCCCCTATCATAGGTGCAAACCTGTCACCCTTTGGCAAAAATCGCCATTTTACTATGTAAATATTATTAGCAAAGTACTTAATGTAAAAGTAGTCACTGTGAAACAAAATAGTCCCTGGCAGTTTTTTCCTATTATAGCTGATGTTTCTGGATGCATCTTCCTGCTGCATTAATGTATATGTTGCATTTTACTGCTATAGACATTTAAGTGTATGCTCATTTAACTCCTTTATATGCTGTTGGGTAGCTTAATCTACAGCAATGCATCATATTCTATAAGATTGTGTTTGTATTGTGGCTATTCTGTGAGAACACCAAACTTGAAAAAGTCAGAAAAATACCCCCCCCCCCCACATTTTTGTAGTTTATATGCCTTGCGGTAAAAAGTACAATATTTACCTTTGAGATGAAGGAGAAGGAGAAAGGAGCAGAATGTGAAAGTAAGATACCTCAGACTTATAGTGCCTGGGTAAAAGTACATCCCCCACCATTTCAGACTTGAATGACTGGTGTCCTTTTACTGAAACAGGGTGCCCACAGATCCCTAAAAACTCTTAAAAGGCAATGAATTCATTAATTCAAAAATAAGGCCTTAATTGGTATATAAATGTCTTAAATCAGTGTTTAAGAAAATTCTCTGGAATGGGAATTAAGATTTTACGAGTCGTTTTATTTCTTATATTGCATTGCAAAATCTCAAAATAACTGTTAACATCTACTTTTTCAATTTTTTTATTTACCAAATCCCTCTTCTTAAGCTCATCATGATAGGCATTAAGGCGGTGGAATCTTACATGCAAAGTGAGAATAAACCAAAATTGCCAAAAAAAAAAACAACCCTAAGAAATGCCAGGTATTTCCCAGTTCAGTTCTTACAGTTCTTATACATAGTTTTTTCACTTGACTAGACTTGACTAATAATTAACATTTAGACAAACTTGCTCCTAACCTTATGTACAAAAAACAGTGTTTTATTCTTCAACTTTGCTTAATGTAAAATTGGTCTTAAATCTCATCCTGGCTGGCATTAAAAAGTCTTAAAAAGTCTTAAATCTAACTTGCATTAATCTGTAGGAACCCTGTCAAAACTTAAGACGTAGAATCTTCAGTAAAAGTCCAGTCAGTCAATAGCACTGTTTGATTCATCTGAGCCGTTTCTAAGTATTACAGTGAATAAAAGGTTATTAAAGGTATTGTCTGGTCTCCTCTGACCATAACAGAAATCCTCCACCAACTCCCCCCTCTTCACCTCGTTCTCTGGTCACTGACACCATCCAGTAACTCACTGCGTCATTTCCTATGCTGCCTAATACACAGCATAGTAGTCCTCCTTGATGCTTATCTGACATCCCAACACAATCTCTTTTAGTTTATGTCTTTATATGACTCACTGCTCTACTTTCCGTCCTCAACCAGTTTCCTGTCCTTGCCATCTCAGGGTGACACAAACTGCAGCAGCGGGAGCCCTCAGCTCAGTCATCGAGCAGGTGACATCTGGGAAGTGTCATGATATTAGCGTTTTCTTTTAATTAAAGCTTAACTGAAATAAGCAACGTTTACTAAAGAGCATTAGATTTCCCATTATTCTCTTGAGATAGTTTAATTATGTCATCAGTTGGCAACTTCACTATGACTCCTGTTCTACTGTGTGGTAATAATTAAAAATGCAAAACATACACGGCACTGTGACCCAGAGCACTTGTCGTCACCACAGATGTATTTAGACAATCGAAAAGTGTTTTTAAAATAGGAACCCAATTACCAGAAAACAATTGTTGGCATTATACATTTCTGTAAATCACGGATATGTAACATTTGCATGTTATTAGGTGGCACGATCGGCTTCTTCAGCTTATGTTGGTGCTATTAATTTTGTGAGCAGGAATGCTGACAATTCGAATCTGTTTCTTTAATTACTTATTTGCCGACTCAGGGTTTTATTTATCATATCGTTTATCCTTGAACCTTATTATATAGCGTAAACGTTTAAACTTTACATGTCATCAGTTCTGTGGCTGACACGCGGTTATGTTTACACACAATAACCACTTGGTTATGGTTTGTGTCTGTAAAAAAAAACATTAGCTTTTTGTGCCACTTTACCCGCCAATGGGGCGCTACAAATTACCCAAATTTGGAGCTTTTAAACACTGTTGAGTGATTAAAAACACCCACATAAAACACAACTGATTTTCTTGTTCATCTCCAAAATTCTGCCTCCACCTCGGAGGGTGAATTCAGCTTTTATGTTATTCCACTTTCGATATGACACGTATGAAACCTGCAAATATGAAGTATGTATGTATGTTTTCGTGTTTTGCAGAAACTTTTAATGCCAATATTTTCCCCTGGTGACTGTGCTCAAGATAACATAATCCGATCAACACAGCTTGAGGATGACTTTTAAGAGTTGAGAAAAAGAGAAACAGTTTAGTACAGCGATGTTAATATTGATATCCTGTATTATTGCCCATAAATGACCAATTTATTTTATCAATTGACAATACACTGATTGCGCTCCTTTCACCGAGTTAATCTATTATCTTTAAGCATGTTGCTAATAATGTTTTTACTTTGAGCTGAATGTTGAAACAAAAAGTGTGAAAACTGGGAAGTCAAAACATGTGGGTGCACTGTTATGATGCATCAATTATTGAGAGATTGAGTCTATTGTTATATCAGCCTAAAGTATAGATTAGAACTAATAGATGCTCCAACCCACTCTCATATCTTGAGCTATAATTAAAACTGCAGCGATAAAACTCCTGTCTGCCACAGCAGAAGACTGTCAGACCAGATAAACGGCACAAAAATGATGGATTCAACAATAAATTTCCTATTTTTAGAGGGGAATACTCATCAGATTGACATAAAAGTTAAATAGAAAAACTGTGCTATGTAGCGAAGGAAAAAATCAGAGCTCAAGGTGTTGATCTCTGTATTTTATGGCATTTGCTAAATAAATTTAAATTAATTATAATAAGACAGACAATAGATCAAGAGTATATTAAATGATAAATGATAACCTCATATCTCTATGAAAGTTTATATGTTGAAATTTGAATCAACAGATCTTAGTTTGCGAACAACAAGCTGTAAACACAACACTGACATATTATCTCCAGCATAAGGCCAAGTTTAGATGAGAATGGCCTTACTAAAAACGGTAAAGTCCTTCCTTTGTGTTTTAAAGAAAATCTGCATTCGTATGATAACATTGAGAGAATGATCTTCATGTACACGGATTTACAAAAACAACGTAGTAGTAGATAGCAGTGTAACTTTGTAATGACACACCAAAGTAGAACACCAAGCGCATGTGCGGTGCATGGTATTTTTATATACATTTCTGAGTGATTTTCATTTTTCCACACTGTTCGCCAATGCATTTTATTCTTTATGTATCTGTAATATTTATTTATTTATATTATCACAAACAACAAAATGATTGGCCAGGGAATCTGTGATACCACTTAGCAGTTGTTTCAGGACCACTGACAATTCTGTTTGTGTGTCGGGCAGATGGTGTGTGTGTGTGTGTGTGTGTGTGTGTGTGTGTGTGTGTGTGTGTGTGTGTGTGTGTGTGTGTGTGTGTGTGTGTGTGTGTGTGTGTCTCATAGGTACCCACAGAACCTATTTGTATACAGACATCTGGAGGTCAGATGTCAAAAGACCCCTATTAAATGTAATTTTTCTATCGCCAAAATTGCACCTATTTTTGGACCATTATTCCATTACTCTAACTTTAAAACTCACCCTAGTACAGCCTCTTTAGAACAGGATTATTGGCCAGCGATTAATGCAATTTAAAAAAATTAATGAATTAATTCCAGACCTTAATCGCATCGTGATTAGTGCGTTAACGCTGACAGCCCTTAAAAATAACACACTCAATGAAATTTGCAAACAACCTAAGAACAATTATATTCATCTCTCAAGTTACATTTAATCTTGTCCTTATCATATTAATCGCAGGTGGTTTAGATAAAACTGTGTGTGCGTCCGCTCTGAAGTATACGTGACATGCAGAATCGATCACTGCACTTTTTTCTTTGCTCTGTTTTGTTCTCCACCAACTCCTGACGGAAACATGTGACTCTTTAGTTGCTATAAATGATCCACTTTATTCACCAGCTAGTTGCTATCTTTTTTTGTTTGCTGTTTGGTGCTAGGCAGGTAGTGTACAAGAATGCAGGGCTTTTTCTCAGCTGCCTGCAGCTGGAAATGTTTCATAATGTGGGGGGTGAGAGAGTTCAAAATAATGTGCTGAAAGAGGTTAAAATGCTCTACAGAGCTGAAGGAAACTGCTCAGAGCAACTTTAACTTTGCTTAGACTACTCTTTTGTCCATTACAGCACAGCCTTTATACTAGATTGGATAATAAATGGATGGGCTGCACCTACATAGCACTTTTCCAGTCTTAGTGACCACTCAAAGCACTTTACAAAACAAGCCCCATTCAAACACACATTCATACACTGCTGGCCGAGGCTACTGTCAACAGGTAAACATTCATACAGTTATAGGGGCAGTCAGGAGCAATTTGGGGCTCAGTGTCTTCTCCACTTCGACATGTAGTTTTTAAGGGCCAGGGATCTAACCTCAAACCTTTCAACTGGTAGATGACTGTACCTCCTAAACCACAGCATTTGTGAATAGTGAACCTATTTTAGGAAAGTCAGGGACTGGGGTTATTGAAATAGATTTTCCTGGATAAGAAATGACAAAAAGGTTAGTGTCATGGCTTCAGTGTTAATTTATCAGTCAGGTTGGAGCTGCTCTGCCAAAATATTCAGTTAAATACATTGTTTTAGGCTTTGGCTCTATCTATTTTTTCATACCTGAATACCTACCTGGAATTTCAGGTACAGTATCAGTGTGTGGCTCTCTCGCCATTTTCGGTCTACTCAGTACACAATACACTTACAAGATGTCAACAACAGGAAACATTCTTACCCCCATTTTGCTTAATAAACACACGCTTGTTGTCCGTCATGTTGACTCCAAGCCTTTCTTAGCGGACACCTTGTTGGTCTGGATGTCGTCTTGCACTTCTCGGCTTCCTGGATCATGCGTTCAATGCCCTCCTTTCTGAGGCAACCCTTGTCGTTGGCGATGGTGATCTCGTTCTCCTTGCTTGTGCTCTTGTCTACAGCAGAGACATTTGAGAAAACGAGAACCATACACCTTCTGAATTCATGTTTCTCTTTTACTACTTTTAGTCTCTCTTAATTAAAACTTTTGCGTCAAGGACCCTGTTTTTTGTTTTTGTTTGTTTTTTAGCGCCCATGTAACCAGGTTAGAGCAGCCGTGCTGACAGCATGAATGGTGCTGCTCAGCTGCAGCACATTTAGAGAAATAGAGTCAACTGATTCCTCATGACACGTGTGGTTTTCAGCAAAAATTCACAATAAAAAAGGTATTTTGTTAATAATACTGACTCTGTACCACCTTTCAGTTTCAATGTCTTTATCTGTCACAGATGTGAGGAAATACAAATGTATCTGTTTTACTCAACCTTTCCTTTTTCTGTTTCAAAATAAAAGCCCCTGTCAATATTTCTGTCGACAGAATCCTTTTTTGTTGTTGACACAAGGCATTTTGTTGTGAAAGATTTGCAGGACCATGACGCTGACATTGCAGTAGCTTGCACGGTTTCATAAATTAATGTGCTTTTAATAGTGGAAATATAGTAGTTATAACAGCAGGCAGCTCTGCAGCAGCGCTGCAACAACAAACACTGCCAATGTAAACCATAGACTGTATAAAACACACACACTGCTCATGCATATAGTGTGGCTGGGGTGTAACCTCCAGGGCACATGAGGCGCACTACATGCAAAAAAATCTCAATACAGCCTCTCCAGTGTGAAGTTAATAAAAAGATTAGGGTATTACAGTATTTAAAATCACACCATTGGGATTTCTGAATCCCCAGGTATACCGTAATTGTGTGATACCACCCACGCCTCCACTGTATACTTTTATTTTTCAGATAAAATGACTGCTTAGAGGGAATTTGATGACATTATGTAACAGGAACTTATATAAAGCTTGGTGTGAATTTTCTCCCAGATTGGATGTTAATATTCCCCCAATGTGTGAGTGTGAAACAGATATTCTACAAAGGATTTAATTTCAGATTCATCTCTTGCCTCAATTGTGTTCTTTCATTTGGAGTTTGCAGGTGCAGACAGTGAGTGATTAGGAAGCAGTGAAGTCAAATTGCAGTTGTGTTTGGTGTCTCTTCTTACATCTTATTTAAAATCCTGTGGGGACCCGCACGCCCTCTCTCTCCTCTTTAAGCCCCCACATCCAGATGAATCATCACTTCATAGTGAGGATTATCTCTGAGTCACCCATCTTGCTAATATCGCACCTTCATACGACAGCTATACCGCTCACAAAGCATTGTAAGAAAGTGCACACTATGTTTTCCTTAACAAAGGGAGTGACGTGGGGACAAAAGTCAATATCAAGTTGAAGTATTTCACTTTGAGATAATATGTCCATTTTTCTAAAGGTATAGTGGCGAGGACGTCATTTTTTTATTGCTAGCGGAAATCTCCCAAGGTGGCAGAATAAAAGACTGAATAAGTGCTGCGTTTGGACAAAAGAAAGTTTTTCTTTGAAAACAGCCATTGTGAGACTCTAAAAGGGGCATGACAGCTCTTGCTGGATATATTGTTATTTCTGCTGACCATAGAGTGGGCTTACAGTCAGCCAGTAAAAAGTCTGCACTCCTTTGTTCAATTTGCAGGTGAAAGGGGAGCGCTCCTGCCCTTCACCCTTGGTCGAGAATACAGAGCAGGTTGTTGTGAGTCAGTGGGGGGAACACGTGCAACTTTTTAGTGTCCAGAGAAAGACAGAAAGAAGGAGAGCCACAGCCTTCCCCTGGCCATGCAGCTGCAACATTAAAGTGAATGATGACTTTAAGCAGTATATTTGATGCCATCTGTGCATTGCTGAGCTCGCCGGTGAGAAGTGCTCAGACGCAGCTGCTCTGACTGTCAATGAGAAGCTTGCTGGGCTCTGCCAGGCCTTCAAAGTAGATTTGAAGTGTACTGAGAGAGATAAGGACGGCAAAAACAGATATTTACAGTTTACTAAGATATAATGTAGAGAATTATATAGTCGTCCCTCAGATTCAAGATTCAATAGATCGTCACCACATAAAGATTTGCTGGGAGTTTTCTGCACTGTGCTTATATAGACAAAAATATGCACCCATAAGACATGGCAAAGGAACCAAAGTGTTTACTAACCCTAAGGGCTTGCTTTAATATTACACATACTTGTATCACTCTGAAAATGTGGTTTTCCAAATCAAGCTTTAAGAGATATTATACATTAATATTATTTTCTACTTTCATTGAGTTAATTTTTTAACTAGCATCAGACCTAATCATGAATATCAAATATTCATTAATTTTCTTAATTTGAACCCTTTAAATGCCAGGTTTTGCCACTATGTTTTTAGGTGAAAAAAATATTTTTAGTATACTACATGCTATGTAGATTTTTTTTATTTTATTTTATTTATTCATTTATTTTATTTTTTATTTTTTTGAATCTAATAGTAGCAGGCCCCTTCTATCACACAATTATGAGGCTAAAAACAAAATGGTCATTCATCAAAATATATATTTGTTTGCCCAAATCAGTTCCAGAAATGCAAAAATGTATGTGCACGGGTGTGTCCACATACATTTGGCCATATTCTGATATATCAGTTTATTGTAAATGAACAGTTATGCTTCTGTGTTTCTAACCAAAATTAATTGTATATATTCTTGAGACCAAAAAATTACTTTTGTTGCATTTATTTCCCCATAAAACATTTGTCATACCAATTTGTTTCATATTTTGAAACCAGCATTGTTTATACTCATGTTTGCCAGCTCCCTGTCATCTTCTCCCTCGCCTGTAATCAATTAACAAAACAGAGGCATGGGCCTCAAGACGCTGAGGGATGCTGCGTAGACTAAAAGGCAACACAAACTAGTGGCATAAGAACACCCATTGCTATTGTTTTCAATGGAAGCCCATGCACCAGTGGGATAAAAACGTGTCAGAATTCGCCACAGCCCCACTATCTAATGCTAGAAAAACAAAAATGTGATCATATTCACTCCCTGGATCAGCACACTGTGGCCACTGTAACTTCACTGATAGGTCCTTTGTCAGTATGATTCATCTGTTGCATTTTGTGTACCAAATGAAGCCCTATGACACTCTGTGACAGGTTGGTCAGGGAGTCAGGGTGTGTTGCCAATTTTCAACCAGCTTTTTATCAAAACAGTGTGGGTAGAATGTGGAGATGATTGGTGGTAAACTTCCCTCCATGTGACCAGTGCACAGAAATCCCTCCTCCTTCTTGCCAAAAGTACGGCTGAACTTCCACGTTTTCATATTTCCTGCCACCACTGTGGACACAAAGAGTATAGAGCTGGATCAAGAGCCTTACCCATCCCACTTTCTATTTCAAACTCTGATCAAAATCCAATCTAATAGTAATAGTAAAGCTAGGCTGTGATTATTTAATATAAATCAAGATTATGGTACTTTTCTTTTCGGAAAAATATATTCATGCCCTGTTTAGCTGTATTGTTTCCTGCACAGTGAAAACAGCAGCTGAAAAATCAAAATGGTAAAACTAAGCAGCGCTGATCAAGTATAAACCAAGATTATAATACTGAATTGCATATGTCTCTTCACAGTTGTTCTCAGGAACATGTTTTATCTTACTGTTTAAGTGTAATACAAGATTGTCGATTACCCGCCAGCCACCACTGTTTCAGATGGACCAGTACACACTATCAACCACTAGCAGGAGCCTTGTTTGGCGCTGTACTGGTAGTTGTTAGTTTTCTACCTCTTAGAAAACTTTGTTTTCATTTTTCTTTGTGTTAGTTGTCAGTTTTCCACCTCTTAGAAAAATTGCCATTTTCTTTGTTTTCTCTGGTCATGTAGCACCACTTTCCAAATTATTTGCATATTTCTATGGTGTAGACATCCTCCCCTTTATATAAGTGAAGTATCTCTTTAAGGCATATAGCATCAATAGCTGACCTTCCATCCACAAACATTATCTAATTGGCCAGTGTGGGTCTAGTGCAACATTGAATAGGTGGTTATAGGCATTTATTGTAGATGATGTCAATGCGGCATGCCTGTTGTCATTAAAATGCTAATAATGCTCTTCTTTGTTACAGGGATGATCACCGGTGATTTTCATGATGTAGGAAATATACACGGGCTGAAAGGTAAGCTTATGCTCCTGCTTTCTTGCCTCAAAGTCAATGAGCCATGTCGCTCTTGCATAGATCTGCTTACGCTGAACAGTATTTCCAGATAATAACAACATATCAGATTTTGTCTTATTGAAAATAATACAAGGGAAAGCTATCTTGTGACCTTCCCACGATCCAACTTCAAAGCATCATGTCATGTCAGCTTGACTCTGCTCATTTGCACACACATTTTTATCACTATGACAGATTATGTAAAGAATGATAAGCCTCTTCACATGTTGAGTTGTAAAATGGGTTCAAATGGAACAATTAAAAAACTCTAAAAATGTTAAACAGCGAGGGTGATAGTGAAAGATACCGAAATGACAGATTTTGCATTTATGACATGATGTTGCATGAATACATTAACCCCTTTTCATAAAGTGAGGCCCCCTGCAAAGAAAAATTAAGTCTGCTTTCTACTTTGCCGCTCTGTGAAAAGAAAAAGAGGAAAGTCTTTTCTTCTCTGCATGTCTCCTGTTCAGGTTCTCAGTTCTGCTTCACAGTGAAATAAATTATGAGAGTGAGTGTGAACTGAAAATGAACCCGCCGTATTTCATAACCCGTAAAGGTAGACAGACAGGAAAGTGATAATTGAGGTCACATTTGGCCAATTTCTTAATTTAGATGTCCTGTATTTGGCCTTTTTAGAGTTATCATGTGAATAGGATTATATTAGAAGTAGAAAATATATAAAATATGTGCAGTTGTTTGGTGTGCGAAGGGTGCAGCAAACTTTTTTGAATTTCCTTTTTTTAACACATTATAATTGGATCAGTGCAAGTTCCTCAATTAGCCTTTACTTGACTTACTAGACTGTGTTGTGAGAGTGTTTCTGAGTTGGCAGATTTTTTTTTCATTTAAGCGAATACTTTGGGAAATTGAGAAAATTCTGAAATTTGCTGTTTTCTTGAACGAAAGATAAGGACAGAATTGCCGCCTCACAGTTGTATGCCTCAGTGAACCAGTCAAGTTGCAGTGACAGTTTACAATCATGTCTGTACAGACTCACACTCATTACACAAATCTTAAAACCGGCAGCACAGAAGAGCTATACAATCAGCACAGCTTCAAGGTGGACACCCAAAACTAATGTCACCAATTCAGTATCTGATCAAATGATTCCACTACTGTTCCTGATTAATAATTGTGGATAATGGCCAGACGTGTGTTTTTTTTACATAATAGTTTAATGTCATAATGAAGTTGACCTTTAACCTTTTGGATATAAAATGTAAAATAATATGTAATCACTTCATAATTTGATCCTATTAGATAAAATGTGTGGAATTTTGTGGAAATTAGTGGATGGCATCTTGAGTTATGGCCAAAACTTGCTTGTAACCTTGACCTTTGACCACCAAATTCTAATCGGTTCATCCTTAAGTCAAAGTGGACGTTTGTGCCACATTTGAGGAAATTCCCTCAGAGCCCTGGGACCAAGACCAAGGCAGGGCAAGACAGAGCCAAGACCCGACTGGTGCAAGTCACTGGATGACAATCTTTGGATAAAATTTGAAGTGCAAACAGTAGGCACTCCTCAGATTGATCTGAAGTTCCAAATTTACATAAAAACACCCAAAGAAAACGAATGAAGACTCCTCCTCATTCACCTCTTGTATTGCCACACTGTACATACGTGTTTATGTATGTACCCTGAGAAATGTCTTGATAAAATTATCACCAAGGCCTTGCAGAGATAAATTTCATGTGTTGGAGTTTTCCTTTGTTTCCTACTAGCAAACAAGTGCAAATGTTAAGGAGCTTAAAACAACATAATCGTCTTTACTCAACGTCCCTGTTTTGGACAGGAAATTCATTTGTAGTCTTAACCAGTCTTGAAAAAAAATCAGATTCCTCTTAGTCTGAGACAGAGATATGAAAGAGTAAAAAATTAGGTGGATTCAAAGACTAGGCTGAAACCATCAAAAAGTGGTGCTGAGACCAAGAGTCCATTTACACCTGGTATTAACATGCGTTTCACTGATCCGCACACACAAAGACAGCTGAGACACATCGCTGTTTATAACGTTGTCCATCATGCGTCTTCAGGTAACCACTTGTGCTCAAAGCCCAGTTCCTATCTTGAGTACTACAACACTGTTGACAGCAGGTGTGTAAATGGTGATCTGATTATTGCTCTGGTGCCAGTTTGTGTAATAATGTTTTTATACAAAATTGTAAATGTTTATAAAATATTCATACTCTAATCCAAACTTTGGTAGACATTTGTCTAGCTGAATAAAATATTATAAAAAAGGTAGTCAACTTCTTTTGTCAACATCTACTTTATTGTAAGAAGACTTAATGTTTCTGTCAAACAGCTGACTAACATCATCATCACAGATCATGTAATGTGATCATGTTTTAACAGTAGCTGCTGTAGTGTAAAGGTGCTGTTTATTATATTGTTTGTCTGAGGCCTGATGGTCTGCACTCAGAGCTTCCTTAAATAACTTGAGTGCCGACAACATGTGGGAGTCACGTTACATGGTCTGCATAACTTTAAATAGAGATTATGCTGATGATAATGGTTATTTTTTCGTCCTCTGGCAATATCTCTGTTTTGTAAAAATCTTCTCAGTGGTATGAGTTATCACCTGTCTGTCAGCATTCACTGACTGTAAATGATAGAGCCTTCACGAGGATGATCATTGGATAGGGGTTATCATCCCATATGGGTCTGATGCCTCCTTGCTATGTTTGCCTCAAAATAGTTGATGCTGGATTTTAGCTGCCTGTTGTGATCCCCCGCTGTGATACACAGCCAGGTCGACTCACTCAAAAAACCACCGCTATTGTAAAACCATTCAGTCAAAGGCTGGCCCATGAAATCAGGCCTTGTGACTTGTACCCCACCAAAATTAGCATGTGCACATGGATCTTTCAAACACAGGTAAACCCACTAAATATAGACGATAGACTGCGTTCCCACTGCCTGTGAACCCACTGCTGCAGCAGACGAGTCTGCCATTTTGTCAGCTTATGTGTGTGGGGGGTTGTTTTGTTGGTGTGTCCATGCAGCGTCACACGCAGGCAGGAGAACAGGTAAATAGACAGCAACAGAGGCTTTTAAAAACTTTTCACTGGTTCTTTTTCTCTATTTATCTCTTACACCTGGAACACCCTCCCTGTGTGAGCAGTGTGTGAACATCCCACAACTTGTTTTTTGTGTTTGTTTTTGTTTTGGCGCCCATGTTAATGTCACCAAAATGACCTGGACAACCTGCATTGATGGCGTAGTCCCTGTTGGGGGCGCATCAGGGCACAGTAGCATTTCCATTGTTAAACATATGTGGTCAATTACATCCCAGACCACCTCAGCAAGTGGTCTGAGCGATTAGCCGCATTTTCATTGCCTATTCAAGGCAGGAATATCAGGCCATATGCCGCTTCGCCGTTCTGTATATAACATCTGATTGTGGAAAGGGAGGGAAGTGGTCTTGCCTCTGAGTCGGGAATAGACGTAGTAATAGCACCGGAATGAGGTCTGTGTAAAACGTCAAACCGGAAGCACGTGACCATGGACCGGAAGGTATGACATTTTGATTACGTATTATGTCGGCTCCCACACTGTGAGACAAAAAGTAGCTGTTAGCAACAAGTTAATTTGAAGAAGAAATACACAAACTAACAGATTAGAGCAGCCACACACACAGCAGCGCTGGTCAGACGCGTCTCAGCTGCTTGTCAGTCGTGGCACATACAGAGAAACGGTGGTTCACCGATTTTTTCCTGCATGCTGTGCACTGTTGTCAGCAGAAATAGACTGTGAAAATGTTGTGTTGACAAAAGGGATTTTATTGTGAAATATCTGCAGGGCCGTGTTGTTAACAATGCAGGAGCTTGCATGACTTCATAAATGAGTGAAATATGTGCTTATAATTGTGGAAAAACAGTACTTACAGCAGCAGGCAGCCCTGCAGAAGTATCACAGCAACAATGCTGCCAGTGTGAACACCACAAGCTTACAACATGCTGCTGCTCACACATGCATTGTGTTCCAGGCTTTCCTTACTCAGTCTCTCTTTTAAATTCGGTGCAGACTAACTTGGAATAATGTTTTAGTGCTGCTTAGGAGGTAATTAGTGCCGGCCTGTCATTGCATTTTGCCGATTGAGGAGCTGAAATGAACATGTCCAGGTGGGTGTTGCCTTCCTATCGATGTCAAACTGAGCTGGAGGCAGTAATTACCCGTGTCTACTGCAGAGTCATTTGATCCGGGTTAGAATGTCGATCATACCCATTCCCATTGCATTAGAAAGCCAGTGAGTTTTTTGTGCAGTGGGAATACAATGTTGTGCATGTACTGTGCACAAAAAATGTTAAGGAATTATGTCTATGAATAGCCAACACAAAAAA
Source organism: Plectropomus leopardus (assembly GCF_008729295.1). NCBI lineage: Eukaryota > Metazoa > Chordata > Actinopteri > Perciformes > Serranidae > Plectropomus > Plectropomus leopardus. The sequence continues at coordinate 5,851,539 of NC_056463.1, forward strand.
ACGTGCATTGCACATCATTTGAAGCCATTGTTTTTCCACTTCTGGGTGGTTGTGATTAATTACAGTTTGCATGTGAAAAGTATTATCATCTGCAGGCTTCCCCCCTCCTTGAGTGCTCTGGCAAACCTCCAGCCACAGAAGACATGCCAACACTCATTCTCATTTTTAGTGTGTCTTACGGTGTGTAGAAATACCTGGTAATCAGTAAAAGGGCCAAAGTCCTTTTCATATGCTGAAGAGAAGGAGGTCCTTTGGAGGGTTGAGTCCTGTTGAGAACATTTTGCAGTCTTCTACACAGTCTACGGCTGCAGGGGTGGAAGCAGGAGAGGGACAGAAAAAGACTCATTAAACTGGTTAAGAGGGTTAGCTCTGTCCTTGACTGACCTCTTAATTCTGTAGAGGAGGTAGGTGGGTGGAGGATATTAGCCAAACTGCTGCCAATCATACTGCAGACAACACCTTTCAACCCCCTGCTTGAGACTGTTGGGGCCTTAAAGATGTATTTCAACGATATAAAGAATCCCCTCTTATAAAACTAGGCTGTCTATGCAACAGAAAGTGAAATTGATGCTACAGAAAAAGGACACTTTGGCTCAAGAGTTTAGAAACCTACAATTATCAGAATGCTACACGCTTGATCAAACTGCTGCATCAGAATGCTCCTGCTGATGTGCGACATAAAATCTGTGTAAAATAATGGCAGCCGAATGGATTTCATATTACAGTTTAACAGTAAGCTTAAACATGTTCCTGAAAACATTTCAGGTGAAAAATTTGGAAAGCAGTGATAGAATTTTGGTTTATATTTGATCAGCACTGCCTAGTTTTACCATTTCAGTTTTTTTGTTTACACTGTGCAGGAAACAGAATGGCACCCCCATCCTGACATGAACTCCACTATTACAGCTGAACAGGGTGTTAAATTATGCTACTGAAAACATTTTAGGAGAGAAATGGGCAGTGCGGTACCATAATCATAATTTGATCAGTGCTGCCTAGTTTTACCATTTGGTAGGATTTTGGTCTGAATGTGAGTGAGAGAGAGAGGGGCCAGTAAGTCTCTGCGCCCATGGTGGCAGGCAATACGAAAATGTGGAAGTACAGCCTGTAGTTCGAGCAACAGCCCCGAGAGCCAGTGAAACTCTACTAAAAAATGTAAATTTTGTCATTTGGCTTCGCCGGAGAGAAGCAGGGATATCTAGACATTGATTAGATGGAAGGGAGTTTACCACAGTTCATCTACACATACTACCCATGTTGTTTTGATACAAAGCTGGTTGAAAATCAGCAAAGTATCCTTTTTAAGCAGTTCCTCCAGTTTCAGACTGTGACAGCCATTGTGTAAGAAGTTGTGCTACCACAGGTCCTTAGTTCCAATGTTAGACTTTTTAAAAAGAGCATAAGTAGCCTCTTTGCACAGTTTTCTTAAATTCTTGCATGTTTAATAATATCGCACACATTATACATACTACAAAATCTTGTTATATAATATTGATAATATGAGAAAATGATAATTGATATATTAAAGTAACTTTATAAGTGAAAGGTGTACATAGTGTACATGTTTTACAGATAATTCGTTATTATTTTTCCATCTTATTTGCATTTTTTAGGTGTTTTTATCTTGTTTCATTTTTGTTTATGACTTGGTGTTTTCTTTCTTTGCCTTTGTCTCTTGAGTTGTGATGTGTGAATTTCCCAGGTTTGGATTGATAGAGTTTATTTCCTCTTTCTATCCCTTTGTTGGACAGGTAATAGTTTTCTTTCTTTGCCTCCACCTTCATGTCACTCCCTCTGGCTGTCTGTCCAGTTTCTGTCAGATAATTTGTTCCTGTCGACCTGTCTGACTCAGTCTATTTGGGAACACAGCAGTTGGATAGATGTGGAACTATTGTTAGTTTCACTCAGAATGTGTGAGGGCTCTGTCAAAACTGTTTAATTTGATTTAAGTTTGGAAAATGCCACAATATGCAGTTCAACTTAATTTTGTTTCAGATTTGACCAGTAAAAAATGTGTAAATAGATTTCACTCAAAAATAAAGATGGCAGGCTGCTGGTGCTGCTAGAATATAGTGACTAGCATATAGTGAGTATCAATTTATACTGCGCATACACTGATCAGCCGGAGCATCAAAACCACTGACTGATGAAGTGAATAACATTGACCATCTCGTTACAGTGCAGTGGTTTTCTGGGAAACCTTGAGTCCAGGCATCCATGTGGATGCCACCTGACGCATGTCACCCACTGAAATAGGGTTGCAGACCAAGTAATCCTCCCCCATGTCAACAGCACTTCCCAATGGCAGTGGCCTCCCGGCAGACCAATGTGCCATGCCATACCTTGAAAACTGCTCAAGAATGGCCTTAGGAATGTGACAAAGAGCTCGAGGCATCGATGTGGCCTCTAAAATACCCAGATCCCAATCTGACTGAGAATTTGTGGGACATGCTAATATTCAACCTCACAATCCACAGGACTCAAAGGATTCGCTGCCGGTGCCACAGTGACAAACACCTCAGGAAACCCCCATAGGACTTGTGTCCATGCCTTAGCAGGTCAGAGCTAAGTCTGATCCAAGGAGGCCTCATTGTGGATCAGGGGTACTTCTGGGGTACCAGGACATCCCAAGGATACTCCATCAAATTTGGATCAAGGGAAATTGGAGGCTAGTTCAACACCTTGAGCTCTTTGTCACATTCCTTGAACCACTGCCATCAGGTTCTTTGTCTACAATGGTTTTTGGCTGGGTAAACATGTCAAGTTTCCCAGCAGAACATTGGCTGGTAGCAAGATGATCAAAGTTATTCACTTAATCTGTCAGTTTTTCTGTCGGTTTTAGTGTTTTGTCTAATTGGTGTATATACATGTGCAATGTAGACATAAGGCAAATAAAGCAGAGTATACTGTATGGTTGTAATGCAATTATGGATCAGATCATTTAGAGGACCAGAAAGATGTGAGTTTAGGATGCAAATGTTTGTATCAGTCTAGAGTCCGTAAGGGGGAAACGTGAGGCTTTGCCTCCAAACCTCCCTGCCTTGACACAGAGGGGACTAGTTGATCAGAGAAATGGCAGCTGGCTTGAAGGACCTCCTGTAGTGGTCCTTGTCACAGCAGAGCTGGATCGGTCTCTTACTGAAAGTGCTCGACTGTTTGACCAGGAAGTCACAAAGAGGATGTGAGGTGTCTTACTTGATGCAGTTTGTGGTGCACCACAACTTTTAACAGCTCTAAGGTGGTTTCTAGAAAGGAGCCGACCTTTATCGCTTTATTCTGTTTAGTCTGTTTTGGCTGCCAGCTCTGATGCTAATGCCCCAGCACACTGTAGTTTAGAAAATTGTGCTTGCAACAACAGACTGAGAAAATATCTCGGCATCTTAGCCCTTTAAACCTGAAGTGGCATCACTTTTCCTGCGCTACTGTCAGACGCCTTACACAAATATTTAAACCCCTGAACCCTGAGCAAATTGGCACAATTTTCAGTTACTTGGGGAAAAAAGGCAATGAGCAACTTCATAAGAAATCCCCCAAAATGCAAAAAAAAAAAAAAAAAAATAGTGGATTTAGAAACCTTTTTTTTCTTTTCTTTCTTCTTTTTAAAAAAGCTAGGAAAAAATGTCTTGTGAAAAAAGAAATTAATTACATATTTTAAATTATGTCACAACATTATTTTAATTCTTAAAGCACCTTTTTCAAGTATTGTTTGCCTTGTTTCTGTTGTTGATTTTTTTATTTTGTTTTGTTTTGGTTGTTGTTTTTTTTTTTAATTTTCAGGTAGTTTGCTTGTACTTTTTACTAATTCCTTACGTATTTTTTAAAACATTTCTTAGGCCGCTCATTACCTTCTTCCCATGTTTTTGAAAGAACTTAAGCAATTTTGCTCAGGTTTCAAAGGGTTAAAGGACATAGGTTCCATTCTGTCCGTTTCTGTAAACAGCCTCTATGTTGCATTTTCAGTTCAGTCAGTCGTTAAGATGAACACCAAGATACTTTTACTTGTCCACCACCTCCACCTGCTCTCTCAGAATGTTGTTTATGTCTATGAAGTCTTTGAGCATCTCCTTGGTTTTGATTCCCATCAAACTTTAATACATCCTACAACTACAGTTATATACGGTTATATATATTCGTGCATATGACAGGACTCTGAGCTGAACTGAAAGTCTGAGTTGTAAGAAATTAACAGAAGAGGTAATGGGATGCCTGCGGTGCTCCTGTGCTGCTGATCACAGTGTCAGACGTGGTTCATTAGTCGCACAGAGAGTCCGTCAGCCAGTTAGTGAGTCAGAGATGGTGAAGAACATTACAGTACATGTGGCTCTTGAGGCACATGCTTTAAGAAGTGGGAGTGATGGCTCAGTGGGTGGGCTCTGCAGATACTGTGATCACATGAATATAACACTTCCTACTCCTATATGTTAAACTAATGTGAAAGATAATTGATAAAGCTCTTTGCAGTGCTGTAAATTGTCTCCTGTTACTATGAACACTATGATTATTGTTGATTGTCAGATCTCTTACCACTGAAAAATCCTTTGACAGAGCATTCAGTGTAATACAGAAAAGGCACAAAAACAACTTTATCATCTTAATATTGTCTTTTTCTTCAGAATTGCTGCTATGCTTTCATAAAAAGTTGTAATTGTTTACAAAATAGTTCTATCATTTCTTCCAGCATCTCCACAGTACTGTTCAGTTATTCTTCATTGTTAGTCTTTTTCTGGTATCTGTTCATCCTTAACAGTCCTTAACAAGTAACATTTTACTTGCAATGGTAATATGTCACTTTCCTCTATTGATACTATTAAAATTTGTGTCAGATAACCGCGTCAGTTAATCCTAAACTGCAGCTACCATCCCCTGTGCGCAAGACACAAGTTCTAAATGTAGAAAACTACAAGAGGTGAGAGTTTTATAGTCAAAAATCGATATAATATCACTTTAAAGGCCTTTTTTATTGGAGGAAAACCCACTAACTCCCACTTAAATGTGTGTTTTTTGTAACTTATGTTGCTACCTGCCTTGGCCAGGACACTCTTGAAAAGGAGATTTTTAATCACAAGAGGTTTTTTCTGGTTAAATAAAGATTAAATTAAAATGTAAACTCCAGCTCTAATTGGCAGTAATGGAAGCATGACACCTGTGCAGACACCCTGATTTTCGCCCCATTTCCGGCCCTACCATCAGTAACTTCTGCCACTCCTTAGCTGTTTCTGTCTGAGCCATGCTTGAACATTTTTCTGAACTAGTTGGCACCAAGTTTGAAAGAGAGACTGAAAAAGTAAATGTTCTTTTAAGTTTAAGTTTATCATGTGTGCATTTGTGCAGCATTAATTCCATCTTTTTTTTTTTAACCCAAATGTTTCTTTTAAGACCACATGTGGAGCAAAATTTAGAGAGGGCATGAATTTATTCAGTGGACAGATGCAGCTGGATGCAATCACACATGGATTTTTAAGAAATATTTTCACTGGCCTCCATGCTGCTTTCCACTGTTTACCAACCCTGTTTTCTGGCACAGACTTGATATAGAACATAATGTAAAAAGAAAAAAAAACAAGCACATAGGCTCTGACAATGGGCTTCCATAAACTATTTAAACAGCTTTCTTTTGTTAAAAAACAGATATATGCCATACTTTTGATGGAAAAAGACTGTAAATTTCTCTCTTTAGATTTACTGAGACATCAGGGGAGTAAAAGAGGCTGGAAAATTGAGACGGGGCGCAAACTACTGGGCCCAGGAAAATGTTTGGGCCCGCCCCGGTTTGTCTCCTGGTTTTGAATAGGCCTGTCAGGAAGATAACCTTGTATCATCTTATGGCAATCAGTTCAAGGCCTTTGTGATAATTACAACAGCTGACAGCTGTGATCGCTGACAGTTAACTTGAAGATGGTACTTTTCCCTGTTGAGTGCTCTGAGCGGCTGAACTCTTCTTTCATCTGGATCTCAGACAGAAGGGGAGCGTCACCTTCATCTATAAACACAGTCAGGTTTTGGCTGCGGGCCACAGCTCAGTTTCTCCCTCCATCATCCTCCTCCTTCACTGAGTTCAATAAGTCCTGGGGTGTCTTTTTTTCTCTTAATGCAGTTGGACAAGTAATTGGTCCAGATACTTCACCACAGTCGGAGTTCATCTGTTTCCGCTGAATATGATTGGCAAGTGATAGTTATTAAAATTGCATCCATTTTTGGTAACTTGGGAGAAGCAAAACAAGCTGTTACCAGAAAACTGATATTTTAGCAGTTAATGAGGTGTTAATAGTTAACCATTTACACATCCAAAGGATATGGGGTAACATTAGCATTCATTTGATGTTGTGTTTCTGAAGTCACATCTTTTTTATTTTTTATTTTTTCAAACCTAGGTTTTGAAAAAAGTACCTGATTCTTTAATCGATAAATGTTCCACTTTGTCACCAGCCGGTCGCAATCTGTCTGTCTGCCATTAGGTGCAGGGCAGGTAGCATTAATGCTTTATCAAGCTTTTGGCCAAAAACAGTTGCTTTCTGCTGATAATTATCATGCTTATTTTAGTTTTGTTTTCAACTAAGTGGCTGTACTTGGCTGTTTAATTGTTACATGTTCCACCTCTTCACCAGCTAGTCTTAAACTTCATCTATCTACCATTAGGTGCAGGGCAGGTGGCGCACAGATGGTTAATCAGAGCTTTTTTTCCAAAAATGGTTGCTTGCTGCTGCTGGAGTCGAGGTTGATGAGAACGCTGAGAGTGAAGTAAAAATATTAAAGTTATGGCCATAAGGACTACATAAAAGAAGTGGTAATAAATCAAGCAAGAAGTTGGGTCATTTTCAAAGACTGCAATGCCATTGGACTTCTTTTTGCATCCAATGGAGTCGCCCCTTACTGACCTTTAGAAATAATGCAGACATTGGCATAACTTTTCAGACCTGGAGGCTAAATCCACTTCTTTTTTCTTCAAACAGTCTATGGTTATGATCTGTACTACAAAAACAGAGAGCTAATGATGCAAAAACACTCTGTAAAGCTGAGGAGAACATAGTGTCAGTGAATTCTACCCCTTTCACATTAGATGAAGTCATTTCACCCCCTTGCTTTCACAGAGGCTGGACCTTGGCATGGCATTTTAAGTTATTCGGATGAACTCTTTTTGTATCAGGGCCAAATGCAAAATTGCCCTTAAAAAAATGAATTAAGGAACGAACTGTCCAAATAATTTCAGGACCGGAGAAACCTTGCAGCTTCAACTCTTAATTAAAATCTACATTTTATTTGCCCCGCTGAGGCCCTGGAAGCTTAATTAATTATCATGGAATCACAGTTAAGCATGAGGAGTTTTGTTTATCTTGATAGCCTGAGAGAGAATAAGGATACTGTAACATTTGTGGTAAATAGCCCACAGTGTCTCATCTGTCATCTCTTCCAAGTCTACCAGTGATAGAATCTGTGAATTTTTCTCACCTGCTCCTGCCGTCAAACAGTTGTGTGCAGAGCGCCTCTCAGACTCCACTTCATCTTGCCTAACCTCCCCCCTGAGACTGACAGAATCCCTGCGTATGTGTTGGACTTGATTAGCTATACATCTCACTTCCTTGCCATGCATTCTCACCAAGGTTAAATTAATAGAATTTGCAGTCGAAATGACAGTGCTTTGCTGTTTCTCACAGCTTGAACCGACTGGAGAGAACTGGCTGTGCTGTGAATCATCAGCTGGCTCTGCTGGGTGGTATTATGCATTAATATAGTACTTGGTACTTTTAGTATAATGATCAAAATGGCATTTTAGCTTTAGTGTGAAATATTAAAACTTTTGTTCAATGCAACTTTTGACTCCAAATAAATTATGCATTTTAAGAATGGAAAGCATACTGAGCTGTTGCTCCGGCAAAAGATATGTGATCTTGAGTTGAGAGAAAAACACAATAATTCCTAACTTTAAGACTGCACACACAGCAGGTGCAGGTCAGTGTGAGCTTCAGTACAAGTCTTTCAACATTAAAACAGGTCACACAATTCTTCTCCGGTACGCCATGCTTTATTCATGAAATGTTTGCATCTATCTTGCCAGCATCAGGGGGTTGTCTGAAGTTGTTTCCAGTTATCTTTGTTTCCTTCTAAAATGGAAGTATTATGTTTTCCAGTTGTCGGCCTGTCCGTCCCATTCTGTTGAATGCAATATCTCAAGACCACCTTGGGTGAATGTCTTCAGAGTTGGCACAAACATACACTTGCTCCCAAGGATGAACTTCTAAGATTATGGTGGTCAAAGGTCACTGTGACCTTGCATTCATCTCTTTCTTGTGAATGCAATATCTGAAGAGGGCTTAGATGGAGCTTTCTCAAATTTTGCTTGGACCAATGAATGAAACAATTAGAATTTGGTGGTTGAGGGTCAAAGATCAAAGTCACTTTGATGTTTTTGCCTATTACTCAAGAATTCATTTGCTAATTTTGACAAAATTCAACAGAAATGTCTAATTGGATAAATTGATGAAGTGATGACATTTAATATTCAAAAGGTCAAAGGTCAGCTTCACTGTGACATCATAAAGTTCTGCAAAAACACTTTCCTCGCTATTATTTAACACCATAACTCGGGAGCGATTTGGTCAGATAATGAATTAGTGAAACTTATCTTAGGTGCCCTTCTCAAAACTGTGCTGATCGTATAGATCTTCTGTACTGCTGGTTTGAAAATGCGTGAAGTTTTCACGTTTTAGAGTGTGCAGCTTTGGTGCAGCAACATCCATAATTGAACCATGTCTATTGTCATGGCTACATATGAGTCTGGACAGACATGGGTATAAACTGCAACTTGATTTGTTCGCAGAGGCATATAACCAAGAGGCTATAAGTCTAGTTTTGAGAAAAGGACACAACAAATGTAACGGCTTGCATGGTATATTTTTCATGTGTGCATTTATGCAGCATTAATTCTATCTTTTTTTTTTTTTTTACCCAAAGGTGTTTTTTTCTACCACATGTAGAGCAAAATTTAGAGAGGCCATGAATTTATTCAATGGACAGATGCAGCTGGATGCAATCACACATGGATTTTTGGTTTATGCAGAGAGATACAACTGAGTGATTTGAAAACGCACATTGAAAATGTTTCAGCTGAGACCATTGGTCCAGACTCAAGTTATGACTTCCAACTTTATTTTGACTTCACTTGAACTTAAACCTTCTGAATTGGAAGTATTGACCCCCTTTCCAAATTCAGGAAGACTATTGTGTGGGCCAGCAGTTACTTCAGAGAGAGCCAGCTTTCACACCAGTATCCAAACTGTTGGATTGCTGGAAGCTCAGCAGCTCTTGTTCAGAAGGGATTTTGAATAAATTACTCTCACGAAACAATTGGTACAGTGTCCACTGATGGATGTGTTGTATCAGTTTGTCAGTTAACAACTTTATCTTTGTTCTTTATATATAATTCACCAATCTACATTCCTTTTCTCATCTGGGGCCACAAGCTCTGGGGACCAACTGAGAGAGTGAAATTGAAAACACAAGAGGCAAAAATGAGTTTCCTTTGCAGGTTGTATGGTTTCACCCTCGGGGGTAGAATGATAGTAGCAGTAGTGGTCCCGCTGCACATTCGCACTGAATGGACCCAATTTAGGTGGTTTTAGCATCTGATCATGCCTTCTGGATGTCTCCCTGAGGAGGCACTAGGAACTCGGAGACCCTGGGGCAGAACCAAAATACTCCGGGATTATGTGTGAATATCTGGGCTGGGAATTCTTTAGGATCCCGCAGGAGAATCTGGAGGTTGTGTATTAAAAAAAGAACATCTGGCCAGCTTTGCTGAACCTGCTGCCACTACTATCCTGACAGATATAGGGCGAAAAATCAACAGATGGGTAGAGAGATTGTAACTCAATAGTGGGACTTACCTTAGGCTATTCTTTAACAGTGTTTTCACATTACATAGTTTTTGCTCCAATTTTCTGCTTGGCATCAGGTTTTGGAGCTACTGACAAAAGCCTCAGATCAGAAGGAAAGCCATTTTGTTTTGGCACTCACAAATCAACACTCAAGCACTATATGTAACCTGTTCAAAGGCGTGAGCTGAAAAGCCCATCGTTGCATTGCAGAGGCTCCCTAGATGCTAAATATCTGGATCTGTCAGAGACTTTGTGAGGGAGCTACAGCTAATAAAAGCACAAGACACGGGTTGAGTGCAGACAAGGATTGTGTGCTGCAGTGCTTTCAGAAGTGTGTGTTTGAGAGCTAGAGATAGATTTAAAGGGAAGGTGGGAGGTGGACTACTGTATGATATGTTTCTTTAAGTTACTAATAACCTAATTGAAACACTGCTTTGGTTTTTTACCTGATTTTTTCCCCCAGACCCTCTGGTTGTGATTTACCTAATGCTCCACATGACATCATTGGGGATTTGAAAGCTCTTGAAGTGTGACCCCCTGTCACTGGTCAGTTATGTAGTGTGAAAACCTTGATAACTTACTCTCAATAACAAGACATTTAGTTGTGCAGTATGAATATTGATTCGACGACTTTTAAAGGCGTGCAATGTGAACATAGCTTTAGCTGTGCACGCGAGATATCCAGAGGAGGAAAAGGTCCTAATGTAGAGGATTTGAAGTCCCATATGACCCCTTTTCGAAGGCATTCAGTTTTGGAACCCATTAGCTATAGGTCTGACGATGATAAGCCTCTCTGGGCAACAGTCAATTTTTCCAGAAATTCTGTGTAGCTAGCAAATAGCCAGGCCAAGACTTTTTTCCTGTGTGCTCCTCATTTTGGCAAATCTCTTTAACAAATATGGGCATATGAATGCAGACAATTTTTTAAAAAGAGAAATTATCATCAGATGATTGTGGGTGGGTTCTGAGATAGCATTTCGGCCAATGCGTTCCACCTCTCCAAACAGATTTTTTACCTGCTGCTCAATGGCGACTGGTCAATACTACTCAGACTACAAATAGAAACCAGAATGCTTCCAATACCAACAATTTGTCCCGTTGCCTACAGGTCTTGCATATATATGCAAATATCTGCTAAAGAGATTAGACAGCACTGGACAGGATCTTTTATATAAACCAACCTCATCCATTACAATGACTACTTGAAATGTTGGCTTTCCCTAAAGGCGCAGCACACTGGGCTGATGACTTCAGAACATCTGAGGCCACAAAGCTGCCAGAGTCGTCTTGTACCTCCTGCTTCATTTTAACAGAAAATAGTGACAAGCATCAGTGCTTTGACCTTATGTGACCAACAAGGTAATATACCTGTGTATCAGGGACTTATGTAGATATTTGACATTACCACAGTCTGAGACACTGTAGATCACGATTCCTCTGAGAGACTGCAAACTCCTAGATAGGCTTTATTAAAAGGAGTGATTTATCTAATCTGGAGTGAGGAGCGATGATGTGTGAAACCATGAGAGATGATTAAACCTCTCTAGTGTCAGGGAGATGGTCCCTGTCACATCCTGCTCCTCGTCAAAATTTAAGACCCCGCAGCCGTGACATGTCGTCCTCTAAACACAGCACACAGCACCCATTTTCTTTTATTCCTCCTTTTGTTCTCTAATCCTCAGTTGATGTGGCGGAAACACAGATCCATGAAATTAATTGCTGTAACGATTCACCTCGCAGTGGGTGAAAGTGTCAGTTCGTGTAACTTTTCACAAAACTTTCTAATATTTAATGGTGCTGGATAAATATTTATTTTTACTTTAGTTATTCTACTTATAAGGACACAAAGTTGTCGGTCTATTATTGGCCACTTGAATATGCCATTAGTAGAAAAACACCGGCCGTATACAAAGATACATTGAACAAACTGTCAGAAAAGACTTTCAGTCATGGTCAGTCATGCCAAAATATGGACTCAAGTGGCATCCAGCCATTCAGATAGTTTCAGTTTTATATGCTAACAACATCCCAAATGGCCAAATGCACAATTTCATAAAAGTACAGGCCCTCGATCATCACTGTCAATGGTTTTAATTGGAATTACTTTCTATGAAAGATATACTTCCTATAAAAATAATGACATACAGAGCACCAAAACCCCAATTCCGTCCACTTCCATTGTATAATGGAGAAGGCAGAAACCTCAAAGACAGACATCTTAAAACCAGAACAAATAAACCAACTATTTGCATTGTAGATACCAATAAAGATTTTTTTCCTTTTACAAAATTAGTGCACTGGTTGACATCAGACCCCATATTTTTGCCAAGTTGAGAAGGTTACAGGTAACTACATCATATCAAGGTAATTCATGTAGTATAGTTATCTCAGATTTTGCTTTTGTAAGCTTGAGTATGGTATTATTAACATCAAATGTAATTGGACCTCTTCCAGTGTGCTCAGGTTGCTCTTCCTTAACTGCCATGTTCTTTCTATAAACCTTGCCAACACAAAACCCCCCTCTTTAAACGATTGTCTCCTTAGTTCAGTGTACAATAGTCACTGTCCTCAAAAACACACAGCAATGCTTTTATGTAAAACCTTTATTTTAATGAATTATTCTGCATTACACAGTTGCCAGGGGCAAGGTTCCAGTTCTTAACTGTGCACAAAAAGGACCCTAGTCTTCTTTCTAAAATATACATATGATTTAAATATTTTGTACTGTAGGAGTTTAACAGTAATTCTTTTCTTTCATACAGTATATCCAACAGCATGTGAATGCAAAACGTGTACGTTTGTCTTGGCATGTGTGTATTTATGTGTGTGTGCATAATGAGGGTAGACTGCTGATCGCAGCATGAAGAAAGCAGGGTCTCTGTGTATAAATAATACAGCCCAGTGAGATTTTCATTTTCTCCTTGATTGAATTTGAATTGGAAAAGCATCCTCTGGACACTGATGGCAAGGAGTGACATCATACTGACAGGCTCCGAGCACAGTGAGAAGATTTATCAGATAGATCTATCTAGCCATCCATTTTCTAAACTGCTTGGGGTTGTTGGGGGCTGGAGTCTATCCCAACATGCATTGGGCAAGATGCTGGATATCCTCTAGGCAGGTCGACAGTCTGTCACAGGGGGCAATGTCTTAACCAAACTGAACGTGAAAGTCCACCTTAATGAGGTGGTCTGAGATTGGCTCCAGTTGAACTGTGATGCATTTTATCTGCATCATTAATGGCATTCTTGCACTGTTAACAAGAAAATCGGAAGGATAAAGTGAATCGGCAATGTATGAGTAGACAATAACATTCAAGCCCAATTTAATCTCTATAAACAGATATCTCTATGTGAATGCAGAATCTGTAGGTGAAAAGAAAGGATTTGGGTATTGGACATGCCGTTGTGAGTGTTCATAGCCTGAGAAGAGCTGACCAATCATGCAGGTAAACTGTCCATGTGGAGAGGTGAAACACATTGGCATTGACATTTTTTATTAATCTGATTCCTTTGAAGAGTAGTGCACCAAAATTTGTATATAACCCTTGTAATTATTAGCCAATAATAACGAGTATATCCCATCCTACGTAACTGTGATGGCTGCAATCACGTAAAATGCACTGTTAGTTGTAAAGATGTAAGTCAGTGTAAGGAGGCCCACCTATGTTATTTTACTTGCCTTAACTCAACCTATGTAACTTTCCGTTAAGTACGTGATGTGATTTCTGGGGTGCTGATTTGTTAGATACCATGCGAACCATTGTTTGTGCATTTACACAAGATATCATACAAACCATAGTGTGAGAATACATTTCTGTATTCATACGCAGATATTGATATGACTGGTGCATGGAAGAGGAAGTCTTTGACTGGATATGCACCAGATCAGCTCAAAATATTGGTCAGAGGCCTTAGAGACTTTATCTTCATCATATGATAGCCAATTTGTTCCGATATATAGCCCAATTTAAAACAAGCTGAAGAGAAACAAGCTGAAGTAATAATGAGTGTATCCCATCCAGATGATAGCCAATTTGTTCCGATATATAGCCCAATTTGAAGCCATGATTCTTTTTTTTTTTTTTTTGTTCAATGTGGGCAGTGGAGGCTAGACACTCTTAAAAGACTTCTCTTCAGCTTGTTTTGCAGGAGACAGGCTTGAGTTCTCTTAAGTTGTGTGTAGAAGAGATGCCCACAGGTCTACTCTGTTCCTAAGACCCGACCTGGAACTGGAGTGAATCTGAGCGTCACCATCATCACAGCAAGCACATTAACAATCCCAGGGCCCAAAAATAAAATACATTCTATGAAATGAGATGAAGAAAAGAGATTTGCTTTTACTGCGAGGTGTACTTTGCTCTCCATGGAATAAAAAAATAAGAACTTTATTACCTATACGCAACAGCAGTTTCACTGTGAAAAGCCAGTAAAGAGATGGTGAAATCTCTTCAACAGTGTTAGTATGTATCAACCAAGCCCTCAAACTATCAGCCCTAAGCCTGTGCTCAATAAGAGACCTATCAAATGGTTGACAGAAACACTCTCGCCACAGCCAATCTACTCTTGCAAGGCAATTTTACTTTTGTCTTTATGTCTTTTTCTTTAATAGCTGGATATGTTGTACTGTAAATACCATACAGTCTGTTTTGCCCCTTTGTCTCATTTATAGCAGCCTTACTACTCTCATGATGCTGATATGGTCTTTTGCCTGAACATATTGAATCTTTGGTGAAGAGTTTGGTGAGATTGAGCACCTTGATTGGCTATTAGTTTAGAACCTGTACACAAGGAACCTTGTGCATCAGGATGTTTAGGATGTTTAAAGCCATGCTTTAGTGATGTGACTCTAGGGATGGCAAGGTCTGTCGGTCAGTCAGTTCCACCCAGACTGAAATATCTCAACATCTTGTACTCTTTGACTCTGGTGAAGACGTGGTAGTGTTGAAACATTTAGTATGCTTGAGTCCTTTTCCCTTGGAATATTTTAATATTGCTCTGATTAATTGGCACAAAAATGTAGACAGACATTCATGGTTCCCAGAAGATGCATCATTATGACTTCAGCAAACTTTCCTTCTACTGCCACCATGAGGTTTACATTTGTGGTTTTGAGTGACATGTCTCAAGTATTTGATACAAAGCAATGACATTTGGTTCAGACAGTCATGTTCTCCTAAGGTGCAAGAACTTTGTTAGAACTTTTCTCATCACTCAGCTTTTCATCCAATGCTAACAGCAAATGAAAACACACCAACACACTAAACACATATTTTCAATATGATAAACATGCTGTTTTTTGAGGAGGTAGAAATACAGACTAATAAGTATTTTTTCCGCTTTAATTTGTTGATGTATGCTTATGCATAGACCTTTGGCTGTAGTATTTGTGGTATCATAATGAGTTTTTGACCACTCATTTTTCATTTAAGTGTCAGAAATGTAAAGAGAACTCCATGGGGCATAGATGTTTATAAAATTTATTCAGATTAAACTGTGGAGAACACAAGCTATAGGGCATTAAGTTACAAAAACCAATTTGTGCAGCTCATTAGTATTAGTGTGTAAGCTTGGTGGACAAAACATGTTTTTCTTACTTGGTTGTAGGTAAGTAAGTGAAATAGTGAAATAGTAATTATCGGGGGATGACGTGTTTTTTAAAAGCATTTTCTCATTGGTATTCCTACCAATATAAATCTGAACAAAACATTCTAAACAAACCCATTTTTAAATGTTTCATTTGAGATATATCCAAAGGATATGAGATGTCCTACATTTCAAGCTCTCATAAGTTTAATTTTGCTGCAACACTTGTATCATTATCCCCGAATCCAAATACTGTTATCTGCTGATCAAAAGAATGTGAATATCTTAGTCGTCCCATGAGACGCCGCACAGCCTAAGAACAAATATCCCTCTGCCTCCGATTATATCGCTGTGAACCCAATTAGAGAACATGAAGTTCTAATTGACAAGGATATATTGTGCTTTTGTGGCGTGGGATATGAGCTCAGTCTGAGGGTGCACAGACCCATGGCCTCATGGGTAAATGCAGTGTATCCCATCCATTATAGTTTCCCACGCGGCAGAGCTGTTGGCTGTTTGGTGGAGAGGGCTCTGTGTGTTATTAAAAACTGTGCAGACTCACTTTTTTCAGAACATACTGGGCCGTGGAGAGTCAGAGGAGTGAAACCAACAGAACACAGCCTCTGGTCTTATGAACAGCAAGCCAAACTTATTGACTGTGCTTTCTCAGTAGAAAACGTACCATTTTTAGCTAATTTAAATCAACAGCAGCATCTTTATCACTGTACACTACCAGACACTGACACTGGGGCAGCAACTTATATTTTAGAGTCTTTGCTATTTGACATCATAATAGAGCTCCAAGGCTTTGCACGCATGCACACTCACACACACACACACGCACGCATGCACACACGCATGCAGGCATCCACATGCACACACACACACACACACACACACACACACACACACACATGCACACGCACACACACACACACACACGCACACACACACACACACACAGACACACACAGACACACACAAAATGCAAAGCTTATACAAAACCACACACAACACTGCTCTAAATAACTTTTACCTCATATTTGACAGGTTTTCTCTTTCTTTCTAAAATATATTCATGAATTAATAAGTGATAAAATAACAGAACTCTACATCATTAAACATGTGCAATTAATAAACATAAAATAAATAACTAATGAATGAATTTATTTGTAAACCCTTTGAGACCTGACCAAATTGGCTTGATGTATTTCAAAAACATAGGTAAAAGGCAATGAGCCATTCAAGAAAAAAAATCAAAATAACAAAAGAAAGTTTAAAAAGAGAAAATTACCTAAAAAATTAGAAAATAAAAAAACCCAAACAATTTGGCATGAGAAAGTTCCACTCTGATCCGTCTGGTCGTTGCTGATGAAATAATTGGGCACATTCTCATCTTAATTAGAGGGTTGGTCATTTGGTTCGTACTGCTTCCTGAACGTGTTGTAATACACACACATTTGCTTTTGGCTACATCAATCAGTGGCTTCTTACAAAAGGAGCTCTGCCATGATAAATATTTCAACACCAACCACCATTTTAATCTGCTCACAGCAGGCGAGGTGAAATTAACTTTCAACCTGATTTCCTACGTGGAATACTCGACTTTCTCCAAACGCTCACTGTTTTGCTTCATATTTCATTTGAGATACAATACAGTGTGTTACCCATTCCTAGTTACAAATACCAGCTGCAGCAAATGGGCCCCCATAAATATACAGCAGCCTGTACTCTAAGCTCGGCCATATTTTTCATTGGCGAATTGGCAGTCTCATTGTTTTTAGTCGCTGGTAACGTATGCACCTCTCACTTTCTGGTCGGTAATGATTTTGAACTTTTCAGCAAAATTGTGTCATTAAACGCTGAGATATTTATCAAGAGGAGAGTGTCTCTGTGGAGAGGAAAGAACTTTTCAGTGGGAGGCTGTTTTTAAAACGTCGGTTGCCAACTTGTAATTGTCCAGTCGAATAGAGTTATTGGGATTTGGGGACCTCAGATGTTCAGCAAACAGAGCTGAGGAAACGAGTAGGTCAGAGATTGAGTGGATGGGGGCTGAAGAAAAAGGTGTGAGAGGTTAAGAGATCATTAATGCATACGTGTGTCCTGGATTAGAAAGCATTGATCTCAGATGAAGATGTTGGCTTTGGCTGTCTCTATTACTCTTCTCTTGAAGGGGTTTGGACATTTCACCTTCAATTTCCCATCAGACACCCAGCAGACTAATCAGTCTTTCTCCCGCTTTTATGTCTTTTGATTGAACTTAACTAGCAAACCCATTTCGTGTCTGGCTGCGTGTCATTCTTTGTTTCCTTTTTTCTCTCTTGCAACAGAACAGCAGACAGATTGCTGTCATTCATCTCAGCTTGGTCTGCATGCAAAATATGTTCACTTGTCTTTAAAAGGGTAGGCTGCATTGTATGGGTGTACAGAAGCTGCAGTTGATCTCACTAAGCTGTGTCTCGTGCCTCCCACACGGCAATGCATCCTGGGTGCAATTTGTTGGGGGTCATTGCTAAGGTGTAGGAGCATGTCACAGGTGCATATCATTCATTCAACATTGTTGTTAATAGATGCAAGGTGACCTTCCCATAAGCCTGTGGTTGAATTCATACAGTTTATGCATACAACTTAATCTGCATATAACATAAGGGATTTCTGGGATATGATAGTCCACAATTTCACTGAGGAACTGTGGATTCAAAACTTCAAGATGATCTGTTCAGTTTATGCTATGCAAAAACACCTCTTCTAGCACCTGCTGCATTATCCCCGAGGCAATTGGTTCCTACCAACAAGCACATAGCAATAGTATCATGTGCCAAATAAAAGTCTAAGAAGTGTTTCCATTGTAGTTTTGCAAAATATTGCTTTTTCAAATCCCCTGAATAATTGGTAGGTTGTTGGTTTTTTTTTAATTGACATGTTTCCATTAGGCATATTTTATATACATAATTTTGATATGACGATTTGAAGGTTATTGGAAACCTGGCTATTGTGTGGAGTGTGCCTTTGAAAAACCTCACTTTGGAGGGCCACGTGGCCCTAACACTTCGCTCTACCCCTCTATTTCAACAAGAATCGGGACACTCTATCCTTAGGCATGAAACAACAAAACAAAGGAGTGAGGGCTAAGTGTTAGGAGCATGGGGTGTATTGGGATCGAGCCTTTGTCTAGCCCTGAAAAACCAAGTCAACTTGCATGCTCTGCCATTTCTGCCCTTTTCTACCTTCCATATTCCTTTGGGTAGGTAGCAGCAGTGTGGGGGAAAAAAGAGAACAAAAACCAAACAGCAGCTTTCACAACCACCTACAACTGAGCATCCACATGCACACCCACACACAAACAAGCAGTGGCAACAACACAAAAGTATACCAAACTGTAGGTCCAAACAGTGCCAGTGACCCACACAAATATATTTGCCATTTAAATGTATGAAGTCAGACCTTCCTTCCTTAGAGCAGATCATTTTCTTGGCCACTAAACCACAAGAAATGCGATAAAACCTCCCTTAAAGGAAATGCTCTTTTCCCAAAGTACTGCAGACCCCCTCTAACAGCCTGACAGAAAGATGCACACTTGTTGTTGTGTAATTATGCAAAGCTTTCCACTCAAGCATAAAACTGTGACACCGTCCAGCGCTGAGCTGCCCTCTCTCTCACCCGAATCCTGCCTTCTGGTGATGACCGAAATGTCAGCGTTGTGTCAGGGGGAGAGTCATATCACATGGCCAGCACACATAGTCCCACACAGTCAGACACCTTTTTTCCCCCTCTATCATGAATATGGATGTATTCCAGATTTCCCACAAATGGGGTGGATTTGTTTTCTGCTCTCACCCTCAGGCGGGTTTAGCGATGACTTGTCGGTGCACCGGCCGTGCTCAGTTTTTCACAAGATTGTTTCTTTCCTGCTTCATTTCCCGCTCTCTGTTTTTACCATCTGCAGTCATGACGGTCACCAATCACAGAGTTGAAACTTCTCTCTTCGACTTCTTTCTTTCTCCATTTATTCTCATCTTGTTGTATATCATTAGTCCTTTACATCATTTACTTGTTGCATAAGTTCTCTGGAAAGTGGCAGACTGTGTTAAATGAATGCAGTGATGGCATATCTTAGAGATATAAAACAAAATGAAAATATTGTCACTGTGATTGGTAGAAATGTGCTTTCAACTTTTGGATCCTACCTTTTTTGGATATGGTGTGGCGTTTCAAAATCCTGACAGCTGTGACTCAAGCTTATTAACCCTTGGAAACCTTGGTGAATTCATTTAAAGATATGGGGCAAAGGCAATAATAAACACTGACCAAGACATGGCCCATAAATGAGCAAGAAATTAATTAATATTTACAAAAAAAAACAAATTTAAAACAATCACAAAAAAGGAAAAGTGATGAACAAACACAAACAAAACATTACCCCACAGAAGTGCAGAAAATTGAAAAATAAAACTATACATATTTGTATGTAACATGATTAAAATTATTATAATAATTATTATAATAATTATAAATAAAGTTTTCCCTCCCTATTTTTCCCTTTTTTGTTTTCCTAATATTTTTCAAAACACGTGATTTTCTTCTCATCTTTTACTAATTTCTTGCATTTTTTGAGTCATTTCTTGCCAAGTTATTCATTTCCTTGTTCCCATGCTTTTAAACAAAATCAAACCAATTTGCATTGGTTTCAAAAGGGTTAAAAACCGTGTGAAAGGCATAAGAACGCAACACAAGAATACTAATGTTGATCCAGGTTTCAAAGGGGTTTAATTTTCATCTTTTATCTCTCATTGCACGTGAGAGAAGAGTCCAAGTTTCCATCCATTAGGCAAAATGGCTAAAGTGGATATGTGTTGAAGACATGATGAGGTTTGGGATTAGATTCTTCTAGAATTTTTCGCTTGAAGATATCTCTATTTTCATGTGTAGCTTCTCTGGATAATTTCCATAGACAGCAGGCAGAGAAATCAGTTTGAAACTTTGTTAAAATGGGCTTCAACCTCACATCGGGGGGTGCCTGGCTTTGTTGTTGGACTTACAATAACATCTCAGCCATATCTCCGTGGAGACAGATTTTGGACTAGGCTTATAAGCAGAGAAACATACAGTAGAAAACTGCTTTTGAAATTTAGCCAAAACTGTCTGGGGAAATTATTCTCCATAGAAAGAAGCCAGAAGTGTTTTAATGTGCTGTCTTTATGTTTAAATTGAAATGTGCTTCCCAAGTTGCTGGAGTTCTTTAGAAATGTACAGCAGTGTTGTTTGTTTGATCTACACAGATCAGTAAAGATTAGTACCTTAGACAGGAAATGGTTACAGTCTGTTCCAACACGTGGCTGCCGTTCACAGATTTTAGTGCATTTTGTTTGTTTCTAAATCTGAGAGCTGAATTTGTTGTTAAGGGTTTAAAAATATCATCCCTAAAGACAATTTGAAAAGATGAAGTTTGCAAAGCAGATTGCCAGGATCTGTCTGAATCAATTTGACTTTTTTAGTGCAATACACACTGGACGTAGCATTGTGCCCTTGAACAGACATTCAGAGATGTCTGTAGCATATCCCAAATGTGCCAAACAGACACAAGTGGTAGTTATTATAAGGTTCAGCAGCTATAATATGCTGCTCTGGTTATTGAGTATAATAAAACTGCTGCGTTTCAGGAGAGTAGATGTACACTGATGTAGGGAAATAGGATTTAGGGTTATCTTGAGGAGGGACAGCCATCCTTTGCATAGGAACTTCTACTACTACTTACTATTACCAAAATGCTCAGCTGAAAGGTTCAGGATGTTATTTGTTCCAGTAGCAGTTTGGCTTTTGAATTAATAATATTAATGCATGTTTTTTCCTGCATTCTATTTATTTAGTGTATGTAACATTTGCTTTTGCTGTTATTGCCCACAAACTGTTTACATGGTTGTACACTGGCGTATTTGCCCTTTTTCAATTTTGTTTTTTTGGTCTAACCCAGTGACTGTGTACAGCATTTACTGACCCCTTTTTTTGTTGTTGCAATGGGATTATTCACTTCCCTCCAAAAACTCTGCCTGATGTTGTCTGTCATGTAGATGAGGTATTCTGTGTACTGTGGCCAAGTTCTTTTTTGTAATATTGTGTATATATTTGTCTGTGGTGGCCAACCAGTTTACCTATTGGGGTTTAAAAAGTTTATTCCTACTATACTATACTATACTATACTATACTATACTATACTATCAGCAGCTTCTCAAATTTGAGAAATAGAGTTTCCTTGGGTTTTTAACCATACGTTGGATAAAACTCAAAAAAGTGAAAAACATCCATTATAATTACCCAATGATATATAATGAATGTATAATGAAATAATTTGAAAAATAATAAACTTCATTGAAGCCAGAATATAGTAATTAAATGAAAAGTAACAATGGATTCCTTTTTCTTACTTGATGTGAGTACCTTCCTCTGCATTTCTGTTGCTACTTGAGTAACTGCACTGCTTGCAGCAGCATTACCTGTCTAACTTGACAGTGTGTACTTTGTGGTCTAAGGTGTTATCAGTACGTAAAAAAAATCTTTACAATTACATGCATGCATAAGTTTTCTTCTTTTAAAACAAAAAGTAGAGCAGAAAGTCTCCTCCACATCGTCCAACTTTGGGTGGTTAATGTTGGCGCAGGATGAACAGATTTTATATTAATCCCAGAATAGTTTCTCGGCAACAGCCTCCTTTATTTTATCTTGTGTGGCTTTTATCTTTATTCAATCTGTATCTTAATTGGTATTGATTTTGTGTAACTTTATATTTAACCACCTCCCACCCTCTGATTTATTCCGTCTGCTTCCTCTCTAATCATTACTTGGATCTTTTAAATGCCATTTATTTAGTTCGAAATTAAAATAGGCAAAATGAATTACAGATCAAAAACCAAAGGTGATGAGTTGAAAATGTGTGTGTGTTTTTAGAGCAGGGTGAATATGTGTTTTGAGTGATGATGCCTTCAGTGACACAGACAGGTGTTTGTGCTGAGGCTGACCACAGAGGCCTGGCTGTCCAAGATAACAAGTGCTGAGCACAAGTGCTGTTGAAAATACTGCAAGTACGAGTTAAACTAAAACATACAGGAAATCTCAGTAATACCTGAGAGCTTAAGTGTTACTGTTAGACAAAAGAGAGCAGCTGTATTAACTAGTGAGGGTAGGAAATAAGTGTTATTGCATATTATCTGTTATTTGTTGTGTGTGTTGTTTTGTGAATATAATCACTTCTTTTTTAAATTTCTTCTTTTATCTTTTTCAAGCAAAATTAATGAATGTCTCTTTAATAAGCTTCAAAATTTTGCATTATTTTGTCACTTCTTGCACAGCTATATTTACTGCACTGTTTCATCAGCATGTCTCTCTGTTTGTGTGGTGTGTAGTGTTTGTTTGTCTAGTTATTTTTAAACTCATTTCAAAGACAAATTTACATTGCTTTCTGACAGACCATACAGTTGGCTCTGTCACCAGCACGCTGTTTATTTTTAGTTCTTATTACCGCTCGGCAGAGTCCATCCTGAAGCAGGTTAACAGGGAGCGAACATGGCAGGGTGCAGCTACATGCACACTTAACCCTTTTATACCACACAAGACCTTTCTGTTGGACTATGAACTGCGGCACTGAGAAGCAGCGGCTGCTGGCATTTTCCTATGCATAGACAAAGGTCATTCATGTTGCTTTAGGCTTCGATAAATTGTTGGTTCTACTACAAAACAGATACAGTTTTACATTCTTTTACTTTTCCACCAATGAATCTTTGGCTTTACCAAGGCATTTCCATAACTTCACAGTTATCTATCATAAAACAAGCAACTTCAAGGTTATTGACATCACAAAAACACTGTTTGTGGCATATTTTTCCTATTATTATTGTAATATTTTGTTGATTTTTTTTCAAGATGGCGATGTATACAGATGCAATGGCCCCTCTCAACAACACAGTGCTATTATTTGTTTTTTCATCTATCTCTACATGTCCATCCATGTTAAGATGCAAGTGTAGTTATATTAGTTACTTTTTTCTACTTTTTCTGTTGTCTCTTCATCTCATGTTCTTGGATGTATACACCAAGGGTTTGGTAGAAACGACAATTCGGTCCTGTTTACGTCCTGTACATACGGCAGAACTGACAGTAAAGCTGACTTTGACTGACTTTGATTATTGCGGAAATGCATTTTGGGCCACAGGGGATTTTTTTCACTGCAATACTGTGAGTGGCCACTTTGAAAAACTGGAAGCATAGGTGAGCTAATGATGCATAGTGTCAACTTGTAGTTTTTGGTAGTTGTGACACCCTGCGGTGACGAAATTTAAAGTAACTGTATCCATCATCTTTATCACATTATCTCACTACAAATGCACAAAGTTTTTCACCTCTTACAAGAAGAAAACTTTTGTTCTGATGAACTGCCGTTTCCTTTCAGGGATATTATACAAAAAATCTGCATAAAAGCAGAATGTTCAACATGTATCATTGGCGTAATTGTTTTATTAATATTGTAGGATCATGCTTTGTTGAGGAGCTTTGTAACAGACAGCTGCATCAACAAGGCTTGTTTGATTTATTTTGGTGGGGCGATGTCTAGCTCACCTGGTAGTGCGCTCATAAGGCTAAGGCCTCTGCAGCAGCATCAGTTTGATCCCAGCCTGTGGCCCCTTGCTGCTTGTCCTCCCCCCTCTCTCTCCCCCTCCATCTCTGTCTCTCTTAACCCCTTAAAACCTGATCAAACTGGCCTGATTTCTTCCAAAAACCATGCGAAGATGGCCACAAGCAACTAAACAAGAAACGGACCAAAAATGAGCAAGAAATAAGTGAAAGTGACAAGAAAATGACCTTAGGTAATAGGTAATAGGTTTAAAAAAAGTAAAAAAAAAAAAAACAAGAAAACAACATTAAAAACTGCTAAAATTTCATCTTATATTCAGTTATATAAGAATTATAAATGTAGTTACATATGGTAATTTTTCACCCTGATTTTCGCAAATATTTTTAGGGTCTTTTTTGGTTACCCTGTAATTTTTAGTGTTTTATGAGACATTTTTATTTCCAACAACTTTTCTCTTAAAAAGAAATCAAACAAAATTTCTCCGGGTTCAGAGATTAAATGCTCATGAAAAGTGTCTGAACGCAGCACAAGAAGACTGATGTCGATCCAGGTGTTAAAGGTTTAAAGATGTTCTGTCAATGAAGGGAAAATGGCCCCAAAAATTGTCTAAAAAAACAACTTTTATTTTGTTGGCTCATAGCCAGACTATGCACATCTTACAGTGAAGCTGATAATAATCAAATTCTCTAGGTTACACCAGTCATATTTTGCATTTCTGTAACACAATTTTCACCATTGTTTGTGTTTCATCATGTCGTGTGGATTACCTTTACTGACAAAATGTAACAGACAAGACAAAAATCGACTCCTCTGCTTCTCTCTGTACCAAGATGAGGATAAGACAGTCCGCTTTTAGTGGCCAGACCTCATTCTGTCTCTGAATTTTTTGTAGAGATAACCAACGTAATCTGTGGCTGCTCTGGCACCCCATGAAGCATCATCCCTTCAAAATAGAGGGTCAATCTTCTGCCAATGCTTCTCTGCCCAGTACTGTTAAGGATTGCAGGATATTAAAAGGGATTCAGCCCACAGAAGGGGCTGTGGTATTTACTGGATGAGAGCTGAGGGCAGAGATGGAAACAGTTTAAAAGCTGAACCACATGCTGACAGAGTGGTAAAACCAGAGAACGAGAAACCCCGAACGCTGGGGGGCAACAAGCAGCAGTGCTGTAAGGAGGGAAAGATTGTGAGGCTTTGTGCTCATGCAGAGAAAAGTGAGATAGATTGTTGTTTAAAGACGCACATAGCAGTGGAGTAGTCTGACATTGTAACAGTTCAGCATTCAAATTCATACAAAAATTACTATTGTGAGGCATTTTGTTTTAGTCCAGTTGCCAGATTAAAATGCTAATATTGTACATTTCTGCACACTATGCATATGTTACTAAGTGATGTAGTTCAAATAAGCAAGAAAACAGCAGACTGCTGTTTGAGAACAACAAAACAGGTCATTTTTAACAACACATTTTCATCCATGTTTGTGATAACCAAACCAGGTATTTTAAACCAAAATATGATATTTTCTAATCCCGAACAACTGGATTTCGTGCCTAAACCTAACCACATATTAACTACAGAATTGTGACAAAATAAAATTGAAAATTTAAATTTAAAATGTAAAGAGTTTATCCACTTAATATGAAATGTAGAAATGTAATATATGAAATATGCATTTTTAACCATACTTTGGTTGAATATAATATTTACATATAAAGCAACATGACACATTTTGAGCCCCAACACTGAAATATCCTGTCACTGCTGTATGCACACCCTTCCACAGAAATGTACAACTGCATTAATCGTTGTCCTGCCAGAACCCTTAACATGCATGACGGTGGGAGGGCCTGTTACGCTGCTTGCAGCTAGTTTTTTGAGTTTAATTTGAAGAAGTGGTAAAAGAAGACTAAATTAAGAGTCCAGTCATAAAAGCAATTCAGTGTCAAAGTGTTGGACAGTGCCGGCAGAGGCTAGTGGCAAGCACTACTATTTGATTAATCAAAAATAGTCGATGGGAATGCTTCATTATGAAAATAACCGATAGCATCCCAACATTTAACCCTCATTGCAAAAAAATGTAATATCTTTGTTGGCAGTTTGCAACTTCTGTTAAGATGCTGTAATAAATAAGGTTAAAAAAAGAGACAACACTAAGACAGATGGAAATAATGAAATTTAAATTCTGAGGCAACCATACAATTTATTAAAATAACCAAAACATAATCCAATCTTTGACCAGTCTAATTATTAGCTGTTGATTAACCACCATTTCACTTTTATAAAACAAATTACGTTTTCTCCTTTCATGTTTGCTCACATCGTTTTTTTATGATGGAGCAATATCTCATAGACGTCCTCCATGTTCACCACATGTTGAGCCTTAACCCAAGATTAGGAAATGCTCTTTTAAGGCTGTGGGATTTCCTGCGTGCTCAGTCCTCAGTTGTCTCTCCTGCAGAGTATCTGACAATGAAGCCAAAGGCCAGTAAATGTCAAATGCTGTGGTCTGACTCCCCCGTCCTCTTTCTTCACTCAGATCCTCCTCCCCGCAGCGACATCTGAAGGTTTTATGCCCACTGAAGTCAACGATCAAGCCACGTCCAGCCAGCGCTGCACTAAGGGAGTGTATAACATACTGTGAGTAAACATACTTATTCACACATACATGTGACTCTCACAGCAGTGACTTATCCCTCACATGTTACTGTAGTTTTTAATGCTGTGTTTGGTCTACTCTGCTTCATTAATGTAGTATATATTATGACTTTATGCCTCTGGTTACCAGATCAAGCTTCAAAGTGTTTTCATTAACCTCTTAGTGATGCCGCAGACACCAAGTCATGTCTTCAGTTGCTTTTGTGGCAATTGGCTCGAGGTGCAGTCTTTCCATTGTTGTATCAGTTTAGGTATTTATCTCTATTGGACAGATTATCATCAACTTTAGTACAGACTCTCACCATCCAAGAGGATGAATCTTAATGACTGTTTGTTCTGTTCAAGCATGTCCAAATTTCCAATGTCTAATGCTATAGCATAACATTGATATTTCTTTAACTAATGAGGTTATTCCCATTAACCTTTAAATTTATGGTATTAGAGCTAACTCAGGGTTTTTCCTGGCTCAAAATGAGGTGGTTCAATCCTGATCATGTTCACATCTGTGCAGGTTTACCATTACTTTAACTAATTTAAACAAATACTTTTTATTTTTATTTTCATATGCAAAGTATTTTATGATACTTTCCCAACAAAACTATCCAAAAATAACAAAATGACATTTTTGAAAATAAGTGTAGTAAAACCATTGAGGTGTGAATCTGGCAATGGCAGTTTTGTTTCTATGGGACATTTCATTACTGACCTTACATCATAGATTTTATGGACACTACACATGATAAAAGTGAAGTTATTGAATATTTTAGTACCTAATTTTGGTGTTGCACTTGGTAGATAACTCAATTTGTAGAAAATCTAACAAAATAAGGACATATTAGCCCACTTTGTGTGATTTTGGTAACCATATAGATCAGACAGGAATTTATTCTGAAAGCTGCGGAGGGTTTGTTCCCTGTAGGTCAGGCTCACAGGGACTCCTGCAGGGCACCAGATTGTCTGTGAACCAGGCCGCGGTATTTGGCAGCGGGCTGGAGGGGAGGCAGCCCCAGATAGTGGTGGTTGTGTGCGGGTAGATGCCAGGAATACTAGTGCAGATGAGTTGTTGAACAGTGTGTGGCAGTCTGAAGAGTTACAGTGTCGACCTACATGTCTCATCAAGAACAGAGGAAAGGAAGGATAACGTGGCAAAGGTATTCCTCTGTAGTTTGTGACTGACTATACTTGTGCATGAAACGGCACGTCTGGCATATAATAGAAGATTCTCTTTCAAACTGGGCAGGTGATTTGTCAGGTAGAGCACATACAGCTACTCAGGAAGCACAAACAGGCGAGGTGGTATTATGCACTTTTGCTACTTTTCCTCGTGGTCAATTTTTCAACTCTACCATATCTGAGACATTTTTAATTTGAAAATTCCTTGCTTATTTCACATAATTGAAATTATCTCAGGGAAATTGATGCCAGCTTTCTTCTTAATGGAAAGCAGACATTCTTCCTCAGGCTTCCTTTGCATGAGATCCAAAATTCGAGCCCGGCGTCTGGAAGCAAGTGCATTGCAACCCCCATCTATCCTGGGTTAATTGACTCTTAGAATCCATTTCCAGTACTCGTATTTCTCTGTTGCCTGAGCCGTATCAATATCACTTCATTATTCCGACAAACAAAACAACCGTTCCAAACATAACAAACCGCATAATAATTTTTGAACCCTCACTGCTGGTTAGACTGCAGTGTACACTGAGGTGCCATCAGTTTCCGGGGAGGAGGGGGGGTTCTCCATCTGCTCACCCAGATAAAACATTCAATTTTGTTTGTGTTACAAGTCGAGGCCCCTCTCGTGTTCTGCTCTGCCTGTGTGAGAGCTACAAGAAGCAAAGACAAGAACAGGATGCTGGAAAACAAAAGCCCAATGGGAGTTTTACCACACTGCCTTGGCTAACCCATTCACCATATAATTAACTATCCACATCAAATGCACCTCCCAAACACCAGTAAAGCACAAGCGCCGTGGTAAATATTCTTGAGACAGTGCACTAATCTTTTGACAAAACAAAAACCATTAGAGGATAATGAAAATGAAGAGAAATCATTCAGCCATCCAAGCAGAGCTTCCACAGGAACATTTTTGAGCCGCCATAGTATTTTTTTGGAGAGTGTCCATGTGTTCCCATTCCCACTGAGCTCCCCCGGCTCTCGTCTTATGAAAATGTGTCTTTTAATTAAACTAGTTGGTGGGACGCGTCGGGCTCAGGGGGCAACGTCGGTGATGATCAATGTTGGCCAAGCAACAGAGTCGCAGCACAAAGAGGACGGAGCATTGCTTTCAGACCTTTTTTCCTCTTCAGGCCTCCCTGTTATCTTTCAGCCCCATTTTCAGGTACATTCATCTGTGTGTGTGTGTGTGTGTGTGTGTGTGTGTGTGTGTGTGTGTGTGTGTGTGTGTGTGTGTGTGTGTGTGTGTGTGTGTGTGCGTGCGTGCGTAGGGGTGCACAGACGGTGTAGTTCCATTTCTACGGCCCATTGTCCTCCATCAGGCACAACGGGATGTTATCAGCCTCAGCCAGGCTCAACCTCCCACAATGCTTCATTACCTGTGTGTGTGTTTGTGTTTGTGTGAGTGCGTGTGCGTGTGTGTGTGTGGGTGGGTGCATGTGTGCGTGTGTGTGTGTTTTGTCATCCCACAAACAATGCTTCATTACACGTCTCTCCCGGGGCTCCCTTAACATTTCTTCTTGTCTCATTACCCAGTGAGAGTCCCGTTATCTGTTCCAGTCATATTTACCGCACAGACCTTTGCCTTCTCAGAAACTCACACTCAAAACACACACACAAACACACACACACACACACACACACACACACACACACACACACACACACACACACAAACAGAGCTGTCATGTTTGTTAGTGGTGTAATCCCAACATCAGTGCTCGTAATGAATAATCACTTAGTGTTTAATCTGTATTGGCGTGTGCACATAAGAGCTCAAAGACATACATACTTCTAAAAATAAATATACTCATAATGTCTGATTTATCTAATTTCATTTAAAGTTCCTCTATGGGCATTGATTAAAACTCTTAAAACTCTAATTATTGATTAAAACACTTTGGCCTCATTTCGTTGGGTGTGATTAAGCTAAATATTCCCTCCCATTCAAATAGATTGAGACTAGAACAGACATCACGTTCAAATCAAACAGCCATTTTTATGTGAACTGTTGACATTGCATTGTGGCTCACCACTAAGTTCCATTAAGTCCATCAACTGCGCATTACAGCTACGCCATGTTCTCATGAGCTGATTGTGAACGTTCTTGACAATGCTAGTGATTTCCACCAGGCTCCCTGCTCTGCTCCGCAGAAATTACACACAGTCTATTTTTGCCGGACGCGCATCCGGTCAATTTTCAAAATAAAATGCTTTGCATGGCCTCAGGATTATGTTTCCCATAACTAACGTTACCTCAGCAGTATCTGCTCCTTCTCCATCCACCAGCCCTCTGCATTCTGTCGTGTGTTGTCATGATAACTAACATTACCATTTTCTTTTGTCAAATTATCACAGCAAATAGTTAAATATCCTTTATATTCATTCTATTTCTATGGTCCCGCTTATAACCTGCTCACCTACAGCTCTAGTATACCTGCTCACCTTCAATTCTGCCCATCAGACACATAAACCTTTTGACTGTAAATGTTAGATAGCATAAGCTTTTGGCTCAGTTATGTCATATAACGGCTAATATGTGTTGCTAACATTGGTCAAACCTTTTTCTTGATTGGCCGACTTGAGGAGTTGAAGTGATAGTGAAACTCAACTTAAATAATACTGATACATAGCCCGGCTTTCTTTTGAAACCTCTTGTTTTGCTGTAGTGTTATAGGATTGGTTCCTGAGGTTTGTGATGTAATAAACCCTGGAAATCAGAATCTGTATTTAGAGATTGTCTTTGAGGCAGGCAGAAGTGTCATAGTCAGTAGGCAGGTTTCCATTACATTTTTCTGCAAAACCTAAGCTATGTTTTCGACATGTCAAATCATGTGAGATGACTGTGTTTCTGTTGAGTGATGTTATGCAACTTCTCCTTTTGTGATAATATTCCTAGAAGCAGATGAAGGATGTTCAAAACATCTGCACGTTTATTTCTATTGCAGCCACCGCACTAGCCGCCATTATTTCTAATCGAAGGCAATGTAGGCGTGTTATGTGAGCGATAATGGAAAGGCAAGCCTTTTATACGTGGTAGAAACCACGTGGTAGAGACCACGTATAAGGGATTTCTGGGAGGTGATAGTTCACGATTTCCCAGAGGAATTGTGGATTCAAAATTTCCAGATAATCGCCTCAACTTTTGAAGAGTTATGCGATGCAATAACACCTCTTGTAGCGCCTGTTACACCATACCCGAGGGAGCCAGTTCTTACCGACAAGCACATTGCCATAGCTTTTTATAAACTAGCTTTGTTGTTCATCATGTGACCTTAAAAAGAGAAAACAGTGTTTTTTATTGCAGTTTTGCGAAAAGTGGATTTTTTTTTTTTCGCCTGAAATACAACCTCATGGAAGTGAGAAAACTTTTTTTGTGATAAATGGAAGTTTTTTTCCATTAGCTATGTTTTCTATTCACATTTTCATTTGTGCAATCTGAGGGTTAATGGAAACCTAGTGAAGATGATTTGTGGTTTGCGTGAAAACACACTTTAACCGTCTGTTACATTGTATCTTGTCCCAAATGTATTTTTTCCTCATAGGTTGTCAGGCTTTTTGCATTTAGTAGATATTACTCTACATCTCCTCTTTCTAATGCCGCCACACAGAAAAGACATTAGTCTCTCCAGGAAATGAAGACTTTGGCAGTCAGGTGGTTCGGGCTGGATGCTGTCACTGTCTGCTTTGTTCACATTCAAATATTCAAAGTCAGCCAGCGCGAGTGCAGATGAATACGATGGCAGGGCTGGAGGCTGCAGCGCATCACGTCTAATAAGAATCTGTCAGGTTATCATAGAAAGTCTATTGATCATCCACATCTGGCCCAGTTTCTCTCCTCGGCCCAGATTTAGGATTTCACAGCATGGTCGATGGAAAATGAATTACAAAAACACAGAAATAGTGGAACGCATGGAGTTGGGGAATGTATAATTAGATGTAATTATTCAGCGTTATGTAATCCCGTTTTTATAGTTATTTCAAGAAGCTGTGTGTCATACTGGTGTAACATAAGCTTAATGTTTAAATCCGAAACAGCATCCGTTTACGTCTGTATTTACATAATAGTGAATATTTTCACTTCAACTGAAATGTAAACTTCAACTCAGCAGCTCGTAAATTTGAATTGACTTAGAACATTGGGAGGTCACAAGCAGCAAAAAAAAAAAAAAAAAAAATTACCTGAAAAAAAAGAAAAAAGAAAAGTGTAAAGCAAACCAAAATAAAAAACAACAAGAAAATAACTTCAAGAAAGTACAACACACACACACACACACACACACACACACACACACACACACACACACACACACATATATATATATATATATATATATATGTATATATAATCCCCAAGCCAGTTTTCAGATCATGTCCTGGTCGCCTTTTACTCATTGTTTTTGCCGTTTGTGGGACATTTCTTGTCAAGTTGCTCAATATGTTTTTCCAATGTTTTTGAATGAAATCAATTCAGTTTTGTGTAAGTAAAAGGCATCTGACATCAGTCCAGGTGTTAAAGGGTTAGACCTCTGCTTCACAGTCAGTTTTAATGATGGAAGATATTATATGTGTTGTTTTCAAATGAAACTTACTGTTTCCTTTGTGATAGAGTGGGAAATAAAAAGAGATTCAGAGGGATTTTTTTTTTTTATAACCTGGCTTTTCTCATAACCAGCCTCCGAGGGGATAACAGGGCCTCGAGCTTTTGAACAGCTGATTGTGAATGCATGTTTTTTTAATAAAGGCCAGCTGCCTGCTCGACTGATTATCCGCAGTCTCCATACACAGTGATAAACAAGCACATTAGAGACCAGCGCATCTGCTGACACCTCCTGATACACAAGGTCTTTTCAAGAATTCATTTATGTCTGGTGTTTTTTTAAATGGGCCTGGCACTTGTGGATGGTTGTGCCTCTGGGCTGCATGCCCTCTCCAATTTAAATCTGTTTGCCTAATTGATAAATGTTATCGCTTAATAAGTTGTGACAGAAAATTAATAGCACTGGTCAGAGCGGGTGTGTGAAGGTCGCGCTGGAGGCTGATGTTGATGGTTTAATTGGTTTTTACTGGGGTCTCAAGTTGTTTCTAACTAGACACAGCATCCTAAAACCACCCCGATGGCTAATTCTGGCACACGTACTGGCACTTTAATCAGGATCCAGTCCCAAAATTACCCCAAAGACTGGTCTGCTGCTATTAGATTTACTATGTGGAAGAGAAAAGCCTTTCCTCAGATTAGAGTTACGTACAGTATCAGTAATCTGTTGTTCAGGGAGTTCAAGGGTTACTTAGTCATGCAGGGTTGATGATCTATTACAGTTCTGTTAATTGTATAAATTTCCCACATTGCCCATAATATGTTTTTTTTCAAACCCTGTAGAGGGGCCATGAACTCAGGTGTGTGTTTTCATGATAAAAGATGTTCAAATAATTGGAGCATCCAAATCCAATCTCAATGATTGGCACCAGGACTGATCAGGGCATTTGTTAACTGATCAGGATTGGCCTTGTTGCACTACATAGAGCCTAGTCTGGTCCTTTATTTTCATGTCAGCTGTCACCCTGGTATTTTTAATCGTGACGCTTTCATCATAACAAAGCAACAAGTGCAGGAAATGGGTTCTGTACTGTTTCCTGCACAGTTAAAACACAGGCAAAAAAAAATAAATAGACAAAACAGTAAAACTAAGTAACACTGATCAAATAAAAATGAAGATTCTGTTACTGTGTTGCCTATGTCTCGCCTCAAAAGCTCTCAGAAACAAACTCTGGGTCACTGTTTATGGGCTTGTGTCCACGTAGCATTTTCCGACAGCAGAAAAGCGGTGGCAGGGTGCAGGGGAGCACTTCACCCCAGTGCTTCATAAAACGGCGCCTCCAGCGCCTTTTTTGAATGATGTGCTGCATGTGGGTTTTGCTTCTATGACGATATATAGAAATTAACGTTAGCTAGTAAGCTACTGTGACACTACGTTAACAGAGGGCGGCTTACACAGTTAACAAGCTTACATCCAGTGCAGTGATAAAACACAACATTCACCAATAACATCCAGCGTCAGCTACGCAATCTGCTCCCACAGATGGGATGTCTTTATTGTGCTAGTAGCCTGGCTAAGAAGCAGCAATGACATCAGCATGACCTTTCTGTAAAGTTCAGAGATTTTTTACTAAGCAGCTGCACGAAAAAGGTGGAGCACATGCAGCTGAATGTGGCCGCCTCACAGGGAATAACTGAAAAAAGACACAGAAAACAAACACTAAGTGGACACAGACACAGCTGTAAAACAAAATTGTTTCTTGCCGTATGGCTGCTATTGTGGAACATGTGCAAGTTTGCATTACGTTACCTATCAGAGGGAGCATTAATTGGTCTGGTGAGGTGCAGTGCATTGTGGTAGTTGTAGCTTTTCTACATCTTTAGCAAAAGCTTCCCTTTTCTGTCTTCTAAGTATTAGCATGTCTGTACGGCATAGACATCCAAGTTTCATTAAAAGGCTGTCATTTCAGAAGCGAAATACTTCTTTAAGTACAGTAATTCAGCATGTACTTAGTTAAATTCCATCACTGACTTTGACCTTTAAAAAGTTTTCTTTTACCTTTCATCTTAGAATTTGTTGTTAAAATGGCAAAATCTTTTTAATGTTTTCAAAACTTTTACTCTTTAAAGTTCTACTACTTTTCATTAATTTTCTTTCATACTTTTATTCCTTAATGATGGTTTTAAAAGAATTTGTCAGTGGTTTTTAAAAAGTACCATAAACAGTGGTAAGTACTTGCCATCGAGCAAGAACTATCCAGACATGACGCAACACATTCCTCTACTGGCAAAACTAAAATATACAGCAAACAAAGTGATTTCCGACATGCTCAAACAACCTCACTTTGGTGTTTTACCACAGTCCGTTAATGCACACACTGCTTCACAGTCCTCTATGTATCTTTATTAGATCTCCTGCAGCTCCCTCTCATCTTTCTCCACCTTATTCATCCTTTCAGGAGCTCGATGAAAAATTCATACTTGGGGATGGTGAACTGCCCACTCTTATTTAAAAGAAATCATTCATTTTCACATCCATTGGTATATTCAGACTACCTCTTTAGATCTGAATCTGCACTTTACAAAGAGGAGGGAAAGTTCTATCAGTGATGGGATAAAAGGTCCAAGTAGGCAATTTATTCATATGCTGGCAAAGGCTTCTCTTACAGCACACTGTGAACATAAACACATTTAACGCCTCTAGCTATGCTAACTACCCTTTCGCCATTAGCAGAAAACAATATCCCTGTTTCTGTTGTTCTTTCCACCTGGTTTGCAAATTTTACAGTTGCTTGAACATATTATTCATATTTCTGATTGTGAGTATTATTTTTTTTTTTTAATTATTATTATTCACACTTAAAATGTTTTGCAACATCCCAAAATAATACATGAATTTTAATCAGGTCAAACTTTTAAATCAGCACAATCATCCAGCAGGGAGGTTCACCAGGTCACACAAATACATTAAACACACACACATGCACCATGACACCGGGTTATATAAACACTTAGCTGCTTCGTCTGACCACAGGTCAATAGTGGCTTGCCTTGTCACTGGCTCAGCTGCACTCTTTAATTATACACCCATTGATTGGCCAGCATGTCGATAAGGCATTTAAGCAGCTTAATCCTCCTTGTATTAACATGAGCAATATGCACATAGTTTATGTATTAATTCTCAGCCTGAGGTGGAGCACTTGTATTTGTTGCTTCTTGCATTTCAATGTGGCTGCCTGAGGTTTTCGTGAAATGTCAATAGAAAGAGCAGAAAGAGCAGTCGATTTGACTGCTTGTGGCAGGAGCAGGAAGCGGTGGTGGTGGTGGTGGGGAAGGCAGATGAGGAAAGGGGGGGGGTCGGACTGCTGAAGTTACTCTGTGTTTTGCTGAACTGATGCCAAGCTGCTATCCGTTCTCTGTTCTACCCCAACAAATCTATCAGGAAGAGTAAGACATCCCTTAAAGTTAAATTAGAGCTGATTGAAAAAGCAATTTTCAATTGAATGCTGTTAAGGCGCCCATTCAAGCATAGATGCCGGCAGCACCCCCACTCTCCTCCCTCCTTCTCCTCGCCCTCTGCTTCCTTACAGTAGATGAGAGTTGTTGCTGAGGGAGTCACTCCATCACCTCTGTGGCGACCTCAAAGGCTCCAGCCCATGAATGGTAAACACCTCCGGGTGGAGCCACTCCCGGCCGAGGGGAGCAGGGGCCGGGACGGACGAGGAGCACAGGGCCACCTCTCACTGCGACCGGGACAGACAGAGCAGAGAGAACAAGAGAGGACTTGCTTTACAGCTGACTGACAGCAGGTTAATTGACTGAACCCTCCCCAGTGCAGCCCGCTAGAGAACCGCTTCCACCACCCCCCAGAAGCATCTCAATTCACCATCTAAGATAAAGACATTCAGAGTGATCATTGGCAAGCAGATGTTCATGGAAACGAACTGGGACTAATGACATAATAGTTCCTGTATAATGTTAAAAGTGTATATTCTCCAGAGTGGTTGTGCTAGATGCATTGCAGAGAATTAGTTGTTTAACTAAGCAACAACAATGAAGTAATATCAGAGTCTTCCACCTTTAAGTTGTTATTTTAACTGGAAAAAAGAAAAAAAAATATTAATAATACATTTTATTTATAGAGCGCTTTTCACAATACTCAAAGATGCTTAACAGAGACAAAATAAAGTCATATGACCTATTGCACAGTAGTGGGGTGTGAAATATTGACTATACTCTGACTATATTGAAAATATTAAGAATATATTGTCATAGTTTTCTTAAACCATAGGCATAAAACTTTTTTTTTTTTTTTTTTTTGCCTCCTCTTCGCACACCCCCAAAAAAATGGGGCTTTTTAAGAGCCCCAGCCCACTGCGATTTGCAAATCTAAACCTAATCATTATATGAAAAGGAAAACTTTTTTTTTTTTTTTTTTTTGCCAGCTCACAATGCATAAATCCTTCTGTTTAAAAGTGTAGCTGTAGAATTCTTTTTCTTTTCCCTTTATTGGATAGGATAGACTGACAGCATGAAAGGGGGAGAAAGAGGAGAAGACGTAGCAAAATGCCATGAGCTGGAGTCAAACCCATGACTGCAGCAGAAAGGTCTTTGCTTTCATACATGGTGCACCTGATCTATCCACTAAGCCACCAGACACCTCTGGCTGTGCCAGGTTTAACTGTCTACTTACATCTGTCTGTTGACCGAAAGCTTCACATTTTCATTGATGTATAAAAAAAAAACAAAAAACAAAAACAAAACTTCCAGCCCAAGATAAGCAGTGTCTGTCAAATAAAAGCAACATAAGTTCTGCTTTGATTTTTTTAAAATTATAACATACTTTATTTAACTTTATTATAACAGTCATCTATGTAACTTTATTATAACAGTATTTTATTAAAAGTTATTTAACTATTTAACTTAATAATATGGCAATATCTACTTTATTTAACTTTATTGTATCTGTAGTTCATTTAATACTTTTGTATTTCAGTAGTCTACAGTAATTTAAGTTTTTTTTTGTAATTTTGTTTCTATTGGTTTAGGTCAAGGTCAAATTTATTTATGTAGCACATTTAGCAAAGTGCTGTACAAAGGTACTGGAGAAAATAAATAGTCAATAGAAATACATAAAATGCACAAGTAAAAACAAACATACCAAAACAATTAATCAGATACAAATATGAGGGATGAACAGCTCAAAATAAGTCAAAGGCCAACGAGAAGAAGTGAGTCTTGAGCAATGACTTTAAAATTCTCCAGAGTCTGGGCTGATCTAATATGAATGGGTAAATTGTTCCACAGTTTTGGAGCTGCCAACGCAAAAGCTCGGTCACCTTTTGTTTTTAGACGAGATTTTGGAACACTGAGAAGCAGCTGATTTAATGACCTCGGTGATCTAGTTGGTGTATAGACACAGATGAGCTCGACAAGATACTGAGGAACCAGAGGGATATTGCTCTAAATCAGGATCATTGATTAAGCCAGGATTTTCCAGCCTGAATTTAGCCTTGACTCAGTTGCATGAAAGTAGAGACACATAAGTTACCATGGAGATTTATTTTGTGCAGCCAGCCCGCTCCTGAGCAGGCTAACAGCCGGGCTTGTTTCATCCTGGTGTCTGATTTCAGCTGTCACTCTGATCAGAAATAAACATGTTTTATAAATATTCCATGGTCTCTTTGTCCTCTTTATTTCTATTATTTTTTAGAAGGCTGCATTAAAACAGACTTCCACGCTGTAATTCATTGAAGTAGGTCTGCTGTTATCACTTTCAGTGTAAAGTTAAAGGTAACATGCACACTGAGGGAGATTTAAACCAGGGCCAAATAGTTAAAGTCAGCACCCGGTCCACAATACCACTTATTTTCCTGATCATCTTACTGTCAGAAGTTCAGTGAATATGTAATATATACTGGTCGGTTATTATTACATTCGTTGATATGAATAGAAATGACTAATGAAGTTGCAAAGGTGGAAGAAATCAGTGATGAGGCGCTCACCCTCCCTCAGACGCTCTGTGTGGCATTGTGGATGAGCATGGTCGAGGAGGATAAGTGTGTAAATACTTATTACCTTTATAGTGTTGGTAATTAGTCTTCATAAAACATTTCATTGATTATTAATTTCCACTGCTTTAAAGGCAGAGTGTCCAACAGATTTGCAAAAATAACAAGTATCTCCTTGCGTTGTAATTACAACGTGTCAGTGCAGCAGAAGCTAAAGGTAATAATAATTAATGTAATTTATAATGTAAACAGACACACACTGTATTAATGGTGACTCGAACCCAAGACCTGCAGGCGGAAAGCAACATGATTACCTGCTGCACTACATTATTTCCATTATCCTGGATATCTAAATTCTACTTTTGTGCAATAGCCCCCTGGGATGTGATAACTTTCAGGTTGGCCCCTGCAGCACTCTATAAAGCTTAACTGAGAAATTGGTTGTGAATTTATAATTGATAGTATATTGTATGGTATGCATAGGCAGAAAAGGCACCATATAAAGAACAGGAATTCATATTTGGCTTTGACATAAGGGTCCAGTGGTGTAGTTCATTGACTTTGAGTTAAAAAAAAAAAAATCCAAAGTATATCTGAAGTTGGCTAACACTACCTAACATTAGCCACCATAAACTGCTGACGAGTATGATGGCAGAATTGAGTATTGAGTTGAGAAAGGTTGGATTTAACTGCTCATAAATTCAGCATTTTGTTGTATTTATATAATCTTTCTACAGGGACAGCGTTTGAAAGATTTCAAAAATCAAGGTTAGTAACTCATAAAAAATTAGCAGCTCTGGCTGAGTTATTGAAAGCTGTTGGAAAATCATAGTTTTAGTTAATAGTAACTTCCAACTGTTTGGGATATTTGTGTTTTTTATATAATTTCAGGTGTGTGTATTTTTATCGATTGTGCTGCAGGGAAAAAAAAAAGTTTAATTTTGTGCAGCTTTCACATCTTTTTTCCTCCACAATATAGCTTCAGAAGTGTTTCTGTACCGGCTCCTGTTAGCAGCACAGCAGTGTGCCTTTAAAGCATCAAAAGAATGTACTTATCTTTATTGCAACGCAGCCTTTCATACATTTCCCCAGGGAAATGGAAAACAGCAGTATTGATAAAAGAAGAAACATGAAAGACTTTCTCCAGGACTGTGTGCCGATGCTGGGATTGACTTTCATTTCTGAGGCTCGAAACCATTGCTTTCCTTTGAGCTGCCGGTGGATGGCGCGTTGGTGAGCCATTTAAGCGTCTCTTGTGATTGTGCTATCTGTCCTACTTTTGCCGTCACTCTGCAGGCTATACTCTTCCATTAAACCTGTGAGCTCAGCTGCCAGTCATCACCACACTTTGAATGCCAAAGACCCTCAGCAAATAAAGTAAACAACTAAAATATTTATTAACGGAATAATTTTTTTTTACAGCAAACTCTTATCACGACACAGTCTTCAAGTCAAATGACACTTAACCCTTTGAGTACAATTAGGTTGGCCACTCTGATCAGGAGAAGAAACAATGACGGGACCAGGAGGATTCCTCCGCTGCGATCCTCTATCAAAAACATGAACAAGCACATCAGGATCTAGAAGGTCCAAAACTGCTTCTTTTAAAAAGTCAGACATTAAAGGAGAAATACAATGGCTTGCTTTTTTTTTTTTTTTTTTTTTTTTTTTTGAAGGAACTGAATCAAGAACAACATTGTCAGTTTCAACAGTAGATTTTTTTTTTTTTTTTTTTTTTTAACATGTGTACATAGTTCTATTTTGTCTGGTTCCGGAGATTTCAGTTCAGTTCATACAGACGTGTGTTGAAAAAAAAAAGGGGTGAAGTCTGTCCAAGCTCCTCATCTGTTTGCAAAGATGCCTGGCACAGACGCTGGGACGTCTGCGCTCGTTCTGAATACCAAATCCGCTTCTGCTGAGTCTCAGCTTTTAGTGAGGGACACCGATCAGAGATCTGTACATACACAGGCTAGTCAAATCCATAATATTGTCCTAAAACAGTGAAAAGACAAACTATGACAGATACTAAAAGGGTTAAGGCAAGAATAGAAAAATAAAGAAATAGTAAAAACAATAGAAATGTTGCTTCTCTGTCACACTCGA
The DNA here is from genome assembly GCF_008729295.1 of Plectropomus leopardus. Taxonomy (NCBI): domain Eukaryota; kingdom Metazoa; phylum Chordata; class Actinopteri; order Perciformes; family Serranidae; genus Plectropomus; species Plectropomus leopardus. Next base: position 5,892,098 of record NC_056463.1, read on the forward strand.
CTTGCAACGCTCAGATCCTAAGAAGCTGTGGTAGTGAGAATTATTCACATAGTCTTACTCTCTTTACAGGACCCTTCACTTTACACAGTATTTACAGCAAAACAGAACCTATCCCACAAAAAGAAAAGTAGTCCACTGAAATTAACACATTATTCATGAACACAATGATAATTAAAAAACTGTATAATTTTATCATATCGTCAGCATGTAAAAACATTTACACACAGACTTGCAAATAGTGTTTTACAGTAGTCATTATATTTCATATCAAATCAATCAACAGAGCATTCTGAAAACCTTGTTTCCAGTGATAGTTTGTACAAATGTCTGCGTTCGATTGCTGTGTGAAACTTCGATGGGTACAGATACCATTTACATCACTTTTTTTCTTTTGTGTGTGTACTTTGTGCACGGGTGACAATTTCAGTTTTACACGAGGCGTTGTGATAATGGGGAAGAGTACATAGAAAAATGTGAGACACAAACAGATGTGGTGGTGAGCAAAGACGACACAAGGACATTGCGACTGAGAGGTCAGAGAGTCGGCACACCCCGTTGCGCGCCCACTTTCCCCTCCAGAGGTTAAACAACCAGCATCACCTTTCCAAAAAGTTTGTGAAATGACCGCCGTGTTTTTGAGTCAGTGCACTCTGTGCATAAGAGGGTAGAAAAATATCTTCGAAACACGACCAGAAACAAGAACTGATTTGACATTAAGTAGAGGAAGGTCAGCAGGAGGGTGATGGTGGAGATATTTACTCCAAGGACCAAGGTCACCCCGAGGCTGTTTTAGACTTGAAAACAAATGCATCAGTGTTTTCTCTTTTTAGCTAGTGCAGGAAAGAAAGGCCCTCTTTATTCCTGGTATTAACATGGGGCTTGGGTGATCCAAGCAGAAGTCAACAGCACTCAAGACAAGTGAAACTGACCACTGAGATGCATTCTGATCCAATCACTCAAAATGCTTGTCGAGGCAGCTGGCACACATTTAGCCATTTATCATTTGTTGTGTAAACTATTATGCGTCCCCAACAAGCAAGCCATTGTTGATGCAGGACGTGGTAGTTTTTTTAGTGACAGCGCGCTAACGCTCTATGACATGTAGGAATGGGCATTTTTATTAACTTCCATATTCACAAGTACTTGCATTAAATTATTATTTCAGAGTACTCTGGGGCTGCGCCTGAATTAGGTCAGTCGAATCAGATTTGGCAGTTCAACACAAATATTCAACGATTCTTTTCATTCATTTAATATAGTATACAAGTTAGTGCCAGGCCACAAATGTGCAAAACAATTTTTGCTGACACTAGATATTTCTAAGCCAAAGAGAGGGGAAGGATGATGTTATCTCAGAGCCCCACTGTGCGGTCTGTCCTCCTCCCTTACGCTGTATGATGTACACAGCTCTATGAACCAAAAAGTAACGTAAAAGTTACGAGTGCTTAAAGCAACAGCCGGGCAAGGAGGCACTTATATACTATTATACAGCTCTACTGTTCAATACAATTTTACCCATTTATATCTAATATACATAATATATATTAAAGTCATGTTTACATGTGAGAGGGGAGGCAGCTAATACTCTATTCACTGAATGGATACTGATGTGCAAATGAGTACTCAAGTACTCATGCTTATTCCTATTAACTTGCCCATTTTATGATGAGTTTGACAAATTGTTGCATGAACTGCTATATAAAGGAGATGTTTTGAATTCTGCTGACAGCAATACCTCCAGCTGTACCAACACAACTGTTAACGCGACTAGAGAGCATGCTTGCAAAAATGTGGACATAATAACTCTGGGTTCTTCTAGCGTAAGTCGTGTAGGCAGTGACAAAATTTGAAGACAAGTGATCAGCTGGAGATGCATGATAGACACAGGTGTGAACGGCGATGTCTCGGCAGTCCACTCGTTTTCAAATCATAGAGACTAATGTTAATACCAGGCGTAAACAGGCTCAAATATTCTGGTGACAGGGTTATTCGATTTGGAGAGATCCTCAGCTGTAACAAATGATGGTGATATTGAACAAAAACATGCCAGAAGTGACACACAAGTGTTCACTGCCTCTATAATTTCCTGCCTCCAGATGCCTGAATAATCATCAGATACTCTTGATCTCCACTGTCAGACTTGTTGCAAAGGTGCTGTACAAAAGCATCTAGTATTTGGCTAAGATAGTTATGTGTTGTAGCGAGTGGGATAGGAAGTCAGGACAAGTTTCGTAGCCACAGGAACTAAATGTCAAGATGGGCACAGGTGTGGATTCCAGGCCTACTTAAGGGTTTTTGTCTCCGAAAATTTGTCTGGAACAGAACAATCACCATAAAAGTCCCGTGACCTGCACTCAAATTCCCAATATCAACCCATTTTGATTCACAATACCAGTATTGTTTAGGGATCAAAACCCTGATGAAAGTTTCATTTTCACTATGAAGGATTATCTTTATGTATGGACTTTTTTTTAAATTCTGAGGCAGCAAACAGATTCTCCTAAAAAAGAAAAGGATTTGTGATATCTGCAACTACACTGATGGTGTGCAGAGAAACTAACGTGTAGAGAAGACCTTGAATGTTGGTTCCAGCTTTGAAAAGCAGTACATTTATCCTTTTATTTATCCTAAAATGAACTGTTAAGTGGTGTTATAAAGAGCAGTGTAACAAAGATTTACTGAATTACTATTTGACCTGACCAAAAGGTGCATGACTGACTGAAGCACACTTTGTGGCCACAAAATGTATGTCAAAGTCCGTGATAATTTCACAAAATTTTAAGTAAGTGTTAGAGAGCCCCCCCCAGTTTTCTGTGGGGAGAAAACAGACAGTGATGGACAAACAGGGTGACAACGACAACACTTAAGGGAAACATTAGCGCTCTCGAGACAAGTTTGAGGATAATGTAGAGAGGTGTGGAGGAGAGGACAGGGCAGCCGATCAGAGCTGCGAATGTGTGAACTGTAGCAGGAGCAACACCAGAATCTCCCGCCTTATTAAGCCTGGCCGTCTGTCAGCACATTCGACACTCGGTGACCTCCTGGCATACTCAAATCCAGGCCTGCGTGACACGGCTTCATTAACCCCACCCTCTTGCTTTTTCTCTTTTTTATGTCGAGACAACAGAGAAATTCCACCCACGTTGTGGTCTGCCGTTTCGTAAATAGTTACATCTGGTGCTCGTTCTGGCCTGCAGGAATCTGTTGTGCACCATCAAACCGCTTTCACGTGCTTTTGATGTCACAAGGTGTTATAATTAGCTAAGTGACAGTCAACCACATCAGAGAGGAGACACTGAGGCGAGAGGAAAGTGTTACAGACAGAAGCGTTAATGGCTCAGCAGGACAGACGACAGCTACGTCCTGATTCAAAAGCTGGATGAGGGATGTGAAGGCAGATTGTTTCAAAGACTTCGGAACTGAAGGCTGAGGTCTCCTTGAAAAAGACTACTACCACTATCCGTTCAGAACACGACACCATCATAGCAAGGAGCAAGATACGGTTAATCGTATAAATGGCGCACACTTTCAGACAACTAAACTTGAGTGAGGAAATGGCACATGCTTTCGCTTCTCCACATGACCGGCCAATCAGTGCTTGAAGGGAGGCGTGCTTGTCAAATTGTCTCTGAAGACCCTGACACACCAAGCTGAGGGTGCATAAATGTTGGGCTTTCGGCGAGCATCTGTCACCCTAGTCGCTTCAGTGCGTCTCACACTGTTGTTCCTGGTCAGCTTTTGTTCTGCCGATTCAGCGTATTGAATCGTCTGAGACCGTGGAGCCCACTGGGGAATGAAAGCACTGATCGGGCATTCAGCTCAGCGCACGAAAAAAGAAACTGAAGTGAGGGACGTAAACAAATGGCTAAAATCAAGAGGGCAGGAGACCAAAACAAAGTTTTTATGTTAGGTAAGATTGTAATTGGGTATTTTAGCAGAACTGTTTCCCAGTGGTTTGTGTTGTTGTTTGCTGGCGCACAGTAAATATGCTTTGTCCTTTCAGCATTGGATTGTGTTGTTAATGTTGTGACTACTCTCAAGATGGTTTCTCAGTTCCCCTTTCTGAATGATGATGACAGACATTTTTGAAACCAGGTTATCCTGTCGCAGTGGAAACTACTGGCCTGACATACAAACTACAGCATTTTTGTGGATCCATGCACGAGGATTGTTCTCACTATGTTATCATATGAAAGCGGATTATTTTTAAAAACGCAAAGGAAAGACTTTTACATTTTTAGTAGGGCCATTCTCATCTGAATGTGGCCTCAGGTGCAGAATGTACTTACTGTTTGGCCATTAGTTGTTGTCTTTATGGTGTGTTCATGTGCAACTTTTTGACTGGGACACAGGCAACATGAGGCAACACATCTGTCGGCTTTGTCGTCAATAGTTCTTCGATATCATTTTGGTGTGTCTGGGCCTTTACAAAGATGCAGAAATTTTTAGATACAGCCATCTCCAACGTGTTTGATTATGTGACAAGCACTTTGCTCAAAGTACTCTGACAAGTCGACACTGCACTTCCTTTTCCAAAAGACACAATTTAGCCTCACAGAGACCAAAACTAATGATGCATTCAGATTCTGCCTCTCAAAAATCAAAGCTCCAGTAACATGTGTAGACTTAATAATGAAACAAAGTATTTCAGACAATGGCCCCGACCTTGGCAAAGGCCACAGGATGAAAAGCATCAGTCGGTAGCTGTACTTCATAGTTAATGATTTTATCAGCAAGATGTTGCCCTTTAACGTAACGTTTAAATACCAGTGAAAACCAGATCAAGTATGTTGACATCCAAGTTCACAGTAACGTTGTGGTGACTCACTTTGAATCATGAAGGTATACCAGTTTAAATGCCCCATTAGATAACCGACGTGAAAAATTACACGCATTTAGGTACATTAACATGGCAGGATCCAGTCCCTGAAGTAGGAGAAGCAGACAGCTGTTCGGTGCAGATACAGAAATGCAGATGATGCTTTGTAGTAAAACATTTTTACTGCATGTAAAGAAAAGTTCTGCACCCTTAATTTGTTTGCATGTTCAGCCAGAGACCATAAACATGTAAATTCACTAAAAAAACCCCTAAAAGATTTAAGGTTGAGAATTTTTCACTTGTCTACTACAATAGCTTTGTTTGCTTTGCCTTATTTTTGGATCTGTCAGAGAAGAATGTAGGACACAGTTAAAAAAAATATCAAAGATAAAATATTGGATATTGGATTGTTGACTTGGATCAAAGACAAAGTGGCACATCTTAAATGTTCGGGTGAAGTGTTTATCAAAGCAGAAAGTAATTTTTTTTTTCTAAAATAAAAAAATGTCACTTCCACAAGAAAAGTTCATAATAAGTTAGAAACATCATTACACTTAAAGGTAGTTTTTGTAACTTCCCTAGATGTTATTTCTACATCAAACTATCTCCTGCTTCAGTTACATCAACTTTGATGATATTGCTTCACAGAACATCATACAAAATTAGGGTGCATTACTTTTGTTCACTGCAATGATAAATGTTTTAAAATGACCATCTAGATGACCGAGCAACAGTGAGTTTACATTTTGCAACACAGAGAGTTGAAGCTCCATAAAATCTGTCCGGCTGTGAATCCTCTTCACACTGAGCCAATTCTCTCTGCTTTGTGGTTCAATACATGGAGCTAAACAGGTTTCCTCAAGACATTTAGTGAAATGGGAACAACACAAAGACACATACACAACACAGTGACTGTGGTGAGAGCGACAATGGCCTCAGTTTCTGCCTGAGCCACACACACGCTCACACTGTTTGTAGAGTTACGGCATAAAAGCGCACCCTCAACACTCCAGTCCATCCAGTGCATGTTTGTATTTTCTGTGCACACGCTGGCATGCACACGTGTGTGCGTGAGTCTGTTTTACGTATCCAAGGGAGGAGTTGTCAGATGGAAGAGGGGGTGTGGCAGTCCCGCAGTAAGAGGAGGAGAGGAGGAGCGAGGATAGGAGGACAGGAGGAGGAGGAGAGCTTTAGTTGTTCTGAAGGCAGTCGAGATCCACCGAGCAGCAGACATTCCCATTCTGAACAGATTTGCATGAAAAGAAAGGAGAGAAAAGAGAGAATATTTAATATACTGTTGTGAATATGCTGTTCATGTTTGTAACAATACAAATCAGAGTCTGGCCGGCCACAGTTAGTTGAAATATAGAGACTGAATACAGAAGGACTTGATGTCAGAACTACAATATCACTAGTTTGACAACTCCAGAGCAAACTAGTTAAGACGTTTGTGCACCAAACGATGTTTTTCATATGCATTTTTAACCCTTTGCAACCTTGATCATCAGTTTTCTTATGCTGCAATCAGACACCTTTCACAAGCATTTAAACCTTTGAAATGTGAGCAGATTGGTTTGATTTCTTTCACAAACATACTGTGTGGCTATTAAACGGCATTGCTGTTAAGCATTTCTGGATGGACTAAAATTTTCTTTGTTGTGAAAGATTTCAAGAAGGACATTGCTTGGGCAAACCGATTATGACGTCACCATGTATTTTGCATAAAGCACAAAGCCTCCATTATTTCAGTCAATGTCTCACACATGCCCTATATTAGATACGTAAATGATTGTGGTTGGACCAAAGTGGGCTGGGTCAGCTAGAAATCTTTCTGAACGGGAGGAGGACCGGATACATCTGCCAGAGCAAATAAATAGATTAGGATTATTACCGATTAATATACTGCTCACCGATTTATCTGGTTGCCAAGTGTCAATGTCGCATAAATTACAAAACTAAATTCTGTATTTTTCTCTCTGGTACTCTTTTCCAATCAAAATTAGGGCATGCATGCAGGTTTTTCAAACACGGCTAAAAATAAATACAGGCAATAGACTGCATTGCCACTGCCAGTGAACACACCGCTGACAACTCTACCTTTCTGTCAGCTTTTGTGTGTGTGTGTGGGTTGTTTTGTTAGTGCGTCCATGTGACATCATGGACAAACCAGAGAACAGGTTAACAGTAGACAGCAGCAGCAACTCTTTCATATTTAGGTCCTTGAAAACTTCTCAGTGGTTTCCTCTCTTTATACATATTTTACTCATTCAGTCTCTCTTTGAACTTTTGTGCAGATGTATTTGGATCTGTGTTTGAGTACTGCTTAGGAGAAGATGGATGGTAATTAGTGGTGGCATTGTAATTACTCACCGGTTTAGGAGCTGAAATTACTGTGGTCACTCGTGTGTTGTATTCCCATTACTGCTAATCGGAGCCGGAGGTGATAAAAACTTGTGTCTACTGCGAGTCATTTGACCCGGGTGTGAATGCTGATCGTACACATTTCCATTGCATTAAAAAGCCAGATGTTAAAGGGTGTTGGTGTTTTTTTTTTGTGGAGTAGGAATGAGCCTCTACACTTGTGTTATCTAGTCATTCAATTGGCTTTGGTTTTGAGATATCCGTCTTTGAGATTTATGCTGCCGCTTCAGTACACTGGGGGAGAACAGAATTTAGGATGGTCATGTGTCTTTCTACAGACAGATTCCAGTGTTTTTGGTTAATCAACAGACCTAACTGTCATAGTGACACATTCTTAACTGAAACCACTCTCTACTTTAGAAACAGTCCCTATTAAAAGGATTCCAGTATCTCAAAAACTTCTCTCTTTATGTTTCTGATTTGGCTGACCTGACCCTCTTCGGGAGGAGGACAGATAACTGACTGGGTAATGGGGCCTGTACCCTCTGACTGTGGGGGGCCTCAGCTTTAGCTTTCTAAAAGTGAGCTCCCCTGCCGCTCAGAGGCCAGCTGTGTCTTTACCCACCGTGATGCAGCACTCTGGTAGCAGAGTGACTTACACAAGTGCAGGATCTCCGACAGAAGCTGTAACCACTTGCTGTGACCACAGCGTGAGTGAGCGCACCAGCTGCTGTGGCTGGCTAGGATTGTTGTTTGAGATAAAAAAAAATTGCACATGTATACAAAGTTTACTAATTCAGTTTTTTTAACTATATGAAATAACCGACGTGATGGTAATTATGGTTTCAGTCCATATATTTGATGTGCTTCTTTTGGCTCATTTAAATTCTGATTGCTAAAGGAAAAAGCGGAACTGAGGGGTAACAGAATATTTGTACTACATGTGTGGAGATGATGGTGACATGTTTCTGACACAGTGATTTGCATATTTGGGTTTTTTCAAATTAAAATGCCGCTTGCATCATCTGTGACAGTCAGGTTTTCAGATGTTTTTGTATTCATCTTGGCAGACAGACACACAGACGTTGTATATCCTCCATCACACATTAGATAAAGTCACTATAACAGTGTCCACCTCCAGGAATTTTCTTCAATATCAATACCCTGTAATGCCTGCCATTATCTGTAACACAGTGACGGCACAGAGGAATTGAACAGCTGACAAGATCTGTATAACGTGTGAGCTGAATTATCAGTAGAGGTCTCTTCCTCTCCAAAACAAACAGAGCCGATGATTTACCTGCTAAAATCACTGAATACAGCACTTTCATGTTACACATCAGTGTTTCTCCTACACAGTTCAGCATGTCAAAGACGAGCCACTAGCCAAGAACCTGCTAATGTGTGCTCACTTTTTGTCTTTGACAACTTAAGATGCAGACGTTCAAGAAGGTTTTTTTTTCTTTCCGGGAACTGAATTATCAGCAGAGGGCTCTTCCTCCCCAAAACAAATGGAGCCACTGATGTACCTGCTGAAATCACTGATTAAAGCAGTTTCATGTTACAAATCAGTGTTTCTTCTACACTGGCAGGTTGCAGATGGGCCGTTTTTTTCTCCAATAACTTAAGGTCCAGACATTTGAGAGGTTTTATTGTGGGTAACGAATTACCTACCCCAAAAACAAATGGACCAGATGATTTAAACCAGTCAAAACACAGAATTTAGCAGTTTCATGTTACACAATCACTGTTTTCCTGGCACTCTTGTTATGGAAGGACTGTTAACTATGGTGGCAGATGCAAAAGTGTTTATTTTTACTTAGAAAACTGTCTTGTTTTTATAATTACAAAACCTTGATGCCCCCTTTTTTTGTCAGGCTTTTATTTTTTTGTCTTTTCACCTTGATACCCTGGCTTTGAGGAACAAAACCTCTTTGGCCCAAATTGTCAAGTGGGCTAGTAAGCTAAGAAGTGAGTCTTAACTCAACCTATCAGCTCTTTACTCCTCACAGTTGCAGTGTAAGGCCAGCTCTCTTCTGCAGAACTGTTCACAACCCTTAAAAAGTGAATTTCAGCTTCTTGTTCTGGCCATCAGCTTGAGGCCCCCAGGTGCAGAACAAAATGATATAGGAATACTTTTATACCTGCTGCTATTGCACTATTGAACAAAGCGAGCACAAGATGATGTACTTGGTGCTTTAAGCTTTTGAGTTAGTAGGTGAGTGTGTATGTGTGTGTTTATATAAAGGCATTTTGTCGTGACATTAATAGGAGTTCTTATACTCTGATGCTATTAATACTTGATGATAAGTGTTTTTGTGTATTTTGTTTTTATGGTTTTTTAATCCAGATTGTTGTGATGTCTTGTTTTGGATTGCTGAATTTCCTATCTGCACAAAAATATTTACCTTGGGTACTAAAAAGGAGCTTGAACCTTGAAAGGCAAATGGCCCGATCTGGAGCCAGCGGTGCAATAGGGTGATCTCCATGGCAACATGGTGTTCTCCATGGACAAGGATCTGCTCCCTATGTAGATATAAATGGCTCATTCTAAGGGCCCTGACACACCAAGTCAACGGTTGGTCGTTGGTCAGCTCAGTTGAACTGGTGTTGGCTGTAGTCTTTGTGGTGTGTTTGTGTGCAACTTTTTTGGCCAAGACACAGGCAATATGAGGGGATGCAACAGGGCGTTGCTGCTACCAATTTGTTGATGTCCGTATGGTGTATCTGGGCCTTAAGGTAACATAAACACCATGATACTTATTTTCAGGTGATTACACACTAAGCAAAAAATACTTTTCTGTCAACATATCCCCCTTGTAAACAGTATAAATTAATACTTTGTTGTGAATTTTTGGTGAAGTAATTAATTATCCTCAGTGGTGTTAAATCAAACATGGATGCTGCACAGAAAAGCAAACCTGCCTGGCTGTTGCTTTGGCTTACCTTACACTTGCAGGTAGTGCAGGGCGAGTTAGGCATATGCCATGTGTCCCCGCTGAGGCGGACGGCGCCTGCGGGGTCCTGACACGTCTGCCGAATGTCATACGACAGGTTGTCGGCCAAGCAGGGGTCTGTGACGCAGCGCGGGCAACACTCGCCCTCTGCCACTGCTGTGTACTCGCACATCAACATGGGGCAAACCAGAGGCCAGCAGTCCACCTCTCCCTCCTGAGTGAGATAAAAAAAGAAAGGTGACACAAATGTTACCGTGCTGTTTCTTTACATCTGAATCAGCTGATCTAGCAACTTCAGCTTTAGCTCCCATGCTGATTTGTTGCCATATTTCTAATTAGAGAGGTGATAATTATCAGCACACACTTACACACACAGCTGAGCAGCAGGGCAGGGCCAGCTACTAAACAAAGCCCGGCTCTGAGCTTCATGTTAATGAGGAAATTCTGTGTTCGTTTCTTCTAACAAACCACTCTCTATGATTTAAAGCAACTACAAGGAATTTTCATTTTGTGTTGGTTTTGGCAGCCCCTCGGACCAACTTGTGATGTAAATCATGTTGATCTTTCTAGAGCCTGCATTTGTTTTGGAAGCATGTAAAAGAAAGGCTTGCCAACCAAGGTAGACTGGTGTTTTCATCTGTGCTCTCTCACTTTTTTTTTGCTGTGAACAATTTTTTTCTTTTTGTCTTTGCTGATCCTGCTCCAATGTAAGCCATAACTACAAAGTGTAACGTCAAAAACAGAATGTGTGCTAAACACTCTGGAGCTTCCTGACAGTTTCCAGTTTTGTCTTATGACCACTGCAGTCCATGCTTGGCACTGGTTTGTCCGATTATTAGATCTGACATCAAGTCTGTACCTTAGCTGAAGGAACAACCTACTGTTGAACAGCAAGGCCCTAAAACTAATTTTTAACATTTCCCATAGTGCGTATTTCAGTTCAGGGGGACCTTTCCTGCAGTACTGGCTCGGCCAGAAGTCTGAAGGCCCTGATACGCACACACAGTCTGCATTTGGTCAAAGTTGGGCCGTCGGTGAGTGTCTGTCTCCCTAGTCACTGCGGTGTGTCCCGCACCATTGGCCCTTGTCGGTACTAGTCTGCTTTTTCCTGCCAATTCATTATGTTGAATTGGCGCTGGAGGAGCCTGTTGATGAATGAAATCACTCTGACAGTGCTTGAAAAGAGAAACAGAAGTAAGGAATGTAAAGTCAGGAGGGCCTGAAAATGACACAAACTTGTTATCTAAGGTAAAATTGTTTTTCTTCATTAAGCTGTTTAACAGAAAATTTCCTGAAGGGATGTGTTGTTGTTCACTGGCACACAGTAAATATGCTCTGTTCTTTCAACATTGGATTGTGGTGTAAATGGGCTGACTGGCATCAGGATGGTCTTCCATTTTCCCTCTGAATGGAAATTACAGATGACCGCTGTCTGGTGGTATGTCGAGTCACTTCCTCTCACGCAGGCGCAGAACACACGCACTGTTTGGCAGTCGGTTGTAGTCTTGCGGTGTGATCATGTCCAACTTTTTGGCTAAAACCCAAACGGCATGAGGTATCGCAGCAGGTGATATCAGTTTGGTGTGTCTGGGCCTTTATAGACTAACGATGTTGTTTCCTCGCAACTGGAAGACGCTTTACAACAGTCTGTATGAAAACAGCTAATCTGCTTGCTGATGATCTTATTTGCTCATGTAGGTTATATAGAGCCATGGTTGTTTAATTGAGTTACCTGTTAAAAACTCTTTGTAGCTGCTTTAACATGAAGGTCAGCTTTCATTTTGGTTGGAAAAACACATACAGCTTCTGTGTGAGTGTGTGTGTGTGTGTACAAACCATGCAGCGGCACTGCTGGCAGCCGTACAGCCAGGATGCTCCGCTGCGGTAGAGCGTGCGTCCGCTCTGGTCCAAACACTGGCTGCTGGGTCTGTTGTCACAGCCAGGACAGCAGAACAAATCCTCGTCTGGGTCTCCGCAGTCACAGGGTCTCCTCCTGCAGTACGTCTGCCCGTCCTGCACAACAGAGGTCCCAGCGTCAGAGGGTAAACAGATTAAGGCCTCAGGCTTTTTTTTGTTAGTTTTAATGAAAGCTGCTAAAACATCACCACTTTGGTGAAATGTGTGAGCAGTCTCTTTTATTTTACATTTAGGTAAAATAAAAGAAAGGTCATGATAGTGGCCCTGACATTCTGCATGTGGCCAACTTCAAAGAAGTAGTACTGACAAAGACTTCAACTTCAGTTTTACATGTCGCCTCACATCCTGGGCTGTAAAGCACTGTTCCAGCAATTCTTCTTCACTGAATAGGAGGGTCACGCTGCGTTCAACAGCTCCTGAAACTGAAAGCTTTCACCGTTCTGCTTACAGTGAAGGGTTTAAGGATTCCCTGTTGCCCTGAATGTCATTTCAGAGCCTTTTCATCTCTGAAAAGAGCACAATCCTAGAGAGAACACTGAATACCTGACATTTTATTTCCCCTTGAAGGCGCTGCAATTGCAAACATATTGAATCTCAGAAGAAAAAATTAAGCATATCAGAATCATGATTCAAAGAGCCCGATCTAAGACTCTGGAATATGATCAAGGAGTATATCTGACACCTATCTCAGGCACCTTTAGGGAGAGCTAGTCTTATACACTGGGTCAATCAGGTAGATAATTCAAGGCCAGAATACCTACAGAGGACTTTAATGTGTTGTAGCAACTCTCAAATCTCCATTTTCTAACAGCAATTTATTAGAGCCATGACTGAAGTGGGAATGAGTTCAAACTTTGGTGTCTGGGCTGGAATGCAAAGTCAAATGCAGAGAAGACTCTGCAGGATATGGGAGCCAGCTGAGCCGCTGTGTCCCTGGATCTCTGTCGCCACGCGGGGAAAACTTTATGGTCCATTTTACTCACCACAGCCAGCACTGTCTGGCCCGGGGACGACATTGTAATGGAGATGTAAAAATGTTACATAAAATGGCTGTTAGGAAATGTATGGGGCCCATAAAATCATTCCGCATACCATTAAAAGGGCAATACAGAGCCAATGTTTTATCGATGCATATTGTCCTGCTACAGTAACTGCTGAGTCCCTGGGTAGCAATACCGATGGCCTTGGTCTTTACGGTTATGGCCCTTGACTTGCTGCAAAATTACTGCCAATTGTACCGTGTCGGCAGAACGTATGAAGGCAAACTGTTCATTTTAATGCCAGGAATAAGACCAGGCATGAATGCTAATGCTGCGCTGTTGTGCTAAGCAAAACAATATCATTATACAGCTTTTTATGTCAGCTTTGATGATGACAACTTTATGATGAATTTGATGAATGCAGATGACATTTTCTTTAATCAGTAGGTATGATTTGTTTCTAACACAGTTCTCATGTGAGGTATTGCTCTCCAGTGGTTTTTTTTCGGGGAAGATAATCTAATTAAGGAGGATTTTGGTCTGAGCCGAACCACATCTGTAGAATTCTAACATCTAATACTCTTAATTTAACTCAATTTCTCCTTTCATTTTCCTTCAAATGACTCTTAAGTGAAACTTGAGTTTAGTTTCCACCTTTGATGTCATGTTCTGAGAAGTTTCTCTAAACTCTCTGCTGCTTTTGCCTGATGTGATCTGCCTCTGCTGCACCTCTGTCTTTTCCACTTGCCCTGTCTGGCATCCACATCTTTCAATCATATCGAGTCAATCAACCTTCCTCTCATGTTCAAGAAACCAATCCACAGCTTCTGTGTGACTCTGATTGCCTTTTTCCGTCTCTTTCACAAACCACAGTGACACCTATCAGCCCTGGAGACATCCAGTGTTAGCAGAGCATCTTGCTTGTGTCACACCTGTCGTTCTACTTTTGACAAAACAGTCTAAATCCTGGAAATCCTTTGTGACTGTTTGTAAATTCTTATATATCTTGACAACTGACACAAAGCAAATGTTTAAAGCTGCATTTAATTTCTTATTGTCTTGTAGCAAGGAAAGTTTTATTATTTGTTTGTGTTACTTCTCCAAAGTCTGTTTAGAGAGGGAATGCTACAGATTTCCTTCTGCTAATACAAACTAATTCAGATAGAAAATTAAGATGAGACCATGCTCTGAACACAGTGATTAAAATTAGTTAATGTTATTTTACTGATCATCAAGTTTCTTCTGGAGTGGAATTAACATCATATTATATGTTTTATCATAATGGCCCACCAGACATGAAATACAATGCTTTTCAATGGATGTAATATTCATGCATTGATAAAAAGCACGGGTTGGCCAATTCCCATATTTCGTTTTGAAACTAATATCGGCCGATATAGATGATCTGTTGATATTATTGTGCATCCCTACATGAACACAAAAAAATGAAAATAATAAAATGGATGAAATTAATAAACGTGTTGCCCTGAAAAGTCATAACGCATGATGCACAAATACCAAAGACTTTGCTGTGAAAAGTTTAAGTGTTAAATTTAGAATTTTATGAGGCATTGTTAGGGCCACCGCCTTCAGCTGTCATTTTATTCCAAATTACTGTGTCTATTTTGTATTAATCTTACTCACTGAGCCTCACCTTCCCAAAGACAAATCTGATCAATATCTCACTTTCCTGCAGTCACACTGCACCGCCTCGCTCTGACTCCTGAGCAGAGACATGAGTTGTTAAGCTGCCACAAATATTTCTCAGAATGTAATGCAGGCTAATGAAAAACAGCTGGAAGCACTAAGGTGCTTTTTCCTTGAGTTGACCCTGCATGATGCTTAATTTGCTGTCCTGAGGCAGTTTCTAAGTTAGAAAGTTTTTTATTTTTGTGCTTGCTTCATACCGATCAATACAAATGTTAGCTGAATCAACTCAAGAGAGTTACACGTGCTGAGAGGTGAAAGGAAAGGTTGATAATAATGACACAATATATGAGGTCTATGATTTAGGTAATACGTTCAGTTTGTTGAGAACTTGTGTCATATTTTAATAGTTTTGACAGTCACGTCCATCAATTAAACACAGGCAGTCAGATCTTATTTGCAAGAGTAAGCAAAGGCGAAGAGCAAAATTAAAACCCAATGTGTCTGTTGTAAAATTCTATTACTGTTTAGAGACTGACTCCCAGTTTTAACTTGGAATACTGTGCCTATCGTCGTTGTGCACATCTTCTCTGTGCAGTGAGGGATTTTTACAGGTGCACTTACTTTTACCTCTAAAGAGAGTGTCTTAGATGATTTGGTTAAACTGTTGGCTTATTAACAACTTGTCTGATTATCTGACCGCATGTAGCCCGTCTCACTTTGTTGCTGTGATGTTGCTGTGTAGCAGACCTTTGTTGAGTCCAGTTTTATCATATGTAGGTGATTTGAGGGGAAATGACACCATCCAACAGTGATATTTTGTCAAAAAGCATCAGCTGATATTTCTTATATTAATTAGCTCAGAATCTTTCTTTTTGCAATATTCACTTCAAAACTGCCTTTAAACATAGCAACTTGCACAGCATTTTTTTTCTTTTTTTTTAATCACTTTTTTATTTTTTTAACATGGAGAATAAACGACAAACGCATTAATACACAACAATACCCCCCCCTTTTCCCCACCCCTCGCAGCACCACAATAACATTAAAATAGATCTTAGAGAATTTACGGAAGAAGAAAATAAAGAAAAAAAGAGACATACAATATTAATAATAATAATAATAATAATCCAAACAAACAATATAAAAAAGTAAAAGGAAACATTTCAAACTTAATGAAAAATAAAAATAGAAATGTTTGATAGTAAATAAATTTACATTAGAGGTCTATGACCCAGTGGTTTTGCACACAAGATCTTTCACTTTGCTGATACGGGAAGCCCAGGCACAGATGAGTGATTGTTTGGCATCATGCATTTTTGCTACTGACATCTCCATATTTGTTATATCCAGTAATGATTGTAGCTAATGATTCTGAGAGAGAGAATGAGGGGGCTGCCAACAGACTGCTACATTTTTTTTGCTGCTGTCAGGCCAACAAAAAGTGCCAGCTTCTGGTGAAATAAAAGATCTAGAGAGGAGGCATCACTCAATAGGAGCAACTTTGGGCAGCATGGCACCTTGGGTATGTTATTATCTACATAGTACATCAGTTCATATTGCAGATACCATTGGGCAATTCCAATACATTCCAATACATGTGCATAGACCCTGTTTCACCATTAAGGCAGAGTTTGCAGACAGGAAAAGGTAAGAACTTCATCAGATGAAGCTTCCTGGGAGTTTGCATGCTAATATTTTGAGAAGAGCTGTTGTAAAATCAGGAATTTCAGACTGCAACAATCCAAAAACCAGCCAATGAAATCCTGGAGGGACTGGCAATCTGGTCTGCACTTGCTGAAAGGCTTAACAGCTGGCACACTTTTGTAGAACATGGGAATGACTGATTCGTTTCACTGAGGCATCAGCAGTTGGTTTGGTTGATGGTCAGACCAAAATATCAACCCAAAACATTGGTATCTTGGTAGTGAGACTCAACAAACAACTAAAAGTTGCAAAATGTTGCTTTAAATGAAAGACCATAAACAAATCGTACACTGACATTTTGTTTAAAGTTTGAACAATGCTCCTTTGCATTAAAAAAAGGAAGATTCTTTAAAAAAAAGGAAGATCCTTAAACTTCCATATTGGCAGTTTAGTTACAGGAAGTTAGTGAAGAGAATAACAGATCATAGCTATGAAGAAAACACTGAGTTAACATCATCCACCAGTTTGTGAACGCCAGTATTTCTCATTGTAGTTAATTTGTATTTGTGTGTTTATCTTCTGTACCTTGCAGGAGCATATAGCACAACGGTCGAAGCTGGGTTTCCAGTCCTCTCCGTTGCGTCTGATTCCATCCTCCTGTGGACAGTCGCCGCCGCAGCCTGGACCTGACGTACACACACAGTCGTAGCCTCCCGGGAGGTTCACACACACGCTGTCATTCCAGCAGGTATGTGTCTGCAAACTGCACTCATCAATGTCTGAAAAAAAAGGAAAAAGCCATGGTAAATGAAAGCTAATATGTCATTTGTTGGAAAAAAGTTAACTATCTAGGAAAAAAAATAGCTCAAAAAGTAGAAAATTTAAAAGCATAGCATAGAAATTAGAATAGAATGTTACAAAAAAGCCAAAAACACCCTAATATAACACGTTATAACACCCAAAAACTGCTTAAAACTAAATTAAAAAGTGTGCCAAAAACACCATAGCATAGAATATTGCAAAAACGGCCAAAAATACCCTAATATTGCATGCTGAAAAAATTGATCAGATAAACATTACAATAATAACAACAATAAAATGTCAAAAAATGACATTTTCCAAAAATGGATGAAAAGATTACATGAAATAGCGTGCTGACACACGCCATAGTGTAGAATGTTGCAAAAACGGCCAAAAACACTCTAATATGGCAGGTTAAAAATATGGCCAAAAAAGCAATACTAAAGTATGGAGAAAATGTCAAAAATTGATATTTCCCAAACACAGCTGAAAACTGTTGAGGACCACTAAAATAGCATTCTGAAACAAGCCATGGCACAGAATGCTGCAGTAAAATGGCCAAAAATACCCTAATATGGAATTTTGAAAAAAATGACCAAAGAGGCAATACTATAAAACATGTCAAAAAATGACATTTCCCAAAAACAGCTGAAAACTGCAAAAATCTACATGAAATAACTTGCCAAAATGCGCCATAGTATAGAATGTTGCAAAAATGGCCAAAAATACCCTAATATGACATGTTGAAAGAAGCAATAGTATAGGATGGAAAAAATGTCAAAAAATGACATTTCCAAAAAACAGCTGAAAACTGCTAAAAAAATTACATTAAAAAGCGTGCTGAATCACGCCATAGCTTAGAATGGTGCAAAAACTGCCAAAAACACCCTTATGTGGCATGACGAAAAATTGACCAAATAAGCAATACTATACTTTGGCAAAAATGAAAATTCCAAAAACAGCTGAAAACTGCTAAAAACTAAATTAAATAGCATGGTGGGGCATGCCATAGCATAGAGTCTTGCAAAACAGCTCAAAACACCCCAAAACAGCATGTTCAAAAATGACCAAAAATGTGAAAAAAAAGACATTTTCGCAAAAAAAAAACAAAAAACTGAAAACTGCTCAAGAGTACTTAAACTAGTGTGCTGAGACATGCCATAGCAAAGAATATTGCAATGATGGCCCAAAACACCCTAATATGGTATGTCGAAAAAATGACCAAAGAAGCAATACTATAGTATGGCAAGAATGTCAAAAAATGACATTTCCAAAAACAGCTGAAAACTGCTGAGGACAACTTAAAATAGCCTACAGAGAAATGCCACATAATACGATGTTGAAAAAACAGGCTGAAACACCCTAATATTGCATGTTTAAAAAATGACCAAGGAAGAAAGGTTATAGTAAGGCAAAGTACAGTTGAAAACACCTAAAGAAAGCAAAAAAATAGCGTGCCAAGACATACCATACCATAGTGTTGCAAATATGGCCAAAAACACCTTAATATCACACGTTTAAAAAAATGACCAAAAAGCCAAGGCTATAGTAAGGCAACATTGTCAAAAAATGACCTGTCCCAAAAACAGCTGAAAACACTTTAAAAAAAAGTATATAACAGCTTGCCAAGACACGCCATACCATAGAATGTTGCAAATAATGACAAAAGCACCTTAATATTGCATGTCAAAAACATGACTGAAAAAGCAAGGCTAGAGAAAGGCAAAACTGTCAAAAAATGACCTGTCCCAAAAAACACTCAAAACACTTTAAAAAATAGCGTGAAAAGACTTGCCATAGCATAGAATGTGGCAAATATGGCAAAAAAACACCTGAACATAGCATGTTGAAAAAATGACTGAAAAAGAAAGGCTATAGTAAGGCAAAATTGTCAAAAAATGCTGTGTCCCAAAAACTGCTGAAAACAGTTTATAACAGCATAAAATAGCATGCAAAGACACGCCATAGCATAGAATGTTGCAAATAATGCCAAAAACACCTTAATATTGAATGTTGAAAAAATGACCGAAAAGGCAAGGCTATAGTAAGGCAAAATTGTCAAAAAATGACCTGTCCCAAAAACTGCTGAAAACACCTCAAAACAGCATAAAATAGTGTTCCAAGACACACCATAGCAGAGAATGTTGCAAATAATGCCAAAAACTACTTCATACTGCATGTCGAAAAAATGACTGAAAAGGCAAGGCTATAGTAAGGCAAAACTGTCAAAAAATGACCTGTCCCAAAAACTGCTGAAAACACCTCAAAACAGCATAAAATAGTGTTCCAAGACACGCCATAGCAGAGAATGTTGCAAATAATGCCAAAAACTACTTCATACTGCATGTGGAAAAAATGACTGAAAAGGCAGGGCTTTAGTAGGGCAAAACTGTCAAAAAAATGACCTGTCCCAAAAACTGCTGAAAACACCTCAAAACAGCATAAAATAGTGTTCCAAGACACGCCATAGCAGAGAATGTTGCAAATAATGCCAAAAAAACTACTTCATACCGCATGTCGAAAAAATGACTGAAAAGGCAAGGCTATAGTAAGGCAAAATTGTCAAAAAATGACCTGTTCCAAAAACTGCTGAAAACACCTCAAAAAAAAGCATAAAATAGCATGCCAAGACACGCCATAGCATAAAATGTTGTAAATAACGCCAAAAACACCTTAATATTGAATGTCGAAAAAATGACCAAAAAAGCAAGGCTATAGTAAGGCAAAATTGTCAAATTATGACCTGTCCCAAAAACTGCTGAAAACACTTCATAACAGCATAAAATAGCGTGCCAAGACACGCCATAGCAGAGAATGTTGGAAATAACGCCAAAAACACCTTAATATTGAATGTCGAAAAAATGACCGAAAAGGCAAGGCAAATTGTCAAAAAATGACCTGTCCCAAAAACTGCTGAAAACACTTCATAACAGCATGAAATAACATGCAAAGACTCGCCATAGCATACGCCATAGCATAGAATGTTGCAAATAATGCCAAAAACTACTTCATACTGCATGTCGAAAAAATGACCGAAAAGGCAAGGCTATAGTAAGGCAAAATTGTCAAAAAATGACCTGTCCAAAAAACTGCTGAAAACACCTCAAAACAGCATAAAATAGCATTCAAAGACTTGCCATAGCATAGAATGTTGCAAATAATGCCAAAAACACCTTAATATTGAATGTCAAAAAAATGACCGAAAAGGCAAGGCTATAGTAAGGCAAATTGTCAAAAAATGACCTGACCCAAAAATTGCTAAAAACACCTCAAAACAGCATAAAATAGCGTGTCAAAACACGCCATAGCATAGAATGTTGCAAATAATGCCAAAAACACCTTAATATTGAATGTCGAAAAAATGACCGAAAAGGCAAGGCTATAGTGTAAGGCAAAATTGTCAAAAAATGACCTGTCCCAAAAACTGCTGAAAACACTTTAAAACAGCATAAAATAGCGTGCCAAGACACGCCATAGCATAGCATGTTGTAAATAATGCAAAAAAACACTTTAATATCGAATGTCGAAAAAAATGACTGAAAAGGCAAGGCTATAGTAAGGCCAAATTGTCAAAAAATGACCTGTCCCAAAAACTGCAGCTGAAAACACCTCAAAACAGCATAAAATAGCATGCCAAAGACTCTCCATAGCATAGAATGTTGCAAATAATGCCAAAAACTGAAAAAACTTAATAAGGCGGATGTAAGGCAAAATTGTCAAAAAAAATGACCGAAAAGGCAAAAAGGCTATAGTAAGGCAAAATTGTCAAAAAATGACCTGTGAAAAAAACTGCTGAAAACACTTTGCTGAAAACACCTCAAAACAGCATAAAATAGCATGCCAAAGACTCTCCATAGCATAGAATGTTGCAAATAATGCCAAAAACTACTTCATATCGCATGTCGAAAAAATGACCAAAAAGGCAAGGCTATAGTAAGGCAAAATTGTCAAAAAATGACCTGTCCCAAAAACTGCTGAAAACACCTCAAAACAGCATAAAATAGCGTACCAAAACACGCCATACCATAGAATGTTCCAAATAATGCCAAAAAATCCTTAATATCGAATGTCGAAAAAATGACCGAAAAGGCAAGGCTATAGTAAGGCCAAAATTGTCAAAAACTGACCTATCCCAAAAACTGCTGAAAACACCTCAAAACAGCATAAAATAGCATGCCAAGACACGCCATCGCATAGAATGTTGCAAATAATGCCAAAAATACCTTAATATCGAATGTCGAAAAAATGACCAAAAAGCAAGGCTATAGTAAGGCAAAATTGTCAAAAAATGACCTGTCCCAAAAACTGCTGAAAACACCTCAAAACAGCATAAAATAGCGTACCAAACACGCCATAGCATAGAATGTTCCAAATAATGCCAAAAACACCTTAAAATCGAATGTCGAAAAAATGACCGAAAAGGCAAGGCTATAGTAAGGCAAAATTGTCAAAAAATGACCTGTCCCAAAAATTGCTGAAAACACCTCAAAACAGCATAAAATAGCATGCCAAGACACGCCATAGCATAGAATGTTGTAAATAATGCCAAAAAAACCTTAATATCGATGTCGAAAAAATGACCGAAAAGGCAAGGCTATAGTAAGGCAAAATTGTCAAAAAATGACCTGTCCCAAAAACTGCTGAAAACACCTCAAAACAGCATAAAATAGCGTGCCAAGACACGCCATAGCATAAAATGTTGCAAATAATGCCAAAAATACTTAATATATCGAATGTCGAAAAAATGACAGAAAAGGCAAGGCTATAGTAAGGCAAAATTGTCAAAAAATGACCTGTCCCAAAAACTGCTGAAAACACTTAAAAACAGCATAAAATAGCGTGCCAAGACACGCCATAGCATAGAATGTTGTAAATAATGCAAAAAAAACACTTTAATATCGAATGTCGAAAAAATGACTGAAAAGGCAAGGCTATAGTAAGGCAAAATTGTCAAAAAATGACCTGTCCCAAAAACTGCTGAAAAACACCTCAAAACAGCATAAAATAGCGTACCAAAACACGCCATACCATAGAATGTTCCAAATAATGCCAAAAACACCTTAATATCGAATGTCGAAAAAATGACCGAAAAGGCAAGGCTATAGTAAGGCCAAATTGTCAAAAATGACCTATCCCAAAAACTGCTGAAAACACCTCAAAACAGCATAAAATAGCATGCCAAGACACGCCATAGCATAGAATGTTGCAAAAAATGCCAAAAATACCTTATATCGAATGTCGAAAAAATGACCAAAAAGGCAAGGCTATAGTAAGGCAAAATTGTCAAAAAATGACCTGTCCCAAAAACTGCTGAAAACACCTCAAAACAGCATAAAATAGCGTGCCAAGACACGCCATAGCATAAAATGTTGCAAATAATGCCAAAAAACACCTTAATATCGAATGTCGAACAAATGACCGAAAAGGCAAGGCTATAGTAAGGCAAAATTGTCAAAAAATGACCTGTCCCAAAAACTGCTGAAAACACTTCAAAACAGCATAAAATAGCGTGCCAAGACACGCCATAGCATAGCATGTTTGTAAATAATGCAAAAAACACTTTAATATCGAATGTCGAAAAAATGACTAAAAAGGCAAGGCTATAGTAAGGCAAATTGTCAAAAAATGACCTGTCCCAAAAACTGCTAAAAAACACCTCAAAAAAGCATAAAATAGCGTGCCAAGACACGCCATAGCATAGAATGTTGCAAATAATGCCAAAAACTACTTAATACCGCATGTCGAAAAAAATTGACTGAAAAGGCAAGGCTATAGTAAGGCAAAATTGTCAAAAAATGACCTGTCCCAAAAACTGCTGAAAACACCTCAAAACAGCATAAAATAGCATGCCAAGACACGCCATAGCATAGAATGTTGTAAATAATGCTAAAAACACCTTAATATCGAATGTCGAAAAAATGACCAAAAGGCAAGGCTATAGTAAGGCAAAATTGTCAAAAAATGACCTGTCCCAAAAACTGCTGAAAACACCTCAAAACAGCATAAAATAGCGTGCCAAGACACGCCATAGCATAAAATGTTGCAAATAATGCCAAAAATACCTTAATATCGAATGTCGAAAAAATGACCGAAAAGGCAAGGCTATAGTAAGGCAAAATTGTCAAAAAATGACCTGTCCCAAAAACTGCTGAAAACACTTAAAACAGCATAAAATAGCGTGCCAAGACACGCCATAGCATAGCATGTTGTAAATAATGCAAAAAAAACACTTTAATATCGAATGTCGAAAAAATGACTGAAAAGGCAAGGCTATAGTAAGGCAAAATTGTCAAAAAATGACCTGTCCCAAAAACTGCTGAAAACACATCTCAAAAAAGCATAAAATAGCGTGCCAAGACACGCCATAGCATAGAATGTTGTAAAAAACGCCAAAAACACCTTATTATTGAATGTCGAAAAAATGACCGAAAAGGCAAGGCTATAGTAAGGAAAAATTGTCAAAAAATGACCTGTCCCAAAAACTGCTGAAAACACCTCAAAACAGCATAAAATAGCGTTCCAAAACAAAGCCATAGCATAGAATGTTGCAAATAATGCCAAAAAAACACCTTAAAATTCGCATGTCATGTTGAAAAAATGACCACAAAAGGCAAGGCTATAGTAAGGCAAAATTGTCAAAAAATGACCTGTCCCAAAAACTGCTGAAAACACCTCAAAACAGCATAAAATAGCGTACCAAAACACGCCATAGCATAGAATGTTGCAAATAAAGCCAAAAACTACTTAATACCGCATGTCGAAAAAATGACTGAAAAAGCAAGGCTATAGTAAGGCAAAATTGTCAAAAAAAATGACCTGTCCCAAAAACTGCTGAAAACACCTCAAAACAGCATAAAATAGCATGCCAAGACACGCCATAGCATAGAATGTTGTAAATAATGCAAAAAACACTTTACTATCGAATGTCGAAAAAATGACCGAAAAGGCAAGGCTATAGTAAGGCAAAATTGTCAAAAAATGACCTGTCCCAAAAAGTGCTGAAAACACCTCAAAACAGCATAAAATAGCATACCAAAACACACCATAGCATAGAATGTTGCAAATAAAGCCAAAAACTACTTCATACCGCATGTCGAAAAAATGACCGAAAAGGCAAGGCTATAGTAAGGCAAAATTGTCAAAAAATGACCTGTCCCAAAAACTGCTGAAAACACCTCAAAACAGCATAAAATAGCATGCCAAAGAAACGCCATAGCATAGAATGTTGCAAAATAATGCCAAAAAAACCTTAATATCGAATGTCGAAAAAATGACAAAAAGGCAAGGCTATAGTAAGGCAAAATTGTCAAAAAATGACCTGTCCCAAAAATTGCTGAAAACACCTCAAAACAGCATAAAATAGCATGCCAAAAGACACGCCATAGCATAGAATGTTGTAAATAATGCTAAAAACACCTTAATATCGAATGTCGAAAAAATGACCGAAAAGGCAAGGCTATAGTAAGGCAAAAATTGTCAAAAAATGACCTGTCCCAAAAAACTGCTGAAAACACCTCAAAACAGCATAAAATAGCGTGCCAAGACACGCCATAGCATAAAATGTTGCAAATAATGCCAAAAAAAATACCTTAATATCGAATGTCGAAAAAATGACCGAAAAGGCAAGGCTATAGTAAGGCCAAATTGTCAAAAAATGACCTGTCCCAAAAAACTGCTGAAAACACTCAAAACAGCATAAAATAGCGTGCCAAGACACGCCATAGCATAGCATGTTGTAAATAATGCAAAAAACACTTTAATATCGAATGTCGAAAAAATGACTGAAAAGGCAAGGCTATAGTAAGGCAAAATTGTCAAAAAATGACCTGTCCCAAAAATTGCTGAAAACACCTCAAAACAGCATAAAATAGCATGCCAAGACACGCCATAGCATAGAATGTTGCAAATAACGCCAAAAAAACACCTTAAAATTGAATGTCGAAAAAATGACCGAAAAGCAGGCAAGGCTATAGTAAGGCAAAATTGTCAAAAAATGACCTGTCCCAAAAACTGCTGAAAACACTTTAAAACAGCATAAAATAGCGTGCCAAGACACGCCATAGCAGAGAATGTTGCAAATAATGCCAAAAACACCTTAATATCGAATGTCGAAAAAATGACCGAAAAGGCAAGGCTATAGTAAGGCAAAATTGTCAAAAAATGACCTGTCCCAAAAACTGCTGAAAACACCTCAAAACAGCATAAAATAGCATGCCAAGACACGCCATAGCATAGAATGTTGCAAATAACGCCAAAAAAACACCTTAAAATTGAATGTCGAAAAAATGACCGAAAAGGCAAGGCTATAGTAAGGCAAAATTGTCAAAAAATGACCTGTCCCAAAAACTGCTGAAAACACCTCAAAACAGCATAAAATAGCGTACCAAAACACGCCATAGCATAGAATGTTGCAAATAAAGCCAAAAACTACTTCATACCGCATGTCGAAAAAAATGACTGAAAAAGCAAGGCTATAGTAAGGCAAAATTGTCAAAAAATGACCTGTCCCCAAAAACTGCTGAAAACACCTCAAAACAGCATAAAATAGCATGCCAAGACACGCCATAGCATAGAATGTTGTAAATAATGCTAAAAAAAACACTTTACTATCGAATGTCGAAAAAATGACCGAAAAGGCAAGACTATAGTAAGGCAAAATTGTCAAAAAATGACCTGTCCCAAAAAGTGCTGAAAACACCTCAAAACAGCATAAAATAGCATACCAAAACACACCATAGCATAGAATGTTGCAAATAAAGCCAAAAACTACTTCATACCGCATGTCGAAAAAATGACTGAAAAGGCAAGGCTATAGTAAGGCAAAATTGTCAAAAAATGACCTGTCCCAAAAACTGCTGAAAACACCTCAAAACAGCATAAAATAGCATGCAAAGAAACGCCATAGCATAAAATGTGTTGCAAATAATGCCAAAAATACCTTAATATCGAATGTCGAAAAAATGACCGAAAAGGTAAGGCTATAGTAAGGCAAAATTGTCAAAAAATGACCTCTCCCAAAAACTGCTGAAAACACCTCAAAACAGCATAAAATAGTGTTCCAAGACACGCCATAGCAGAGAAAGTTGCAAATAATGCCAAAAACACCTTAATATCGAATGTCGAAAAAATGACCGAAAGGGCAAGGCTATAGTAAGGCAAAATTGTCAAAAAATGACCTGTCCCAAAAACTGCTGAAAACACCTCAAAACAGCATAAAATAGCGTGCCAAGAACGCCATAGCAGAGAAAGTTGCAAATAATGCCAAAAACACCTTCATACCGCATGTCGAAAAAATGACTGAAAAGGCAAGGCTATAGTAAGGCAAAGTTGTCAAAAAATGACCTGTCCCAAAAACTGCTGAAAACACCTCAAAACAGCATAAAATAGCATGCCAAGACACGCCATAGCATATAAAATGCTGCAAATAACGCCAAAAATACCTTAATATTGAATGTCGAAAAAATTACCGAAAAGGCAAGGCTATAGTAAGGCAAAATTGTCAAAAAATGACCTGTCCAAAAAACTGCTGAAAACACCTCAAAACAGCATAAAATAGCGTGCCAAGACACGCCAAAACATAGAATGTTGTAAATAAACACCAAAACTACTTAATATCAAATTTCGAAAAAAAGACCGAAAAGGCAAGGCTATAGTAAGGCAAAGTTGTCAAAAAATGACCTGTCCCAAAAATTGCTGAAAACACCTCAAAACAACATAAAATAGCGTGCAAAGACTCGCCATAGCAGAGAAAGTTGCAAATATGGCAAAAAAAAACACCTTAATAACGCATTTCGAAAAAAATGACCGAAAAGGCAAGGTTATAGTAAGGCAAAATTTTCAACAAATGACCTGTCCCCAAAACAGCTGAAAACACCTCAAGACAGCATAAAATAGCGTGCCAAAACACGCCATAGCATAGAGTGGACAAAAACACAGTAACGTAGCATGTCGAAAAAATGACCGAAAAGGGAAGGCTATAGTAGGGCAAAACTTCCAAAAAATACCCTGTCTCAAAAACAGCTTAAAACACATCAAAACAGCATAAAATAGCTTGCAAAGACACGGCATAGCATAGAATGTTGCAAATATGTCCAAAAACACCTCAATATGGCATGTTGCAAAAATGACCAAAAAGGCAAGGCTATAGTAAGGCAAAATTGTCAAAAAATGACCTGTCCCAAATACAGCTGAAAACACCTCAAAACGTCATAAAATAGCGTGCCAAGACACGCCATAGCATAGAATAGTGCAAGTAACCAATATTGAATCTTTGTACTCGAAAAAGTTGTTTTTATCCAAATTAATAATTTCTTGAAAACAACATGTTTTTAATGTTTCCATCAGGTTTCCAGGGTAACCATAGTACAGAGACAGCCCTTATTAAAGTTGATAATGACTTAGACTTGGTACTGTTGCCAGAAAGGTCCTTATTCTTATCCTCTTAGATCTAAGCACTGTTTTCAACACAAATGACCATGACATTTTGATCTATCGCTTAGAGAACATGGTTGGGCTGTCAGGAACTGCTATAAACTGGTTCAAGTTTTACATTTTAGGAAGATATTTGTTTGTAACTGTTGGAGAAACACACATCAAATAAATCTGATTTGCCTGTCACTGCTGCCCAGGGAAGTCGTCTTGGTCCACTTCTTTTCTCTTTGTATATGCCGCTCTTAGGTAAGATGATTAGGGAAGTTATGCTCATGATACACAGCTATACATTTCCCCAGGGGATGACAATGAATGCCTTTTGCTCCATGACCACTGGAATGCCCGCAGTAAAAAGTTGGATGGGAAGTAACTCTTTGAAACTGAACGAAAGCACAACTGAGAGATACTCTATGTTGGCCCCAAAGCAACAAGAGATCTACTGCCTTGCAAGCTTGTGCATCTGGACCCTGAGATTAAATCTTAAATAACATGTTTTGGCACTATTCTGGATTCAGATTTAAATTTTACTTCAAACATAAAGGAGGTGACCAAAACCAGCTATTTTTTTCATTCAAGAAACCCTATAATAGGATAATTTCTATCCTATAAAGATGCTGAAAAATGCATCCACGCTTTTATTTCAAATCGATTACATTATTGCAATACCTCCTTTTTTTCAACTTATTCAGAATCGTGCAGCTAGACTTTTCACCAAAACAAGGAAGAGGGAGCATATTACCTATTTTAGCTACACTCCACTGGCTCCTGAGTCTTTAAGAACAGATTTTAGGATTCGTTCACTTGCTTTTAAAGCTCTTAATGGTTTGGGACTGGCCTACATTGCAGACACTCTGTCATTCTATAATCCTTCACAGACTCTCAGATCTTCTGCTAATGAGTTTTTAAATACACACATTATACGCACAAGAAAATAGGCAGCACAGCTTTTGTTAACTATGCTTCAAAATTATGGAATACATTTCTAAAAGCTATAAGAGAAGCAGCTCTGTGAATATTTTTAAACAATGGCTGAAAAATTCAAATTAAATTTATTTAGTCTGGCTAAAAGCCAGACTAAATAAATGTAGTTTTTGTAAATATTATTTTATATCACTTCTGTTATTTGTACTGTTCTTACTGGTCTCTGTACTCTATATCTCTATAGATTGTGTTTTTTTTTTTTTTTTGTAAAGCACTTTGAGCTTCATTCCTTTGATTAAAAGTGCTCTATGAATAAAGTTCATTATCATAATTATTATTATTATTATTAGTAGTAGCAGTAGTAGCATGTCATCCAAAATAGTATAAAAAAGTCATTGTATAGCATGTTGTCCAAAATGGTATTAAAAAGTTATAATATATAATAATATAATATAATAAGTTATAATATTCTGTATTCTCAAAAATAACATAAAAAAAGATACCTTTTGCACAGCATGTCGTCAAAAATAGCAAAAAATCATAAAATAGCATGATGTCCAAAACTGCATAAAAAAGTCATAGTTCGGCATGTTGTCTAAAAAAGCATAAAAAAGTCGAAGTATTGCATGGAGGTATAAAGACTTAGTTTAGTATGTCAAAAAAAGTAATTGTATAGTATGTCAAAGAAAAGTCATAGTATATCAAAAAAGTCATAGTTAAGTTTGTTAAAAACTAGAAAAACAATTCATAGAAAGTATGAAGTCAAAATATAGTGTGTTAAAAAAAAAAAAACTTACAAAGGACAGTGTGCCGGCATTGCTCCACAGTAGGGTAACGGGAGAAACTTATGTGTATTGTTACATCCCTACTCCCTTGTAAATGCAAAAAGTATACAGTTATACGTACAGGCATAACAGCATTCGTCAAATCAGTCATATTCTTTGTATCTTCTTTTTGTGGATTCAGTTGAATCATCAAAGGAATGAAACTCCTTCTCAGATGGCTTCTCTCACTTTTCCTCTCTACAAACCAAAAGAACCAACATCAACAGAACAGACAGCATACAGCATGGCTCAGGAAACAAAGTCCCAACAGTCTGTCCCTACCTTTGATCAAGCCATGACATTTAATTCTCTTTATCCACACTAAATGTGAGAGAAAAAAGACTGAAGTCCCTTCAACAGTAGCTCTGCACTCCCCTGCCAGCACCTGCTGCCTACAGACATCGATCACACCCACATGACACTGACAGAAAGCCACTAGTGTTGTATGAACAACATTCCTAAATAGAAAAACTCAAACTGAATAAAAAAATTTAAAAAATAAATATATATTCATGTTTTTGTCTGTGTTAAACTCTAACCATGCTTTTACACTGTGAGCAACTTGGTCAGCAAGTCAGTTGACTTTCTACAACACAGTTGAATAAGATGGAAAACTGTCAGGATGCAACCAATACCGTACATTGAGGTTTTATTTT
Source organism: Plectropomus leopardus (assembly GCF_008729295.1). Taxonomy (NCBI): domain Eukaryota; kingdom Metazoa; phylum Chordata; class Actinopteri; order Perciformes; family Serranidae; genus Plectropomus; species Plectropomus leopardus. Next base: position 5,922,059 of record NC_056463.1, read on the forward strand.
ACAATAATACTATTTGTCGTGTCCTGGCTTCTGCACTTTAACCAGTTCTGTCTGTCTAGCACTTCCATTGTGTTACAGATGACATACGAAATACGACATATAATGCTACAAAGAGTGAAAACTGAACCTCTGAGTTTTGTTCCAGAAAAAAAAAACTCATCCAAAAGCCCACTGATAATTGTAATAACACAATTACTTAAAATTTAGAAATGGAATAAAGCCTCTCTGAATAATATGTTGTGTGGTTCGCTACATGTGCCCAGATAAGGTTCGTAATTAAAAACCAAACAAATATTATTGCTTATTCAGTATTTTTGTGTTTTTAGATGCTTTTAATGAATCCCATTTCCTATAATCTCTAGACCGCCAGGGGATATAAACACCATGGCTCGACAGAAGAGGTGAGTCCAGAGGTGAAGTTGGAAAATGATTTTCAAAAAGAGCAATGAGTTTTACTGATACCCCAGGAGCGAATACAAAAAGGTGGTCATTTACTTAGGGAACAATTTGCTAAAACATTGTAATGCTATGGGGGGAAAAATCAGCAAAAAAACATAACTTGCATTGCCAGACAGTTGCATTAAAATGTTTCGAGCCTTTGGCCCAAGTTGCTCACACTGTTAACACTATGCAACATCATTTTTTGTATTCTCCAGTGGAGAATGATGAGTGGTATCCAGCAGGCAGACCTACTCTGGGTGGAAGTGTGACTTGGTCAATGCTGTGGCCTCACCACCACTACCAACAACAACAAAACAATGTAACAGTGCTGAATACACACTAATTGGTTGCAGTATCAAGTTTGCTGGATACAGGGAGAGAGGAAAACAGCTCAGCCGAGAATTTATTGTGCCTGCGACAGACTATTTGCATACACTAAATAAATCCCCATCAGCCAGTCAGACACACTGTACCTCCACTAGTGAAGGATTAATGCTCTTCATGCTACATTCACCACATTCAGCCACAAGCTGCTGCTTGCAGATGAAGCGTACTCTTACATGTAGGCTGTGAAAGACAGTCGCACAGCCAAACACAAAAGCCCTTCGGAGAAACCAGCTGAGCACAGCAGACCATATGAAAAACTTACTATCACACCTACATGTGCTGTTACACATGAAAGCACTAATCCCTCAACGCATGTACACGACAACACTCACACACACACACACACACACACACACACACACACACAAATCCTACAGACAGATGTTGGTAATTAGGGGGCATGAGCAAGCTCAGTATTTGAGTATTTATATCATATTTCTTTGATATGTCTCCAGGCAGCCCATATGGAAAGGTCATGTACATCACAGAAAGGAAGAGAAAATGATGCACACGCGCTGTCGTGTGGGGAGACAGTGGGAGAGTATGGTATATTATCCCTCATCTTTATGCACAATCTGTTTATTAAAGCCACCTGTCTCTCCCTAAAGCATTAGGCATAATAAACATATTTTGAGATGCAGCCCATGCAGCTCTCAGTCAAAGCAATAAAGGAAAAAAAAAGGACTGCTGTTTGCAGCTGCGCTGATCTTCACCGTGACAATATGCAATGCGACATAATGCAACATGATACAGTGCTATGAAATGTATTGCATTGCAGGGAAGCCAACTCAACACACTGCACTGCAACAAAATAGAACTTGGAAAAAAACTAAATCCCAACATGAAAAACACAAAATAACCTAACACAAAAAGTCATCCTGGGAAAATTAAACCTATTATAACAACACTGCCACAAAAGCCCTTTCAACACAGAGACTGGGCTATAGAGCCACTACGAAGTCTCATCTTCATGTCGCCTTTGCATTTGAACAGAAACAACAAAAAACACACCACAGCTGCTAACTGCTTGTACCTGCTAGCGTAGCATACACAGCAAATCATCAAAACGTCACATCCATGATCACAATCCGCCGGTTGTCCTATTTAAATGGACATTGTTTCTGCACTGTTGTGACCTCCTATAGCAGCTTAAATAAGAGACAACTCTGTCCCCGCAGAACAGTGAGGCAGCATCTTGGCATGAAATTTCTGCCTTGAAGCCGCAGTGTAAAAGGGGCTGATATATCATACTGAAATATTACGATGTTCTGTAACATGTGGAGCCTCTAAGGCAACATTGGGGAGAAAAAAATTGATAGTCAAAAAAAAAGAAAAACTTTTGCTTTCTCCTAAGAAATATTTTGAGTCTCCTTGCACACCTTCTGCAGCAGCACGATTTGCAAGGGCCTGGACGATGGTGACTAAAGCCTTTATCAGCAGGTGTGATGATTATTAAATACTCTCTGAGCCAGTCACATCGCTGCTGTCATAGCTCTGAAACAGCTGTGCCAATCACAGTTAAAGGTGATAATGAGCTCTGCAAATGCAAAGCTTTACCTCAGGAAATGTCTGGATGGTTCAGAGCATCACGACATTAACACATATCACCACAAATCTGCACCCAAAGACAGATGGAGTATGATGGCAATAATTCTGTATCTCACTTCGCACACGCCCACAGTCAATGACTTCTCACACATTAACAATAAATGTTACACAACAGCGTTCGCACCGCAATGTGATCCAAGGATAAAACATGAGATGCTACTTTTGATAAAAATTAAAAGTTGGAATATATGAGCCCCTGTTAACCAGGTGTCTCTTGCATAAAAAAACAGAATATTAGGATATAACAAACCAGTGTAATGTGAAAAGAGGTCTTCATGGTTATATTTTAGCAGCATGGTGTCACTTTCATTGATTTTTTGAAGGTTAACACTGTAAACGGTTGTGCATAACAGTGTAGCGATCCTGCTGCCTTCAGATGCTGCAGGGATTTCATGAACTGAAGAAGAAGCTTGTCATGCAGCATAAAGCAGCTGTGGACAGCAGATACCCTAAGGATCATCCACATTCATTCATAGATCAATACAGACTGATTTGCTATCTGTGTCTGATTGTGTTTCATTGAAATAGAATATTTATATTTTAAGCAATAAAACAAAGGAGATTTATGAATTAAATATTTCTACATAGAAATGTCTTCAAAGCAGAACAGAAACAAACATCACTGCTTGTATCCCCTTAGGGGCTCCAAAGTAAAACAAGGTATTGGAAAAAACACAATGCATCATGATATAACAAAAAATACCTGCACTTTTTAAAAGCACGATGCTGTGTTGACATATTGTAACAATGAATTGTAAGGCCAGACACACCAAAATGACATCAGAGTACTAGAGGTGATGAAAGCCCCCTGCTGAGTCGCCATGAACACACTGCAAAGACTACAACTGATGGCCACACAAGCACTTATGATCTGCACCTGAATGACAGCAGATTCCCCTTTATAACAGCAGACAAGGGTAGTCGGTAATCATCATTTAAAAAGGGAATCTGGAAGACCGTCTTGACACTAGTTAGTCAGTTAACACATTAAAAACATAATCCAGTGTTTAAAAAAACAGCTTTAACGTGCCCCAGTGAACAATATCACAAACCGCAAAATCAGAATGATTTCATTCACCGGCAGGCTCCACTGTGGCTGAAGCAAATCCAACATGCTGAGTCAGCAGAAAAAGCCAATTAGTGCCAACAAATGCCAACGGTATGAGAGATGCCCAAAAAACAAGGGCGAGAGACGCTCACCGACAGCCCAACATTGCACATCAGGGCTTTAACACACAACACTGCACAGAGATAAGATCAAAACGCACAATAATGCAACACAACTTTAAAAAAGGAGACACAATATAAATTGCTCAAAGCTGCAGTTCAAAGTTGACAGTGGCCAACAAATTTAAATTAGTTATTAAGAACAAAAACGAACAGTATGGAGAGCAACTGTGTGTGAAGTGTCTATATGAACAGACACTTTCTGTATGGCCCAGACTGGAAAAGTGCACTTCCTCACTTTACAGATAAAAGACTTTTATAGATTCATGTGTCACGCAGCAGGGCACCCCGAAAGCAGCACAGCCAGTTGCTCAATGTGCCAAACATTAATTAGCACCTACACAACAACCAAGTGCTCTGTTCATGTGAAAAACATCCTTTAACTGGAAAGCCCCTTTCCACAGGGCACACATCCACCAACAATGAATAATTCCCCACTTTGCTGTTGCACTTGATTGTTTTGAGACATTACTATATCCTTAGGATGTTAAAAATCCAGCCTTTGGTTTTTGCAGTTGTGAAAGTGATGCTTTTCAGCTGTTGATTTGCATCTGAAACTTTAACTAAAATCTGCACATAAAAAGCAAAAGAAAAAAGCAAACAATTAGATGCAATTATGTTCAAAATTGCTCGTATACATACACACAGACAAAGAGATAGTCATGCTTTCTCAAAACATTATCCTCTTCTGCCTCACTAATTCTCGTCACAAGTGCTCTCTGCTGCTTCCTTCATGGCCATCAGATACTCTTGGCCAATCTTGCAGCCTTTAAATGACTGCTGCTGCCGCTTTCTGCTTTAATCTGGCTCTCTTATTACAAAATGCTACGTTCTGTTTGGTTGACTCACAAGAGGCTGGTTAAAGGGATATTGTGGAGAGGAAGAAAAAAAAACTGTTGAATTGTCATTTGTACTTATTTACCCTGCTTTTATTGTTTGTAGAAAAGTTGGTACAGCCTCGTGTATATCTGTCTCACAAAATCTGTGTCCATCCACCTGTTTCATGCACCTTTTTTTTTTCATTAATAACCTGAGTAGAAATGGCAAAGAAAAAAATCCAGTATTACCTAATATAATAATTATTATAAAATATTATCCAATATAATATAGCCAATATTTCTTCTGGCAAGTGGGCTGTTTTAAATACATCATCTATCAGTTTAAGGAGGAAAAAATGTTTGTAATATAAAGTACATCCTTTTTGGTTTTGAAAGTTGGGTCCGAAAGCTTTGTAGAAGAAACGCATCTACATTTGACTCAAATGGTGACCTCACATTTAAATATGTGTACAGAAACTTCTCAAACCACTCCTGTAGCATAACCATCCTCTCTACTGTTGATTTGTATGTTTAATATGTTCCAAGCATTAGGACGCTTCCTCAATAATCAGCAGTTTCCCTTGGTTAAATAAAGTTTTATCTTATTAATCTTATCTTAACTTTCAAATACACAACTTCAGGTGGAGTTTAGAAGCTATAATGTGACACTTTAGTTGTGCATTTACCTCTATTGAAGAGAAATATACTGAGCATTAGGGCCACAGCAGAGAAGTCTATTATGCTGCAGGGACGATTTTCGATATTTTATTTCAACATGACTCGAGCCCATTGGAATCTATTTGAACTACTGTGAACCCAAGCATCCACATAGGAGCAAGCTACAGGCCATTCAGAGCCACATTCGCAAGTCCGCAGGGGCTGAGTTTTTGATACCCAGCAGATAGCTTTTTGGTAGAGTCTTCCTTTAAAATGACCATTAGGGGAAATATCCACTTTAACTGCTGTACTATAACTGTGATGCTCCTCACATTCCATTTTCATCTGTGCTGTACCTGCTTCCTCTCAACCTGCAATGTTTCCCTGAATGCATTTTAGCAATGTTTTTGAGAGAGAGAACTTTAGCAAGAAGTAGGAGTAGAAGTATTAGAAGTAGTACAAGTAGTAGTAGAACAGGTAGAAGTAAAAGTAGAAGTAGAAGAAGAGGAAGAAAATGTAGAAGAAAACAAAGAGGAGACCAGCTACTAATGTGTACAGTAAAAATATAACCTAACAGCAGCTTTTAATATGCTCATAGAGTTATGTTTTGTATGATTGTTTTGACCACAGATAACAGCCCAACCACATGACTGAATTCACCGCATAATGTCACAGTATAGTTGACTCATCTGATGCTAATGGTACCATACCAACCAAAGCAAGTTAATATGCCTAAATCACATAATATAGATTTTCTTTGCAAATTAATTTACCGTTGTTACTTCACAATGTCCATCTCTTGTTACTGTTTTGATGTGAAACTGCAGAAATGACAAACTGTGGGTCTAAAACTTGTACAGAAAGTACTGACCACAGTTAAGATTTTTGTTTCTTAATTGATTTACTCTGTTTACATTGTCAGATAATCCACATACGAAATATTCTAAACCATCCACACAATGACTTTGACATTCTCCTGACCAGTATTTAAATTTCTTTGTCAATTAATTGTTTCATCTATCAATATTATTTTGATTATAATTGTTTTGAATCTACCTCAAATTTGTAAAAGGTTTGGCAGATGTTCCATGTTCCAATAGTGAATAATGATTTGAAACCACATGACGATGAATGAATCTTCACTCAGGAGCAAGAATCTGCCTTTAAACTTAAAAAGTAGCAATCTGACATTTATCAAGATTACCAAAATTGACTGATATCAAAATATTGATTTATTTTTAAATCATGTCAACAATTCAAGCCATTTCACTCATCCCTAATGAAAACATCTGAATTCTGGTCCATTTTCCAGTCGTGTTGATGTTATAATTTGTGTCTGTGTTCCCTCTTTTTCACTGATATATTTGTCCTTTTATGATCCCTTTATGATGGTCTAAGCTAAACACTAAGCATGGCTTCTGAAAAAAAAAAAACACTGATGCTACTGGACTAACAACCAAACAAAACCACTCTAACCTATCCACTTAAGTAAATGCCTGAAAATATCTGGATGTAACATGATGTCTGTTAAGTCATTGGTATGTTAAAACAGGGGAAGCTAGAAATGCAAAGTTCACCATAAATTGCTTTTGTAAAACTGCTTTAGCATTTTTCTTAGCTGTGGATTAATAGGGCTTTTTAGATAAATACAGAGAAAACAAGTAGCAGATTTACCAACTGACACATCCTCCACCTGAAGACTGAACTCTTAGCTGTAGTTTTGTGCAGAGGATTTGACTTTTAAACCACCATATTAAAGTTCATCTCCACTATCTCTCACAAATTAAAGAGGTTTATTCATGAAAATAAATTATATTTTGCACTAGACAGGCTTCGAGGTGACTCTGATATTAATGATTTTAATCACTAATTGGATGAGGAACACACAGTATGTCTTACTTTGAAAAAACAATAGGAAACCACAAGGGAAAAGAAACATTTGTCATGACACAATGTGAGCTGGTGAGTGTCTTTAAAGATGCTGTGCATGGTGTTCAATCTGTGTGGTAATGTGACACGAAGCTGCTGTTGAAGTGTGACAGATACATCCGTCTATCACTTTCTGTAAGAACTGAGTTTGAGTGAAAGCACTTTCAGGGTGAATGTGCTGAAATCATCATACCTTTCTCCTTCAAGTCAATGAATCAAACCAGACTGCTGATGCTGCATTTTGATTTTAAAGTTAAGTGAAGCTAAAGTGTTTCACTCAGTCAAGACGTCCTGTTTGCTGCAGCCGTTACAACTTTACACAAGTGCATTACAACTCAACGTCCAGAATAAATGATTGCATCATACGTTTCTGTTAAATAGAGTCTGACCAACACTGGATTTTTGGTGCAGATGTCAATGCTGTGGAGTGAAAAATTCAGATACTGATATATCTGCCCATATCATGTATATATACAGTATATCCAATTATGCGATGCGATTGTCCCTTAGATATGGTTATCAAATACTTGTGACAAACATATGTAATGGAGACAGGACATTTTACAGTTTCACAATAAACTTTTCAACTATGTTCTGATAAAAATAAACTTTGATACTGTGAATATTGGATGACATGTAAGCCAATACCAATATATATTTGATGAGCCAACATTGGCTGATAAAAATTGTGTCATATATAGCAACTTTATGTTTTGTATGTTTACGTTTTCAAATTTTCAATTTTATGTTGTGAAAACAAAACAGATGTTTGGCTTAAAATGCCTGGTTTGGTCATTGCAAACATGACTAAACTTGTCTTGACCCTGTCATTAAAAATCTGCTGCTCGTCTTGCCTGCTGCAAAGCCCCTGTCCTGCTGCACACACCTGCTAACATCTGGCTTATGTATTTAATGGGAAAGGCTAAAACAAGCATTTAATTCCTGGTCAAATGACTCTGCAGTAGTCACAGGTATTTATCAGCTCCAGCTTTGATCAGCACTGATGGAAATTAGACACCCGGCTGGACGCCTTAATTCTAGCCCCTTTGCCAGCGCGATGCAATAATGGGCCACCAAAAATAACCTTTTGTCTTCATCCAAGCAGCACTTGAATGTTGTTCCTAACTTAGTCAGCAATGAGTTCAAGAGCAAGACATAAAGAGAGAGAGAGAGAGAGAGGAAAAAGAAGCAACCAATGTTAACATGTTCACTGCCATTTATGCTGCTTTCAACTGTTTATCAACCTGTTTTCCAGACTGTCCATGACATCAAACGTGACACATCAGTGACATAAACAGAAAGGCATACTATTGCAGGAGCATGCACAAGGCATGGTCGAACGCCTGTATTCAACATGAAACAAAAAGCTGCATACACTAATTGTGGTGGATAAAGGTTGTAAGTGTCTCACCATCCACTAACCCATCCTCCTGCTGATAAAAAACTCATCTACATGTATTGTAAACTACGTCATACATATGAAATGTAACATTAAGTATCCATGCTTTGCAATAACTTACAATGTCAGCATTTTATTTTGGCAACTGGACTCTGCACAGGCAAAATAAAAAGCAGTGACTTGTATTTATTGATTGATAGATTACTCTCAGCCTCTGCTCACATACAGGCAGAATGTCATCTGTAATATGCTGCACCACTGAAAGTCGTGATGTTCAGGTAATGTCTGTTCCAGGAATCAGTGGGCCACTGTACTTGGGTTTATTAATATTAGCAAATGTTAGCATGGTAACTAAAATGGTTGCCTTAGTATTCTTTATACCATGTGCATGGGAACCTTTTTTAAAAAGTAGTATATCCCCTAACAAGCCTATTAACAAAAGAATAAACAACTGACAGATGCAGGCTTTTTGCAATTAAATGTGAAACTTTTATTGAAATGACATCAGAGCTGTATAATCAGCGAGATCTATATAATCAGAAAATAAACCTTGAGCATACAGGCTTAACACGAGGGCTGATTACCAATAACTTTGTAGTGTTTTCATCAAAATGTATGATCATATTTCAGCATCAGCATCATATGTCCTCAGAAGCAGCTGTCGATATGTTCTCTGTGGAGTGTTTGTTTTTATCTACTGACTTCCAAAGGTTAATAGTGGGTTATTTGCTACTCTGTGCGCACACAAGGAGAAAAGTTGAAAGGCAGTGTAAGAAACAGTTTACACTGCGCAGAGGTGCCTGAGGATTTACAGGTAACATTGGGATCACTCATACTACTGGACTCTATGTCCCTGTTTGTTTTAATTGGACAGTACTTATTTAGAACATAGAATTATAAAAATGATAAACTTTTCCAAATGATTGCCTAGATGTCTTCTGAACTGCAAATCACCAAAACAGTACTTGCTGGGGTCTTGATTGTTGTTGAGAGATTAACATAATGATTACAGAAAAAAGTGCTATGATCAAAAGTCTGTTTCCCTCTTTGTGCTTTCTAACGATGCCTTCACACTGTGACCAAAACATTCAAAAAGTCATGCACACCTGTTACAACCTGGTATTACATTTCAGTTTTTTAAAAAAATCATGCCTTGAAGTGAAACATTCAGCGAAGCATTGTATCCGACATTAAAGATTGCTCTTTTCCAAGGAATTTTCATAGAATCAGAAATCAGCAGTTAAACAGGCAAACAAGTAAGGACAAGGAGTGGAACGTATCAAATTTTTTTAACAAAGTCCTTAAATCAGATCAAATGGCCCACTACCTTACTATTAAGAAAAAAAAAATAATAATCCACTTGCCAGCAGCTGCCTAAAACTTTTACCTGACAGAGCAGAAAAACAGATATTTGTGGTAGTGGCAGGAGCAGCATGTCAGTAAACCTTAGCAGAAATATTTTAGATTTCGCTTTGCTTGTTTTCGCTCTTTAATTGCTCCTTACTTGTGAGGTACTGCAGAATAAACAACAGTGGAGTATATAGGGCAGTATATCAAGTACTATATATTTAACATATATAACCCAACTAAAATTTGTCCCACATATTAAAATAATGTACACTTAAATGCATCAATAATTATTATCCAGTGATAGCATACACTATTCAGAAAGGGGCCATTGTGCATAATGAGTATTTCTACTTCTGGTGCTTTCAGTAAATTTTGATGTCATTGCTTTTCAGGATTTTGCAATGTTGAGACTGCAGCAATTAATGCAAATTTGGCTAGCCCTGGGAATTCTCCACAACCTCGCAATTTTGTTCAATCACTGCAATTTTATCGCAAATTTGACTACTTAAAATGGATAAAATCTCATTTCATTGTAGAACTTCTCCATCTGAGACAGCATCACAACTGCTTTTGCAATTTCCCCTTCCCCCGCAATTACATTGCAAAAAAATTGCCTATAAAAATCACAACATGCATCACAACATCACACAAAAGCTGTCTTAAAATCAAGCATTTCAGGCCACAACAATCCGAGAAACAGCCTACGAAGTCCTGAAGGGACTGGCTTTTGTACTTTTGTTTAAGATAATGTTTAAATGCACACATCTGCATAAATGTCATGTATCGCATGACATGCATGACAGACTGAGTTGGCTAATTGTAAAACAGAGACTGCACCACAGATATTACAAAAAGGGTTATTCTCTCGGTTTGCTCAACAGAACTAGCAAACATAACAAGCAATAGTAAAAAAAGGGTTCTTTTTACCTAAGGCAGAAATAAGTATATAAGCTAATGTTTTGTTTGTTATGTTTATGTATGTATGTGTGAGGACCCCCAATACTTATGCTGGTGCTTATGGTGATCCAAAGTAAGTAAGTAAGTAAGTCAGTAAGTCAATAAGTTAGTAAGTAAGAAAGAAAAAAATGAAAGAACGATTCTACAGTATTTCTGCACTGTGGTATTGCTACTTTTAGTAAAAAAAAAAGTAAAAGTTAAAAGTACAAGGTCTGAGTATTGAGTATGAATCATCAACATCATGTCATGATACAAAACGACAAAACAAGGAGCAGTGGAAAATACAGCATACAGACTGTAAGCATGCATAACATTGTAAACACATCAACAATTACCAGATAACTTGCATTATATTCACCAAAATGAATATGTTGTCATCCATAGCTTGTGCAGTTACAACTTTTTACAGTACTTACTTGTTCTATGCATCATCAGCACTTTGTTTTGACACAGGAAACAAACATCTGTTTCTCTATTTTCGGTCTTGCCAATCTCTGGTATATTTGGGTAAGCACAGGGGAGTGGACATGTGACACAAACATCACAGAGCGGCACAAAGCATGTGTTCCTAATGAGTATCTCATCAACAGCTTTGTTTCACACAGCGTGGTTAGATATTGAGCTGTGAAGGTAAGAAGACCTCTAATTACCACGTTAGCCTGCTGGGCGGCATGAGCAAACATCCATACGTTGCATCATAGTCTGAGTTTATGTCTACATGCTACATGTTCAAAGGGGATAAATGAAACAGAGAATGACAATCAAGATCATCTAAGAGTCCACTGATAAAGGGGACTTGAAGAGGAAGCTGCGCTGGTAATTCAAGCAGTGATAAGGTTGATTTCAATTTAATGTATGCTCACCAATGCAGGAGCTCCCGTCGAGCAGGTAGGAGCCATTGTCATGGAAACCACTTCTGCATTCACAGTGGTACCAGCCAGGCAGGTTGACACAGCGGGAGTGGTTGTGGCACTCGATCAGGCCCTCTGCACACTCGTCAATATCTGAGGATATAAACACACACAGTAGCATCAGCCTTCAGCTCATTTGGGTCTTTTTTGCCTGTTCTTTGATCTGCGTTGGTTGCAACAGTGGAGGTTGATCCAATCAGAGCAAACCGTCACTACAACAGCAGAGCTGGGCCAGCGGCTGCCCACATTAGACAGCCAACATCTCTGCAGCCCGCCTGCCACAGCAGGGATCAAAGTCTTTTGGAAATCACAACATTTGGCAGCAGAGTTGTTTCCTTCATGCACTTTATTTCTTCAACTCGCTTATTTTGCTGTTTCTATTCAGCTTTCTTTGTTTCTGGCATGTGGCGTGCATACACATGTCCGGTCCGGAGGCGTTAGGTCTTTGCTCCCTCTCGGGGGAGTAAACCCCACTCATCCATTATGTATGGTGTGAGCTCTGCTCCTCATCTGCAGCTCTCTCGCTTCTGGCTGTAAGACCCGACCTGTGCACACACCCTGATGGTTAAAGCACGACCTTCAGTTACACCTTCAGTTCCCCGAAATGCAAACTACAGCACACAAGATGGAAGCCAGTGATTGCTGCTCAATGAGTGTTATGTCTGTATTTAAGACATTTAAGATATTGTCACTGACAGGGGAAGACCCACATTTTTAAGCAAATCCAACACGAAAAAGTGCAGCAATTTTGCAGCTTGACCAGTAGGCATTATTCATAATAGACTCTAAGAGGGTTAGCAGGCAAGGGCTGTCGAGCTTCAACACCTTGCTTGCAAACAGAGATTTGATTCAAAAGCTGCTAATTATCACTGCCAGGTGTAATGTGTGTGTCTGTTAGCAGCTGATCCCATAAACTACTGGACCAATCAGTCTAATATTTTGTGTGCACATTTTTGAATACATTTACAATTCTCACATTGAGCTCAGACAAATATTGTTGTTCAGTTCAAAGTAAATATTATGGATGCATCTCAGAGAGACGGATGCATCTTTTCAACATCAGGACAGATTGAATCTCTCAGTAGAATACCAGTCCGTCTCATTTCATGTTCTGTATCACACTTGACTTGAACGATAGCAGACAGCTATCTGATCTAATTCTTCAAGACGATAAATGCGAATAGACAGGAGTGATGTTTATGGTATAATCAAACTTCTGGTGGAAGAACAAACAGCAAAGGGATATTTTCTAAAATGTCACATTATTTCTGTAATAAAAGTTTTTTTTAATGATAAAGTTGTGTTTATCTTCAACACGTGTTCTCTAAAATTCTCCAAACTTCTCCATTTTTTTTTAGCTTATCTGTGCAATTCCAAACTCATTTTTACACTGTGTTAACAAACCAAAGACCATCCATCAAAACAGGTCTTTTTAGGAATAATATTGATTTTAGTGAAAGGGAGATACAAACTTAAAATTCAGTTTATTTGAGGTGCACATCCCCCAGGGGATGTCTGTACACTTCACAATTCCAGAAAACAACAACATAGGTGAAAACACACGGTATTACATGTAAGAGTACACACAAATACACATACATAGGTAATAATACTAATGTGGCAACAAGGCTGCTGTCAGTCATTTTAGAAAAAGAGCATAAAGTATAACTGTTTCAGGATTTCTCAGATGGTGTAATAAGAAGAGTACATAGTGAAGAGAAAAAAAAAGGTGTGTTTTCACCTTGGATTTGAAAGTGTTAACAGAGCTTGCCTTCCATATGTGCAGTGGGAGATTATTTCAGAGAACTAGAGCTCAGTGGGCAAAGGCTCGACCACCAGAACAGTCCTTTTTAAATCAAGTAATGGTTAAGCAACTGGCATCAAGGGAATGTAAAGGGAGTGATGGAGTATACGGGGAAATACTGCAGAAGATATATGAGGGAGCCAGTCCATTTAAAGCCTCACAGGTAAGAAGGATGGCTTTGAAATCAGCTCTTGCGTGAACTGGTAGCCAATTCAGAGACATCATTACTGGTGTTATATGATCCAACTTATTAAATCTATGAGGAGTCTGGCAGCTGCATTCTGGATCAATTTGAGACCCTCTGTTGGGGTCTCTCTACTGTCTTTTATTGGCCAGAGAGGAGGCTAGTTTACGGAACTGGAAAACAGCAATCTGAGTCAAATACTTATGTGTGGCTAAAATGTATTGGCGACTGAATGCTAATTCCAGATTCTTAAATATGTGGGTCTAACAGAATGTGCAGCTATCAAGCTTAATGAAAAAATCTGTAAAAAGTGTTGTGAATCTTGCTGGAACCAACAAGCAACATTTTAGCCTTGAGTGCATTCAAATGCATAAAGTTATTGCACATCCCATGGCCAAAAAACACAAGAGTGGGCAGAGTACTAACCTCTGTGGAACACCGTTTTTGACCTTAGCGCAGGATGACATAGTACTACTGTATAATACGGTGTTTTATTACTCATGAATGTATAAACAGAACCAAGACAGTGTCAGAGACCAAGGTCCTTAAGACAATGTAGGAGGACTGAATATAGAATTACGGTACTTCATTACCTTTATTTATAAAAAAAAACAAAAAAAAAAAAACAGTTTCTAAAGAAAAGCAGTTCAAAGTGCTACAGTTTCTCTATCAATAAAAGAGAAGAGAACTGGCCTCCTGATCTCGTCCTATTAACATTTGTCTGCTGTTCCAGCCTTGTTGTGAAAGTCTCAGTTGACACCTTTGGCCTCGTCTTAAGATCACACACACATATTTATCTCTATATGGCTTTGAAAAAAAATAGGGGGACTTGGGGCGAGCCAGTTAGCAGCATTGTGTTGTGGTTGTGTCGTTAGCTTGGTGCGCTGCAGGTAATAAGATGTGACAGCTGCCGGGAGGGTGGCCCTCTGTCAGCCTCTCAGGTCAGAGATCCGGTCAAAGCTACACCAAAAAAATTCCCTCTTCAACATCCCACTGAAACATACCAAGATTAGATGTGACTGGTGGCTGAGAGCAGCTAACCCTTTAACAAAAGAGCAGTGCTGTGCGTGTGTATGAGAGGGCATACGTGCACCTGCTCGGGCTGGTTATTATATATCATTAAATTCAACAGCGACTACATTCAGCCGAGATTCAGTGAATCATTAAGTGTCAAATACTGACCCTGTTTCATTTTAAAGGGATCAAATGTATACTTCCAGTTTGTTAAATCTTGAAAAGGAGTGTTACTGTGGTCAAGATTTGATTACACGTACACTATACACCAAGGCAAACACTATTTGAAGAATGAAATTGCTTTTTTGTAGACACCATAAAAGCACTGAGAATGATTAAAACAGTGCTATCCACTCTTTTACATACTGTTTTTCAGTGACGATGTTTCCAGCATATCTTAATTGTCATTTTTACAAAATGAAAAAAGTGTTATGGTGCAAACACAGATGATAATATAAGATTAAAATATTAAATTGAATCTACTTATTGGTCCTTGGGAGAACAAATACTCTTTTCAGACTCCTGTTTGCTTCAAATTTATATACAAGTGGAGTGAAAGGGTTCAGGGAGGTAGGCAGTATCTAAAAACATGTACAGCATCTTGAAATGAAAAAAAGTAGCACTCTTAATAAAATAATCATGTTATCTTTGTCATATTATATTAATTATTTAACATTTAGTGATTGCAATGCTGCTGGGGTTGTGTGTAAACACTTTTTATTTAAACCAGTGTCACTGTGATGACAACAGCTGCCAGCACCACTAATACACAACATGAGCAGATCATATATCACTTTATATAGCAAACAGTCTGACTGATGAAGCTACAGTTTATGTAATGAAAATCTCGCTGTACTCAAATCAGTTTGTCACACTTGCAAATAATGCTTGGTGCAAATTATTTAATCAAAATGAAGCAATATTTGTTATTCATTATTATTCACTTTTTCTTGATTTGCTGGCATATGCACTTTCTGCTTATACATGCAGTATCTCTTGAGGCTCCATATACCTTCCTATTGAAAACACTTCCCTGTTTTGCATGAACAAAAAATCGTGTTTGTGCTCCTTTTGGGTAGAGCTCTTTGAGAGGAAAAGCAATAACAGCCAGTTGGAACATCCACAGTGCGCAAACAACAGGCGACAGTGTCGCCAGCCTTCATAATAACAATAATTCTGCCCTGCTCCCCAACATATCTGTCCATAATTTATGAAAAGTGACTCATTCCAAGATGTTTTTCACTACTACTACAAAACGCTACCACTTTAATTGTGAGGTATATGAGTTGCTGCAATTCTTCTTTCATCTTTTGAGGGAGATGCACATTTTCTTGTCTGTACAAATTATGATTTTCAGCACATTTTTTTCCACCTCTTCCTGTTTCATCTAGCTTGGGCTTTCATGTATTTTACAGCGGACAGTGACACATGTTTCATTGTTTTGACTGTGCGCAACAACACTGACTTTGAAACAATGGCTATGAAACTAAACTGCCTAGACCAGAACATGTTCTTGACATGTCAACATAGCTGATCATGTCTTAAACTTGCTGTTAAGCACAGCACAATCAGTTTGCACATCCTTGAGAAATAGATTGTGCTGGAAATTTGGTGATGGTAGTGGGGTCATATCGCTGGTTTGGGCTGGTTTTGTTCATGATAAAGTAGATACACAAGGGAAAGCTTGCTCCACTGTGGGTTTTTAAGTTCTCTCTTAACCCTCAGAGATCAGCCAGGATGGTTGTAAATGCTCAACAGAATGGTTGATTGATTGTCAAAGTTCCCAAAGTTACAAAACACTTTGCCTCTGTGAGTTAATCTACTGATTTCAGTGATTCCATTAAAATGATTTTGCTACAATTTTTTTTTCTTTTAATAATGCTGGTGTTACTGTGAAGGCTCTGAAACAAGCAGGGAATTACTGGCTACAGTTCAGGCCTAAAAGAGAATCAATCAGGAAGACAAATGACTTCACATAGTCGCTTATTGTGGAAAAAAATGCACCGAAACGTAAATAGGATGGCTTAAAGAAAGTTTATCGTAACCTGTCCTTGGAGTATTAGTCCCTTAAAACTGGGTAAGTATGTGAAAAACAAAAAACCAACCATGCAAACAAACTTCATTTTGAATCAAATTTGATGCAGTATAGAACGAAAACAACACTTTCACCGCACTGCATCACCTAAGTTACCTATGTGATATTTACATCCATTTTTTCATTAACTTAACTAAAAGCAGCACTCTCCATATTTAGCAGCTTTAAGTTACACAAAGCCTTTCAACACCTGCCATCACTGTCTTTCTGGATGCACCTGCACATTATGCAATGTGTTTTTGGTCCTCTGTGCAATTAAGTGCTGTCAAAAATCCTTCTGTTTCCAACTCTCTAGGCTTTATTGTTTGATAGATAGTCTTATTTATGCATTATAACAAACTCAATTACTGAGCTATAACTGCATCAAAACTGATTTGTGTAGTTGCTGCAGGTCAATTAGTTTTCTGGTTCTTGTGAAATGTAATCATTTTTTTCCCACCAACAAAATGTCAAAAAGTCTTAACTTACTATTCATCAAAATGTGTTCCTGTATTTGGCTTTGTAAGGCAGTATTGTAATGTTACATGTTAAAATTTCAAATGTTACCTTTTTAATTTTGCATTTTAAATTAAAAAAAATTTATTTATCTGTGTCTTACCTATTTAGAATATTTCTCGTACTTTTTTAAGTCTAACATTTGACCTGAGAGCTATGTTTACACACCATTATTCCACAATTATTCCAAATCTGAATTCAGCATTTTCCAGTTCAGACATCTGGCATATGCTGGTATTATTTAGGTTTAAGGAGCATTATTTAAAAATGTGCACATCTCATTTGCGAGAAGATTTTTAAACATGACATCACCTGATTTTTGGATATGTGCAAAAATTGCCAACAAAAACGCCAACATTTTCAAGAGGATTGGTTGGTAAGGTTGAAGAAATGAAAGAGCCAGGCTGTGTTTGCATGGTCAAATAAGGCCACACTTGTGAAAAATGTTTTTAAAAAATCCTGGCACAAGCAACAGCCATTCCAATTTCCTTATTTTGAAGTAATAAACAACATGTTAAAGCATGTAATCCGAGTATGTACTGCTGCATGGAAACAGAAATATTATTGGAATATTCCTTTTTGGTTGCCAGGTAAATAGCTTTGTAAGATTTTATTTTTTAATTTTTTATTTTTTTCAGAACAATGGCAAGAGTAGAATGTTTTGTGCATGTAAACATAGCCATTATATCATCTTTCTTGAGAAAACCAAAGTATTTAGCCAATGGTGGCATTATGGAAAAGGTCAGTGGGCACAAAAACATGAATAATCATCCTCAATGGACCACAAATATTCACAGAAACTTTAAAAGAAAATCCAATTATAGAGTTCCCTGTCCGAAACATGAATATCTAAAAGGCACTCTAGCCTGTAGTTGTCACAATATAATGCTCTGGACCAAAGTGTTAAATGTAACAACCAACCTCAGAATGTTTCTTTTACATTTAAATATATTTATTCCTTTTTTTTATGGATACAGTTTTTAAGGATATCAAACACAGCTGTCTGTTGATTTTTTTTACATGTTGCCAGAATTCAGCCTGACACAGGAGGCCTATTGAAAACTTTTTAGGAGGTAAAACTTAAAAGATTATCTGTCAGTCTGGTATGACACCTGTGATAATCCACTGCACCGATTGTAAGCACAAAAATAACTAATTCCACCAGGGCTCTGAATCTCTTTTTATAGAGAGCACGTTATTTAAACCCCATTCATCACCGGCCTAGTAAGACCTTTGTATTTAGATGTAATAAAAGCTCATTTCATTCGCACACAGTCAATAATTCCTGTTGCTCAACAGTCTTATAAAGCTATTTGTTAGCCATGGGCGTCAGAGTCTGTGTTTGTGTGTGTAAAGCGCCCTCCGTTCTCTGTCTGTGGCAGTGAAGTGGACAGGTGACCTTCCTGTGGTATAAAGTACAATATGCTCGAGTACGCACACATATATACACTCCCCATCAATCTTTGTTACAGCTACAGGAAGGAAAGCAGTCAGACAGCATATCACATTTCCCTCTGTTTCCTATCATTACAATGCAAACGAGAGCACTTAGTACTTTCTGCAGGGCCTCACTTCTGCCCTGTCTGTGGATTTTCCCAACGGGAGTACATGAAGACTTTATGACAGCCCGGACTGTGAGGAGCTGTGAGTTTTAGCTCATGGAGGAAATGGGAAATTAATCCACACATAGTTAAAATAATCCCCTAGCTCTCGGGAGAATCCTCTGGCCTGCCGAGCTTTGCATAATTACCCTTATCTCAGCCCTACTAACCTACTGAAACAACATCATGGAAAATGTAGCCAGGGGCTTTTACAGTAATGTGTCCTCAAACTGAAACAACAACCATGGTTTTATGTTTGTGGCTACCTGACAGTCTGTGACCAGTAAATGTGATTAAAATTAACGGCCTGCTAGATTAAAGGAGCGGTTAAAGTGACCACAGACCACAGCCAAACACTACTGAAAGCAAGTAATAAAAGCTTCACTAAATTTCATCTACCTCTTGTAAAATATCTGCTTGCTGCAGCAACTTGTCGAAGAGCAGGAGGATTAGGCGTGTGCAGGTTTTTAACCGTTCGAAACCTGAGCAGACTGGCTTCAATTCTTCCAAAAACATTGGAAGAAGGCAATAAGCAACAAAAGATGAAAATACATGGAATTAGCAAGAAATTAATTTAAAAAAAAAAACAAGAAAATTACGTCAAAGTCAGTAAAAAAAAGGAAAGGAAAAGAAAAGAAAAGACAAGAAAAACAACAACAACAAAAAAAAACACAAAACAAAACAAATGGATGGCGATGGATGTTCAAAACATTAGCAGGTTTATTTCTATTGCAGCCACCGCACTATCCGTCATTATTTCCAATCAAAGGCGGCGTAGCCGTGTTATGCGAGCAATAATGGAAAGGCAAGTCCCTTATATGTGTTGTGTGAGGACTTATGGATTCAAAACTTCTGAATGACCAGCACAACTTCTTAACAGTTATACAATGCAGTAACACCTCTTGTAGCGCCTGCTGCATCATGCCAGAGGGAGCCAGTTCCTACCGACACTTTTTGTTGTACATCACGTGACGTATAAAAGCGAAAAGAAAAGGAAAAAGTGTTTCCATTGCAGTTCTGCAAAATATGGCTTTTTGGAATTGCCTGAATTACAACCTCATGTGAGCGTATAACCTTTTCAGCAATAGATGGGAGTTTTTTGGGGTTTTTTTTCAAAATTGACGTATTTACATTAGACGTATTTTATATTGGCAATTTCAATTTGTCCAATTTGAGGGTTAATGGAAACCCACCTACTGTAATACAGTATGGGGAAGAAAACCCTGCTTTGATCGCTCTGAACATTGATGATCCCTGAGATCATTGTCTATCTGGACAAGCCAAGTATATTCACTGACCCCATGAAACTAAAACCAATAATGTATGAAGCTTAAATATCGTATGTGTAGCTTAAATCTGACACCTGTACAGCTTCTTCTGTGAACATCCATTGTCACCCAAAAACTCTCATACAAAAGCAAACTTGAGGCGCCTTGTGTTTTACTGAAAGTGTAATCTCTAAACGACCACATATTCTGCGGTGCAGTGGGTACCTTACATTGACTTATTTGTAAAAAGCAGCATGTACTTCACGATGTGTGAACTGGGAGTTCATCGTTGGGTCAGCCGTTTAGTTTTCAATCCTTCGGAGTGAAGCATTTTCAGATAATAAATCACAAGGATCTAACAGTGGATCCATGGCAAGGTGCGGGTCAATGTGGGAGAAGATGAAAAGATCAGTGAAAAGATCGACTCTGTTCCCATCGGCTTTATATTTAGATGCTCTTAACCTCCCACTGAGCTACAGTGTACTCCACAGAGGAGAGAAGTCAGTGGAGCAGTGATGTGTTTCATTACATGAGAGGGAAGAGCAGCAGAGAGGGAGATAGAAGTGGAGACAGAAGACAGAGACAGATGTACATGAGAGACAGACAGTAAGAGAGTTTGACAGATGTATGAGACAGGCTGAAAGTAAAAAACGGGGACAAACAAAGAGAACATGTCACGCACTGAGTTCAAACAAGAACCTTCTGTGCAGCTCGAACATGTTGCCTGCAGCAAGGGAAACTCCACCAACCCTGACAGCACTCTAAGGACAGCGAAGTCTTTTACTTACATTTGACTTGCATAACTTTTATCAAATATGCACATTTTTTAATATAGTGGTTTTTGGTTTAAATCTACTAAAAAGTTGTACATGACGCATTCAGTCAGCGAACAAAGAACTACCACTTCTGATGAAAGTTGTTAAGTCATTAAATAATTTTAAATTTTGTAAAATAGAGACATGAAAGAATAAAAAGCTCAACATTTATAGTATTGTTAATAAAGCTTTGATCAGGACCCTACATAAACAAGTTCCCATCCAAGCCTGGACAAGGGCAGTAGTTTGGGCCCGGGGTCGATTAAAAGCCCATATAACCATTATTATTACCAGTACTAGTTACAGACAACTTTTCAGTGCAGTAACAGACACAGTGTGTTTATAACTATTCACTCTGAGCACCAGAGAGCACTTTAGCAAAAAGAGGGTCATTTGTAAATTTGGAACACTATTCCATTAAGAGCACCAGCGGCAGATGCTCTGGATAATATGAGACGAAACAGCAGAGGGCTAAGCTCAGTGAATATGAAACTTAACAATTCGTAATCCATATAGAAATAGAAATATGAGAGAGAATATGACCCAAATCAAGCAAGAGGAAATGTTGAGAAATTACAGCCCGGCCCGAACACGGCCCAATCAGGTTCAGTAGAAGATTTAAATCTCAAATTGTTAATGCTTTGTAGACATTAAAAAACACAGAAACTGACTATGCTAATAAATAATATTTATCAAGATGAAATGCTTATAAATTTGACTATTAAATGTTGCTGATCAGAAAAGGTAAACAACATGATTTATGCTCTCAATCTGAACTAACTGACATCTTGAGTGACACAATATTATTATTTACACCTTAACTGACACCAATGTCTTTAAAGGCTTACAGTTTGTGCTTACATTTCAACTGCTTTCAGCACTTTCATTTCAAATGCCACGTCAACCTCTTTCAGCCACAGCTTCATTTTGAAATATTACAAATACATTTCAGAAGTACCCAGCAGTCAGCAATTTCAATATTTCACTGTAAACAACTGGCTAGCAACAAAAGAGAGAGACCCTAGAAAAAACAGCATGTTTTCATATCTAACTTGGTGAATCAAGTGTTTATTTTGACCAAACTAGAGCCGATGATTGTTGGACTAACTAACTAAATGACTAACAAGAGTAACTGATTCGGTTTTGGTGAGTTTTGTTTTATTTCTATCGAGTTGAAATCAACTGTGATTACGATAAGTTAACAATTTAAAAGAAAAACTTGATTTCTGAAGGTGTACGGTTAAGGCTTGAAAAAATAGATACCGCCCAAGTCTACTCCATGTGTTAAGGATTTTGTTCATATGTTATCTCTAATATATTTCATACTCTTCTAGCAAACTTAGCAAACTTTAAAATCTAAACATATTTATAAAGAAAACTGCAGAGTCATTGGTGTCTAAGATGTAACTCTGTTCTTCTGTAGCTTCTGCAAATGAGAAATACATTTAGAGAGAGATAGTTTGACAGCCACCGATTTAGACACAGAGAGACAGAGTGATTTTGCACCACATCAGATCTGTAGCCGCCTCGGGCAGCAGCCAGAGGGCCACAGGGAGGAGCCTCATTAGCAGGATGACTCCATATTTTGCCTCCTACGAGGGGATAAGAGGAGGAGAGCCGCGTTCTTCACCTCATCTGCTCCTTACTTCAACTCTTTATTTTCTTCTTTGCATAATCTTTTCCTCCCCTCACCCCCTCTGATGGGGTTCAAAGTGAAGTTAATTTTACAGATGCAATGTAGTCAGTTTTCTAAACCAATCCTGCATTTTGTTAGTCATCAAAATTCAACTCACAGGCACAAACATAAAGTCTGGGCTAAGCTAAACAGCAAAATATTACTATGAGATATGATGTCTTTTTTCAGAGAACACCACTGAGGAATTGGCTTGCCACATTAATTAAGTGATAGATATCTGATGCTGGTAATTGGGAGGTTAATTAGTCCTAGGTTGATTGCTGTGACATGAAATGTGTCGTACGCTGATTGCTACTTATTATCTCGCTGCAGTTTCAATGCTTAGACTTAAGAATATATCTGAATTAGTTTTAGTATTTAGGTTATTTTATATTTTGTTTAAAAAGTTGTGTAAGAAAAGAAGAAGTGTGTGATTTTGCAACAGAGTGACACTAACGATGACTTTTTCAAAAATTATAGATTTCCAGGAAATTTTTTGGGGTGTGAAAATGCGCAGCTTCCAAGTAATTAACTGGCACCGTTCAATTTATGATAACTTTGCAGGTTATTCGATAAAGGTAATTGGAATTTGTGCACCTCTTTTCCACGCATGTACACACACACACACACACACACACACACACACACACACACACACACACCCCTTTGAAATTTCCCGTAGAGATCAGAGGGAGTACGAGTACAGCAGAATTCAGAAATTAGACTCAAATGCAATCAAAAATCAAACCAGCTGTACGTATGAAAACTCTAATATCAGAAAGCACTTTGTCATCACTGCTATGAGAAACACCAGTAACAGTGACAGTAACAGTACGTGACATTTTTATTTTCTCTAATTTCACAAGGTGCCACAAAGGGGTTTAACACATATCTTATTGATATTGTGGCTGATTTTGTCTACAGTCATAGTTAGTGTCTGTCATAGTTAAGATGTGAATGATAGAAAGATATGAAATGTTTCAAGGAAAATGTCACCCACACCTTTTTTTGTGTATCACTTACTCACCTCCTGTTAAGTTCAATATGTTAAGAAAGTGTTTTTTCCACCGTATCTTGCAACCGTTAACAAAGAATCCAAAAATTGAGAATTTGTGATGAATTGAAGTCATTGGGGTGTGCATTTCACAAAAGAAAAACTGTATCAAAACATCAATTTACAACCTCTCAAACAATTCATGCGGTATAATCCAAGTCTCAATTATCCAGTTGTACACCAAGTACCTCCGAAACAGACAGCACTTTTTGACAGGTAACTTATCTATGCTCTCTACAAAGCCAAACTCAGTAATTTTGACTGTGAAAAAAAAACAAAAATAGTAAATTTACCTCTGTGAACATGAGAGTTTCTGGTCTGCCACTGCCTCATCAGTTTGTTAGTGTTATTATTTAAAGGTTTTGATAGCTGAGAGAGGGTCATTGCACTGAGGTACACTGTATGTTTTAATGTATATGACAAATAAACTTGAACTTGTTATTAACCCTTTGAAAACATCAGTTTTTGTTTGTTTTGGTTTTTAGCTGTGTTCAAGCGCATTTCACAAGCTATTTGACCCTTTGAAAACTGAGCAAATTCATTTGATTCCTTTTTTTACTTGTTGTCTTCTCCCCGTGTTTGTGAAAGAAATCAAATCACATTACTCTGGGTAAACTCAGATCCCTAGGACTTTAATTCATCAAGAATTTTCTCCATTTTGTGATTTTCTGTTCACCAGAGGCTTACAAGAAAAACAACGTTTTTTTCACAAATTCAACACAACATGCGCTAAGTAAATAAAATATATGTGTTCAATTGGGAGGTGAAGTATTCCTTTATTCTCCTTCTTAATCAGGAGGTTTTAATATACTTCAGAATTGCAATATAACTTAATTAAGTTTTGTCATAGTTTACTATGCCATACATAAAGTGTTAGCATAGGGAGCTGGAACACCATTTTGTTATTATTATTATCCTTTTGTATGATCAATAAAGAATTAATTACAAAAGAGGGAAAAAAAAGCTTTCAGTAATTGTTACACTTAATATGATCTGCTCCCTGGTGGATGGTGCTTTCAGCGGAGCATTATCCACAGAGAACACACACTTGTCATGAAGATAGGAAACATATTCCAGGGGCACTACAGCAAACACACATCCACAATCTTCCTCCGCTTTACATATTAACAGAGATGATCAGGACTGACAGCAGCACCTGAGGTCTAAGTGTGACTACATACAGAGTAATTTATGTCTCCAATAATGCACACATGTAAGAGTACCCCGGTATTCAAAGGGGAACCATGGCAACAAGCTGTGAATAGCTGACCTGTGAGTGTGGTGCTCTATGAGAGCTGGTTGATGACCTCTGTAGAAAGAGACCGCAGAGACACGAGGCTTAATAACAGAGGAGAGGTGAGGAGGAGAAATGAAAGGGAAACGGGAAAGATGAGGGGAGGGGAAAAACATTAGGAGGAAATGGAAGAAGGAAACAAAGGTGGCGAGGAGGAGAGGGGAAAAAGGAAAAGAAGACGAGAGAAGAAAGGACAGAAAATGGAAGAGGAGATGAGAGAAAAGAAGAGAAAAGAAGAAGAGAGTTGTGTGAGAGCGGGAGAGAAACAGAGAGAGACACGGGGCGGCTGCTGAGCCCTCAGAACGACCTAATGACCACTGCTCTGATGTCATTTCTGAAACTCGATAAAAACAATATGACGCTCCAGCTGAGCTTTAATGAGGAGAGACATCTGAACAAGCCGGAGAGGTCAGACGGGGTCCTTGGGTCTTACCTGTCTCACAGCGGCGTCCTGTGAATCCTGAGGGACAGACACACGTGTTGGGAGACACACAGGTCCCGCCGCTCCTGCATCCCTCCTCACAGAAAGCTGAGAAGAGAAGAAGAAATGTATTAGTTCAGTTTGTCTTCATATCCTGACTCTCACAGCAGCAGCACAAAGCAGGCAGCGTAACTTCAACACACTTTTTTCAGTCACTAGTTTGAATGTGTGTGTTTGTTCTTAAGATGTGGAGCTTCGTAGAGCAACCTAATAACATGTTATCACAAGATCTGAAATGGCAATATCATGCACCTAAAAGAGGCACTTCACCATTACTGACATCAACTGATACACAGCTCAAAACTGTAACCTGTCCTCCTCAAATTCACTTTGCATTTTCCAAAGTGTCTGATGTGCAATTTGTTTTTCAAGTGGTTATCATCTACAGGACAGCTTCTCCATGTGAGCGTTAAAGTAACAGAGTGTAAGTGATAGAGAGAAAAGGCACCATGGGTAAAAATGTCTTAGAGTCAGACTGGAAACAACGCTGCCTTTTTTTCTGATGCATTCATCACCAGTTGGTGAGTTGTAATCACAAACTCTAAGGCAATTATCACCTTTCGTTCGGTGGCTCTGCAGAGCTTTTTCAGGCTTTTTCAGCACATTATTCTGGTGTAACAGTACATTTCAGTCCCTTCAGGATTTCGTGGGCTGTTTTTGTGATTGTTGCAGCCTTTTAATGCCCGATTTTGCAGCTGGTTTTCAAAGAAATTGAGATGTAAGTTGCAACATTTTTAGGCATTTTTTTGCAATAAAATTGAGGCAGCAAGTGAAATTTGTAGTAATTGTGATCCTGTCTCAAATTAGGAGCTTATCATAATGAGCACTCAGTGGTATAATGTAACAAAGTATTTTTACTTTGTAACATTACTTGAGTATTTTTAGCAGTATTTATACCTCACTTCAGTTTTTAGATTTCTGTCAACTTTCACTTTATATCCATTAAATTTCCTGCATAAAATGTATATTTTTACTCCTCTATATTTACCCTAAGAATTTTAGTTACTTACTACAAAATAGAGATTAAAGGAAGGAAAGGAGGAGGGGAAGACAACTGAAGGAATAGGATGAAATAAAAATCGATATTTTTTTTCTTTAAATCCTCAAAATTGTGAAGAAGACCTTGTTTTTCTTAAAGTGTAATGCAGTCTCCATTTTTAAGGTGTCTTATGTTATATAGAAATAATCTTCATTGTTCTGAAAATTCTGACAGCTTGCTTTTTTTGAAACAGAATTTACGTGTCCTGTTACTTTCGATTCTTAAGCACATTTAATATAATAAGACAACTTTTAGTAAGTACTTATGGACATATGATAACAGATAATAGGTGAATTTAACTCCTCCTTAAGTCATTTTCTAGTAACATATATGTTATTTTACTCAAGTATGGCTTTCAGGTACTTCACCCACCACTGTGAGCACTTAGTGTTTTCCACAGAATCCCACAGAATTAGAGAATAACAAAAAGTTCTTGTGTTTAAAATTAAAGGTGCCACACTTGGCAGTTTAACAGACTGTTGCGGTCAAGTATTGTGTAGTTCCTAGAGCACCTCCTCTTCTTGCATTTCACATACGGAATGGAAATAAAACAGAGTCTGTTCAGCCTGTTGACAATGCGACTGTTGATGTCAGTTCAAAGCAAGGCTGACCGACCCTTTCAGTGAGCTCCTCTCCCTCTCTGCCCGGCACGACACAACAGCAGCGGCAAACATGCAGTGATTGGACTAAATTGCAGAGGGGGGGGGGGGGTCTGATTGTGAGCACAAAGACAAAATCACTATAGCAAGAAGAGTGGAGGGGAAATAGCAGCGCATACAGGTGCAGGTGGAAATACAACTGAGTCATTTATAATTATGAAGTGTTTATAGACTGAAGACAGTGTTTTTGTGTTTGGTAACTGTTTTGATTTATAATTTTTGATCCATTTTATTTTGTTGTAATATTTTATTTAAAAAAAATCTGAATCTCACTGACTTACTGTTTACAAACTAAAGAACTAGGAGATCATTTTTGTTCAGTTTCAACAGAAAATTTGAATGCAAACTACATTGATGCTGACATTTACAATTAACACTCATTTTGTTGCATTTGTATGTACTTGAAATTACTAGGAAAATATTCTCAGTATTTTTGTCATATCGTCAAGAACATCATTATCACAAAAATACTCTATATATATATATATATATATATATATATATATATATATATATATGATATAATATAATATATAATACAATAATATCATATTACTTTACAGCTAAATCGCCCACCCCTAGTGTGTGTGTGTGTGTGTGTGTGTGTGAGTGTGAGTGTGAGTGTGAGAAAGAGAGTGGCAGACTATGACAGAGAGACAGAGTGGACTTCTGCATGCAATGTTTCAATAACTAAATAAAACTTCAGTGATGCAAAGCAAGCTCTTCACCACTATAATGACACACAGTTAACTGCCTGCATTTCATCACACGTATTCTTTTTCCTTACTGGACTGCCAATTTAATGCTTGAAGCATCATGTCTGACATTTGCAACCTCCTATTAATTTCCTGCACCATTTAAGTTGTGAAAAACAAAACAAAAATCAAAGCATTCAAACACTGACTTGGACATTGATTACCATGGCAACTATTGAAGCTTCAAAGCATTCAGGTCAGCACGAGCTGGTATTGGTTTCACGTTGTGAGTCTGTGAGTGTGTGTCAGCACGGCAACTTGTGGTCCAGCTGATAATGATTGCATAGGGAACTACCACAGAGGCTGTTTTTAGTGTTTTGTCATATGTTTCTGTGGAAAGATTTTGTCACTGCAATTATGTCACAACTGTGCAAGATGCAGTTACAAAACTACACAGGTGTGTAGTTGCAATCAAAATGAAGTTTGAGTTAGAAGATGGATGTGGTCCCAGCAAGGGGGCTGGAGAAGTGGGGTAGGAAGTAGGGAAGGGGCCACTAGCTGTCCCACTTTACAACCCTGGCTGACATTTGTTTTAAGCCCTGTACCGCTAAATCACAGCTGGTGTGATCCTATGGATAGATGGTCTCTAGTTTTATACGTTTATAATGTGTTTCACCATAATACCAAAAATAAATAAATAAATAAAATTAAACAGCTTTAAAGGTTGCACTAATTTTAACAAGGCTTTCCATAGTAATATTCAATGAGCTGAAGAATAAAACTGTTTTTAAATAATTACGAACATCAAAAGCTGGAGGCATGGTATTAAAAGTTGTCGGATGCTTCTGCAAAACTAAACTGAACATTATTTCTGTTCTTTATTGGGATTTTCTAAAAGCTTGGTTGTACAGATTTTATCATGAACACTCACGCTTGGCTTCAAGGTAAGTGGACTGCTTTTATAAAACACATTTATCCTGAGAACAAGCACTTTACAAAACCTCACACTCACACTCACCCACACCCACACCCACACACACATACACACACACACACACACGCACAGATTGTTGAGGATCTGCCATGCAAGGAGCTAACCTCAGGAGACCATTTGAAGTTCAGTGTCAAAGGCTACTTGCCTCTAGTGAGATGTATTTTACGGTACCCTGCACACAAAAAAAACCTTTTACCTTAAATGACAACAGTAATCATTTACCAGTGCCTTACAAAAAGATCCCCATGACTGTTCCAAAAAGGACTCATGAGCATTTTCTAACCTGCTACAGTAACACTTGAGTCAAAAATGTTCCATTTTTCTTTTATCTTATCTTGTTTTTTTTTTTTCCCCAGCAGCACTTTGTCAAGTTTGAGTTACAGGGTGTATTTATTCTGTCGATCCGATCGGATCCGATTAGATCAGTTTGATGGATGAGAGGAGCAGCTGCTGCAGAGAAAATGAATGCAGACTTTAAGATACAGCACAATTAGCAGCTAAGATTCATTTTCACTGCACCTGGTGTTCTGCTGCTCTGTCTGTGCCTATACGCTCTGTGCCCCGAGAGTGTGGGGCAATGCATAACCCAGTGGTATATATTCCAGTAGCACTCCTAAAGAATGGTCCAGCTCAAAAAATAGAAAATCAGTTTGTGGC
Source organism: Plectropomus leopardus (assembly GCF_008729295.1). Lineage (NCBI taxonomy): Eukaryota > Metazoa > Chordata > Actinopteri > Perciformes > Serranidae > Plectropomus > Plectropomus leopardus. Next base: position 5,951,567 of record NC_056463.1, read on the forward strand.
GGCAGATGTTTTGATCATGGCTGGCTGCTACAGATTAATGAATGTGTGGGAAACCCTGCTATGAGCTGAGTTCTTCATCACCAAGAAGAAACGGGGATTATGGATGGTGTGACAGCTATGCAAACGGCTGGCAAGCAGCTGACCACTGTTCAAGACCAACAAAAGTGGGTAATTTTTAAATGACATTTTTGTGATGTGTCTAACCACATGCTAACAACAGCATTTTCCCAACATAAATTGAAAATCAAATCAAAACATAAAGAATTGTAAGTTTGAACATATTTGCTACATATGAAATGTACAAATTTATTACATCAGCTCTTTGCAGAAACGTACAATGCCAACACCTTTTCTGGCGACTGGGTTAACTGGACACAAACCGTGGTCTCTATTAGTCATAAACTTTACACCCAACCAACCACACCTACTTAAACACTTCCCCCACAACAGCCAGGACATACCAGAAGCAGTCAAAGTGAAATGCAGATGTGTGTTGTTGCACATAGGTGGGGCATTCCATTGAAAGTAATTGATTTTTGGTAAAAACAAATCTGACACATCTGACATGTCTGCCTTTACTGCTACAGAGAATATTCATTATTTATCCCACAACTAGAAGTCACTTGTCCAGAAAAGGTGTTGATGAGGATGGACTTAAAAACAGAACTAAAAGCCTAAAGTTCATAAATAAAGCTCAAACCTGGCCTAATTGGGATAAAATGTAATCGTAAGTCAAAATATTTAACTTTGACAGGCCATTATTGCTCCACAACAAGTTAGATTAAATTGGGTTAGAATACACATATCGTTATTGATCGCCTACAGGGCTACCAGCATTATTCATGAGTTGACATTTCACTTGTCTATTTTGGAGTTACTTGAGAACCGTATTACTGTGTGTGTACGTGTAGGAGCGTGTGTGCCAGTGCAAATGACTGTGATTTGTTCTGTGAGCATGCAGGGTGTGATGCATCAACATGGCTGAAACAATTACACAAAGGAGAAGGGGAAGGCTGAGGAGAGCTGGCAGACGAATGTACTCGGCAAAACAAAAGGAAGAGCGAGTGCAGCGAGAGATGGCGAAAAAAAGTAGTTAGTCAGTGCTTAAAGAGAGGAGGATTAAACCAAAAAGAGGGCAGACTTAATTGAGCAAGTTCATTAAAGAGAAATTACTTGAGTATTTCTAAGCTTAATTAATGACACGATTTGAAAGATGAGCCTTAATGGGCTGAAAAAATCTATTTATAGTCACATACATAGTGTGTGAGTGTAATATTTCTGTCTGTGTGTAATGTATGTGCAACAGCTTGTCTCCCTTTGGTTTATGAATCCAGAGAAACATGATTTATCCGTTTAAATTATCACCCTGGTGTTTATAAAAAAAAAAAGTGCTAAATATACAAATGAATGCACAAGTGCAATAAATAAAAACAGAGTTCCATGCCAGAAGCTATTAGAGCTATTAATCTGACTGGTTGCACTATTTAAGAAGTTCTATCAGGCCCTCATTAGGAGCCTGATTGCCTCTGTACTAATAAACCTCACACTTAAAAATTAATTACACTTATATTGACTCAATCTATCTCCAGCTCTAATTATCATTTCACCACCATCAGCATAATGCTGCCTGCCTCTTGAACTAATGACTTCCAAAGATGAGGGGGCATCGCTGGGGGTGTGTGTGTGTGTGTTGTATGTTTTTTAAGATCTGCATTTTTCAATCAAAGCTCCAATGATTTTCTTGCCCAGAGACAACCCCCCAATTTCCAGCTGCCTCCAGTATCTTCATTCTTGTTAGAGTGAAAAGAAAATCTCTATTAGTGTACAACAACTATACACTGAAACTGTGGTTTATCATAATAAAACCAGTAATTATAATGCAGTCAAATTGGATTAAAATGAGCTCAGATTAAAACCCACTTTAAGATACTTTCATGCAGGCAAATATCGATGTATAATGTTCGGTTTATTACTCAGCGGCAACCTCCAGGGCTCAAAAATGAATCCAACAAGGAAGTTATTTTAACGTTATGCATACTAATAATGTAAAAAAAAAAAAAAGAAAATTAAAAAAAAATGGGAAAACAGAAATATTAGTTCTTCATCTTTTTGGAGCCAAAATAATGATTTTACTAAATTAATAGAGATTCATTACTTGACTGATTCATTTCGGGTTGTGGCCTTCATCAGGGTCATCAAGATACGAACTACAAACATCATTTAAACAGACAGACTTGAAACAGAAAAAAATGAAAAGAAGTTAAAAAAGTACATAAATACAACCAATTATATAAATCCATATATAAACAAGCCAATGGATGTCCTGTTAAGATGGGTTGGTTAGCGATTCATGTGACGTTAGAACAATAAAAACCTAATAAGGGGCTGAGAAGCAGCAGGAGGTGGTACTGATGTGATCATTTAAAAGTGCTATGTTCAAAGAAAATCACAAAAACACAAGCAAAAGACATAATAAGAAACCAGTATGAATTAAACGATTAAACAAAAATATGTTATCTCAAAACAATTCATTGTAAAAAAAAAAACCTCACAAAAAAATCACACTTAAAAAACACTATAAAAGTCATTAATTAAAAAATCCTCATTTAAAATCTAAAATGCTTCTCTCTTTTTTCTCATGAAATTGACATTACCACCTGTTTGACTTGGTTTTATCACTTCTATTCCTGGGAAGAACAAAGAGGAGGGAGGATGCTTCATGTCATTAAAATGTCTTGCAACAAGGCTGGTGACGTCATTCCTTTTAATGGCACTTCTGTGTTCACAGATACGTTGTTTTAGGGAGCGGGCAGTTTTACCTATATATAATTTGCCACATGGACATTTAATCATGTACCACATTTTTTCATTTGCATGTCATAAAATCCTTATTATTGATTGTTTTCCTATTGATAAGATGATTAAAATATTTAATGTTTTTACTATATTGGCAATTTATGCAGGTTCCACACTTAAAATTGCCCTGGAGACAGTTTTCTGTAAGTTTGTTGCCCATAACTTCAGGTTGCTGACTATGCTTGTTTAAAAATTTTACTTTGATGTTTTTGTTTTTGGGAGTGATTGTAGTTCAGTAGACAAGGAGTGGTTTAGGATTGGCATGGGATTGATATCAATGCAGAAAATAAGGTGGATTTAAAAAGTAGTGAGGCATATCTGCAAGTAAATAAAACTCTAAAACCTAAACCACACCTTGTCTACTGCACTACATTCACTCCCAAAACAAAAAACATCAAAAGTGTTATGTCCTGTTGCTGTACAAGTGCCTTTGTACCGTTCATTCGATTTTGTTGCTGTTGTTTTGGCATGTCTTTTTTAATGTCTGTCTTGTATGAATGTAAAAATTTAAATTAAACTTTTTTTTAGGTGAATCACAAATTATGAAGTGGATTATTGCTACGTTTGGCCTCATATTTGTTCACTTCAACTTTGGGCTTTGGTAGGGTACAATGAAGTGTGGGCATTGAAGAGTTTGTCTTGTATAAGAGGTAGGTACGGTTCGAAGGGGCATGTTGTGTACGCTGCAAACAGAATGTGTCCGTATGTGTGTATGTGTCTGTATGGCAACAGCCATAATGCCAAACTGAAGTCTTCCAAACCAGGAGCCATATTTTAAATTAGAAGAATAATATAGCATAACACAACTTCACTTGAAGCTGGATTGTTGCTTTTTCATCGAGCTGTCCTGGCAGCTCTGCCCTGCTGCCTACAACTCAGGATGTGACATAAAATTCAGCATGATACAAACTGTTGATTGTTATAAGGATGATATTTTTGGCTTAAGTGCACTATGAGCCATGTCTTACCGCTTCAACTGTCAGTGAAAACTATTTGCAAAAAATGGGATAAAATAAACATCACACAGCATCTGAGAAAGTTTTACCTCCAGATACTCAGCTCTGCTGTGACTTGCGTTACTGCTTGTAGCTTTTTGCGTTGCACCAATGCAACTAACCAGTCATTGCCCAATCTGCTACAACATGGCGTGTTGTTTTTGAAGTCTGAGTGAAATCCACTGAGGTTTGAACACTTTTGCTTGCTGTATGTAACATATGTCTGCAGGTAGGGTCAGGCTATTCTATACCTGATTGTGATCATGTTTACATCCTTTCATTTATTGTATGACAGAGTGGCAGCTGTGGACAGGAGGATTTTTCCTTGAAATTGCACTGCTAGATCTTTGGTGGATATACACTATGTGCTCTCTGAGGGCTTTCTCTGTGAAAGTGGCTGTACATTTTTTTATACATAAAAGATGATAGTGTGAGAGTGTGATGCCTGTCCGACCTCAAATAAGATTGAGAAGAAAATAAAAATGTAGTGCTGCTGTTCAACAACCACTGCCTCCCATACCAATGAGGAGAGGTATTTCCAGTGGTGAAATTTAATTAAGTACATTTACTCAATACTCAAGTGCAGAGCTGAAGATCAGAAGAACTACATTTCAGTGAAGGTAAAAATTGTACTTTTTACTTCACTACATCTACCTGACAGCTTCAGTTAATTTACAGATTAAGATTATTTTTGCATAAAAATCACAAGAATAGCCTTTTAAATATGATGTTTTGATATGATGTTTTGTTATAAATTAAACTGTTTATACAAGTAAAGCTAGATGATTCATTAATCAGTTGACTGACAGAAAACTTATTGGCAACTATTTTGATGAATATTTAAGTCTTCTATTTTAAGTTTGTGGGTGCTTTTTTTCATCTAAAAATAATTTTGAGTTGGGAGGACATTTTTCTTTTCTTTTTATAATTTGGGGTGTTTTTTTCTATTGCTTTTAAATCTTTTTGAGTTTTTAGGATGTTTTATCTTTTTTTAAATTAATTTTGAGTTTTATAGGTGTTACTTTTCTTTCTTTTACAATTTAATGTTTTGGGGTGTTTAGTTAGTTGTCTTCTTTGTGTTTTTTTTTTTTTTTTTTAGATTTTTCTTTATTTGGTACTTTTATTTTCAATACTTTTTTCTATATTATACTTTCTTCAGATCTTTATCATGCTCTATTGTTGCTTGAAATATCTCAAGCCTCCACAAACTCACCACTGATATTTACAGAGCATCTCACCAACATTTCACTTCCTTCCTTCATCTTCCTCTCCTCTTTGTGTATCAGCTCTAATTCACATATTTTCCCTGCAACTCATCTCCAGCTCCTCCCTCTGCTCCCCCTCCACATCACATTACCAGTACCCCCACTACAGCGACAAATAGCCTGTGCTGATGCTGAGAGGAGGAGACAGTCCTCCCTCATTGTAGTTCCCTGTGACCTCGAGCTAAACTATCTCACTGCTTTACTGAGCCTGTTGCTGACTCGTGACTTCCAGAGACATGCTTATATCCACAGATTTGCTATTTGAGTTTCCCATTACGGGCCTAGATTGCTTTCCAGTGGGTGGTGAGAATGGAATCATTCCACTCGCCGCCGTGGCTAACAGCCACATTCACGGTCGTTGGGTATCCAAGGATCCATCTCAGAATTAAGAGCAGGAATATCACAGAGACGGCCTATGCATATTCCACAAATTCAACTAGGTAGGATAAAGAAAATAGCTTTGTGATATGCTGCATTAAGACATTGTTAGCACCATGTTAATGATCTCATCTCTGATAAATAGTTCAAATCTGCTTTTTATGAATATTTTTTTCATCTGGGTCCTAATATTACATCAAACACAATCCATGTTAGGTTTGTCTGCACTTTTGCTATTTTTAAGTTTTTGGTTTTTTTTTTTAAGTTAATACGTAAATAATTAGGTAATTGTACTTTTTATATCTCTTCTCTTTAGTCTTTTATTGTAAATCTGTTTCCATTAATATGTTTTGAACTGCCCGAGTGTATGAAATGTGCTTTACAAATAACGCTGCCTTGCCTGTGTTTAGTGTAGGTAGCGGCCTCTAGTGGCTGTAGTAATTATGACAAGCATTGGTAGGCAATCAGGGAGAATGGATGGGTCAAGCAAACACAGGACTTGGACCCATGAGACCTGAGTTCATGTCTTGTGTGAAACCAAAAGTCAACATTAAGCTATTTTAAGTTACGTATGTACATATCATGTAACGTCACATCGTCACATTACGATACACGCATAGCATTATCTCACATAAGGAACATGACAACACCGATCCATGTTTCTTTTTCCTAAACCTTACCTAATTGGTAGGGGCAATACTAATACGTTGTAGGACTTAGAGGACTTGTTGCTCATATATTAGCAATGGCATCACCTTTGAGTAAAAGTGGTAAGTGGGGCAGCACTTACAATAATTCTGAATCCTCAAAAAGACTCAAAACCATCTGGATGAAAAATTATTCCATCTGCTGCACAATATAAAAAGATCTTTAAACCCTGTCACTCTGACCTCTATCCAACAACAGGCCACACCTTTGTTTAGATTTGCAGACCAATGTGATCGCAACTTGAGAAACAGGTTCAAAATATATTTGATCATGCAGCAGATGGAATATCTTTTCATGCAGATGGTTAGAACAGTCTTTGAGGCAACACTAATGCATGGGAAGCATACAATGAGGCTATAGGTCATTCATAGTGATAAACATGCAAAGAATTACTATGCAGCTCAGACCTTCTTGCTCTATTTTTGGATGTTGTTTCGGTTTTTATGGCACATTTATTAAATAGGCAGTCTCAAAGGTATCCAAGCAGGAATTTTTTATGCTTATTTATGGGGACTTTTTTGGTTTGTTTTTTGTTTTTGTCTCACTCATCCATCTCATAGAACAGATGTACTTCTGTTTCTACAAATCTATAAATCCACTCAGAATGCGAGAGGCTCAACTCCTGTCAATATATGATGTACTCTACCTACAGCAATCAACCAAGGCCCCAAGTTTCACTATGCATACATAAACAAATAGTAAATCAAAGCAATATTTTGGTAGCATTTCTAATACCACTCAGCTTGTTAAAGACAGTTTGGCTGGTCATTGTCTGTGCTGCAGGAAGTACAGTTGGTTGTCAAGACCATGACCGCCGTTATAGAGGTCACAGTCAGTTTGGATTGTATGGCTGCGTGTCTCAGTAGCATTTAAGCACTGCTGACATCTTTCTTTTAGTCTGACTTTTAGACAGCCAATTTCACAAACTCCAACTCCAAAAGCAGCAACAAGCTCTGATAAACCCACCTACACTGCCTGCCAACCACCAAACAGCTGACAGAACAAGTTACAACTTTTTTTCAACATGCAGGTTTTTTTAAACTCAGAAAACACACCCAAAATAGGCAATAGATCCCTTTTCCTTTGCCAGCTGACCAGATAATGCCTCAAGTATGGCTGCTGTGCTATGGATGCTGTTACGTATTTTTTTGTTACTGTTGTGTTATATTTTAGACTTCACAAATGCACCAGAAAACGGGTCAGTAAAAAGTAAAATAACAGCATGGATGCCAGTGAAAATGTTGTGGTGCTTACTTCTTTTTTATATCTGTTACTCATTCAGTCTCTCTTTCAAACCTTGCTTTAACTAATTAGAAAATGAGTGTGTCCATCCAGATGTCATGTTTCCATTGCTGGAACTGGAGCCGATAAATACATGTGACTACTGCAGAGTAAGTTGTCCCTGTAATTAAATGCCAATTGTGACCTTTCCCACTCAAAGCCAGATGTTAGTGAGTTTTTTATCCAATAAGAAAAAGGCTTTAAACACTAACTGGTGATACAAATTCAAACTTTAGCAGCTAAAGAGTCAGATATCTTATCAGAGGTGTTAAACAAATCAGAGCTAAAAGGAGGACGAATGTCAGACTTATATCCATCAAGTCATCGAGTTTCAAATGAAAAATTATTTTAGTCCATGTCTGCTGAATGCTTAACCCTTTAACACCTGGATCGACATCAGTTTTCTTGCGCCATATTCAGACACCTTCAACAAGCATTTAAACCTCTGAAACCTGGGAAAAAATAGTAAAAGCTGGCAAAAATGACTTGTAAATTAGCTAGGTGGGAATAATTGATATGATTAAAAAATAGTGAAAATGTCCTGAAAACTATATTTAGAATTACTTTCACAATAAATGTAAAGTTTGTGACAGAAAAAGGGTTATTTAGCACTTTCTTAAGGTCATTTGCTTGTTTGTTTTTACTTTTCTCTTTTGTGCACATTTTTTAGGTAACTTTCTTGAAACTTGTTACTCATTTCTTGTTAATTTTTCTTGTTGAGTTGCTTGTCACTTTCTGCCCATGTTTTTGGAAGAAAAGAAATTCCAAAAGCTTCAACAAGCAACTGTTTTCTAAACAGTTAGCCATAATGTTAAAATGTGACAATACATCAGGGCTGTGTATTGCCGTTGTTCTGAAGCTCTAAGTAAAAGTAAAATGTATGTATATGGCATTTTTCACAGAGACAAGGGGAATATACAACATGCAAGAGTAAAAACATGGAAAATAAAGCGACTACCTCAGCAGCATGCTTAAATGAGCAAAACTGTTTGCATAGTAAGCCTACATAATGAAAAAAATGACAATACACAACAAGAGTACACAAAATATGGGGACGGGTGCAGGCAGAGCATTACAAAATGTAGGTGCTACAGCTGCAAGTGGTATCCAAAAATCAAATAATGCAACTTTAAACTCTAAACATGTCTTCGAGCAGTTGCTGATATCAAAAAGAGGGAGAGAAAGCACAGTGAAATACACCACAGAGTGCCTCTGAACACATCACCAGGAGTTCTGACAGAGGAACAGAGGAGTATCGAGATAATGGACTCCTTTGTCTTCTTCATCTCTCTCCCACAAATCTGATCTCAGAGGACGGAAGAGGAATCCCTCTCTGCAGTGTATGTGTAATATCTGCCTAGCTTCTCTGCTAATGAATGCACAACAGCAGGCTTCGGTGTGGAGGTAGAAGTCCACTGTCAGCCTGCAAGGGAGAGCTGAGCCGTGTAGAAACTCGACTAAGAAAGAATTAACGCCACACCATTTACTCATACAAATGCCTCACTTTGTTATGCATCAGAGTAGAGGCAGTTCACCCTTGGCTGTACTCTCTGTTGGACATTTACTGAACATCACAGATAATGACAGCACTTACAAGACAATAAGGACTCGGGCCAGGCGGTTGGCATGGATTAAAGTCGCGTTAAGGAAGATTTTCACAACCATAATGTATCTGCAGAGGGTTGAAAGGGTGGTTGATCAATACCGCTGACACGGCAATTAATTCCACCAGGGGCTTTCAGAGATTTCTTGCTCTGGAACGAACTTCCGCTTATTTCAAACAGCTCATGGATGAGGACTGACCAGCATTGAGACCCATGTGGATTTCAGAGTAAGACTACAGATCACAAAGCAATTCCAAGAATAATAATGATAACATATTATATTATTACTTCTTTGCCACTCTCATAAATGATGTTTTACCTGCTATTAAGAGCCACTTTAAACTGTTTTTAAATAACTGTTTATGGGTTACACATGGAGTTACTTAAAAACTTAAAACTCTATCCTAACTTTTTTGGACATGTTAAAGGCATCAAATTCAGGACATAAAAACATAGAAGTTTACAAACAAAAGAGTTCATCAGTTTGAACATTAAAATCCTTGTCTTTGCACCATATTAAACTCAATAAATGTCCAATAGGATTGGCAAATCATTGCATTCTGTTTTACACAGCATCTCAACTTTTTATTTGAAATTAGGGTTGCACTTGTGTAAATTAATTTTGCACAGTTAGCTTTATATTTGCACTCAGTTAAGGTACTTTGATTCCTTTCAGTCTTCACAGATGTGATCTTTAATTAAACTCTGCCTGCTTATTCACTGCACCTATAGCTGTAGTGCATCTTTAGAAAGTCAGTTTCAAATGTTGCCTCATAACCAGATGGCAGCAGAAGACTGAGCTAACACTGAGGTGCCATTAGTTTATGTTAGACAGGGAGACAGAAAAACATGAGCGCACTGACAACCAGATTTTATTCATGTGCCACATTTTCTAGATATAAAACAGCTGTCAAGGTTTAAATGGCCCTCTGAGATTCTTGTTTTCACTTTAAATTGCTTTTTAACATATTTTTCCTCTAGTCATTAGATTTTTAGTCAAAAAAATACAACTTTTCTTCTGTACACACTTATCCATTACAGAATAGCCCAGCTTAATTCCACTCTAAAATCAGATGATCACTGTCTCAAGACTGAGCTCTTAAAAGCATGTTCTATAATCCTAATCCAAAAATCTTTTTTTTTTAAAGATCCACACCAATGCTCTATTTTGAGAATCAGCTTAGTTTCACATGCAGCCAGCAGCTAAAGAGCCAGATATTTCTCTCATGAGTTTATGGAGTACAAAAACAGAGATAGAGGGAGAGTGATTATTGGACTTACATTCATCAGGTGGACACAAACACAACGCCAAATGAATGTTAATGTTCCGTATCTGCTGAGAGTTTGCTAAGTTCGCCGAAACAACGCACAACAGTACTCTGTATATAAAGAACATCTTAGATGTGGATTCTATGTGTGGGTGTGTTTATTAATGTGTTTATGTGTTTGAAAACTTGCCCAGTTGAAGGACAAATTAAATTGAAGTATGTATATGAAAGAGTTTTGAGATTCCAAGTTTATAAAGAATAGATATGTGAGGACTGTGAATAAATAAAACAAAACAACCCTAAGCCAAAATAGTTCTCTTCTTTTTTTCTCTTTTTGTCTCTTGTTTTTGTTATGAAAAAGACAAAAGTCAATAGCTGAATAACAACTAAATATAAAATATAAAGAATAAAACTGTATTCATCTCATTGCCTTTTTTTCCAACTGAATCAGTGTGTGGAAAACATTAACTGGCTCTCCACGCTATGTCTGGATGATTTTATCTATTTTCATCTGTGGAAGAGTCGTGGGGGCATGAACCTATCAGAGCAGCGAGGAGGGGAGGAACAGGGACGCCCTTGGCAGTTGGATGTGAGGAGCTTTCATAACCAAGGGCGGTGCAGGACGTGCGACACTCTACCCAGAATCCATTATCGAGACACACACAGGTAGGCCCCTGACGACACTGTTTTCTCCAGCCTCTGCTGTTTCACTGATAACGTGGAATTTACTGCTGAGAGGTGAGATGATTTTGTGGAAAATACACATGACCCACACTGCTGGACTGTGAATTTGATTTTAAGATTGTGTTGAATAGATGTCACATGTTGATCCAGAGCTGTATTTTTTTATCCTTTGGGTTTCACATAACATTCAAGTATGCCATTTCTAGCTACAAAGGAGAATCCACTACCTTTTATTCATATTATTTTACAACATAATCATAATCAAAAGAGTCAGTTCACCAAAGACACACACAAAAAAATATTTGGCTATTCAGTTAAAGTATTCCGCCTCCAACCCAGTACAATGGAGATTAATGACATTTAGTTTGAAGCTCACAGCTTTGAAAGATTCAAAAGCAATGTTTTTTCCAATACCACTGTCCCCAGTTTTTGGATAGTTATAACTACTGAAATAAATTAAAAAAAAAAAAAATACCAGGACAAGAAATACTAAATGTAAATGAGATTGCTTTTATTAATGTGAAGTGACCCTTTTGAGGTCTCGTGTGAAGGATTTAGCAGCATCTAGTTGTGAGGTTTAAGGTAATTAAAACACAATAATTCTTATTTTCAGGTGGTTATAAATGAAAGAAAACAAAGTTATGAATATTATATTCATTTTCCGCTAATATGTCCCCCCAAATCCTAAACAATGGACTCATAAAAACTTCATTCATTTAATTTTCAGTTTTTACAGATTTTAACCAGAAACACAGAATTTCAGAGCAGATTAGTTTAAAATAACTTTCACAAAAACCGCTCAACCGCTTATGTTAATTTTTGATTAAAATATTTTTTAAATGACTTGTACATCCTGGTTGCTTTATAACAAACAGCTCAAACAATATTAAAATGATGCTTGCATCAAAATGACAGAATACATATTTATGTGCCCCAGCTTTTTTTTTTCTTGGTCTTGTTATGTTATGTGTATGTGGCTATGTCTTTGAACATATATGTATATATGTAGTATAAACAAACACACTGATTCCCACCAAAATCTTTTGCCCCCCGGGCATTCATCAGTGCTATCTTGCTTTCAGCAAAAAGGACAGTGATCTAGGTTGTTCATAGTGAACAGGTTTACTACTCTTATCTACTATTTAAAAGTAGAAATCTCTGGCAAACAGAGGAACAGGAAAATTGTGAGAAAATGAGCATTTTATGATGTATTAGCATGTAAATAGTGTTTTAACAATCTGCAGTCCACTTCCAGTTTTGTATTATTTAATGTTCAATGACAGTTTTGAATAAAATCCCTAGATTTTGGATATTGTTTTGGGTTATTGGCCCCCATTCCAATAGATTATTTTTTATAGATGCTGGGACAAAGTGGTGCAGGCACGCCCAGGTTCAAAACCAGATTCATCGCATGATCAGATAGGTTGTAATGAAAAATGTGAAATTATTTTGTCTTTGGAAGATAAAAACAGGGTGAACTCTAGCCATTATCTAAATTGTCAGTTGTTAACATATTGTTATGGTCCAAATGTGACCTACTGTAAACAAAACACTTGCAAATGCAGTTTAGTAGTGTGTATTTTGGGAATGTTTCAATCCTCAATAATTGGTTTGGATGAAATGGATAAGCTGGGATTTTACAAGCTTTAACAGCATTTTCTTTTGTGTCAACACTAAATCATTCTCTTCAAAGCCACTGAGCATAAATAGCAAGCAAAAAAACAACATACTGAATACTAGAAACAACTGAATACGAGACTTGTCACTGTCGCCCTGACAGACAGCACAAGAAGAAGATGGAGGACGGATGAGAGGTGGGACATAGATGGATGATAAGAGAAGAAAGAAGACAGGTGAGATGATGGAAGTGACAGCTGAGAAATCTGCATTAAAAAGAGGCTGTAGGTGCAAAGTGATTTTGGATATGCATGTATGCATCTTCGTGTCTCATGCAGGTGGAAGTCCCATCAGGCGCAGCAGCAGCTGGTATTAAAGGCAGGTGAAGAGAACAGAAACCGTCTGATCATCCTCTAAGGAGATGACTGCTGTATTTTTTTTCATTTTCTGTCATTTCATAAACACACTAATGTCTCAGCACACTGTTTCTGCCTCTGCAACCACTGGTTTATTCTTTTAGCCGCTAGTGACGGGACTGTAATTAGTTAGAGTTCATTAGCCAATGTAATTTCCAGTATAGCACTGTACAAATAATAAGTGTAGTATTCAAAGTCTTACCCAACTCAAAGTACTTGGTACTAAAAATAAAAGTAGTATAACTATAAAAGTAGTCACTCTGCAGACACAATTGACTATATCATGTTACATTATTACAAATTATACTGCTGGATTCATATCATTGATGCAGCATTTTAAGATCTTAGATTTGGATCAGTTTGAGATAAAAGGAAGTTGAGTTATGTTCATGAAACATAGGCTGGTAAAAGAAGAGGTCTTATTTAGATATTTTAATCATTTTATATCGTCACCGTGTTTCTTTTTCTGAACCTAACCTACACAACTTTATGCGCCTTGACCTTACCAGCCATATACAATAAGTACGTAACTTTATGTTAAGCGCATAGCATTTTTTGTGGGACCCTAATTTGCAAAGTATGAACCACTTCATGAGAATATGTAGAACTATTGTTGGCAAATAAATGAAATGCAATACAGTGTACAAGTTAAATGTTCCCCTTGGAAATAGAGCCGTAATTCTAAAAACAGTAGCATCAAATTAAAATACAAAACTTAAGTGACTCAGAATTGTACTTGAGAGTAGTAATGGAGTAAGTAAGCTACATTTTTCCACTGTTAATACAAAGTTAGCATGCTAACATACTAACTAAGATGTCAAAAATTTAACAAGTGCAGGGGCTTTTTTATTTTGTATCCTGTCGCAAGTGTGTGCTACTTACTTATCTATTAATCGATGACATTCATCATATGAATAAGAATAATCTGAATGTTTTCTCTATTTTTGAAATTGTTTCTGTCCTTTTTATTTGTGGCTGCTATCTTGGTGGTAAATTAATGACTCTGACTGTTCCTATAATGAGCTCTCTCTCTCTCTCTCTCTGTGCGTGTGTGTGTGTGTGTGTGCGTGTGTGTGCTCATATGTGTGTGTGTGTGTGTGTGTGTTTTGTATCTGGCTTTCCAAATTTCCTGTCTGGCAGAAACACTGCACTAATTAGCTGGCTCGTGGATATCAGATTGTAATATACACACAAACACAAACACAAAAGCATACACACAAAGACCTTGCCACATCACACACACAAATCATGACTCTATATACAAATGATTCTATCGTCTGCACCAATGAGGTTCTGTCTGTCTTTTTCTCTGTATCTTTGTTCAAATGCTCTTTATTGATATGAAAGCAGAAATGATTGATAAAGTCATAGATTGTATCCTGAGTGTTTCAGCAACTTGGACAAAGTAACATCAACAAGAGGTCAATATTTTCAAATGGACAAATTTATAAAACGACATATGATCCACATCTCTAAGCCCATCAGATCATTAGTGGAGGGCTAAAATCATTGATAAACTGATTTCCCAGGTATTCAATAATATCACCCATGGACTGAACGTAAACTTTTGTCAATATATATCATTAAAATGTATTTTGCCTTGGTTTGTTGATTATTTTGCTGTCAGAATGCACCAGTGTTTATAGGAGGAGGAATGTAAAATACAGATGGTTAGATGCTTTGAGTAAAGTTGTGGACAGCCATGCTTGCACTTTTTTTAATCTAGAGAAAACCAGCTTTCTTTATCTTGAGATAACGAGCTAATCAACAAGTTCTAAACAAGAAAACAAAAGGTCATTCCTCTTATTATTTATGTTTATCAGAGATCAGGGGTGCAGTAACTCATTTAAGATGAAAATATCAGACTGCGAATACTGATTAACACATCAGACTGTACTTCATTCATGACCTAACGCAAGCAGAAATTGCACTGTGTCTTCTGTTAAAAATGTTGATTTGCCACATTGAACTGGTGGCAGAGAAATCTTTACCCTTTAATGCTGGAAGTTTTAAGGTCTGACAGTGTGCCCTCCTTCAGACAGGAAGCTACAACTCCAGCCCCACTTTTTAAGCCTGTATTTGTTTATATTTTGGCAAATTGGCACCATTTAAAGTATGCAGACTTGGCTGTTGGCAGTTCCTGTTCAATGTACTCATGAATGTGCAGATAACTGCATTAAGGTGACACTCAAGCAAACTTAAAAACTGATCCTTCTAAGGACTATTCTGAAGTCACAAGTAGTCTCTTTATGATTTCTAAGCAGATATCTGGACGTTCACTCAAGATGAGCTGATGCTTCATGTCTTGAGACATGAATGTTTGCTGTCAAGTCTAAAGTCAAGTCTTTAGGTTGCCAAGTCCAGTCAATGACAACAAGTCCAAGTCCATCCAAACATTTTTGTCTCCTTTTCCGGGGCTGGGTCACTGGGGCAACAGGCAGAGAACATACCAGATGTCCCTCTCCCAAGCAACGCTTTCCAGATCGTCCTGGGGGACCCCGAGGCGTTCCCAGACCAGATGAGATATGTAATCCCTCCAGCGTGTTCTGGGTCTGCCCCGGAGCCTCCTACCAGTAGGACATGCCTGGAACACCTCCAATGGAGGATGTCCAAGTTCCTCACCCTATCTCTACAGCTGAGGCTCCCGACAACACAGCTACCAGGATCACAGGGACACACACCCCCCCTCCTCCTCCCCAGTGTTAAGGTGGTGATTCCCAGGAGATCAAGTCCGAGTTCTCATTTTTCTTGCTTAAATCTGAGTCACATCCAAGTTTTAGGTTTCAATGATGTCACTTATCAAGTGACTTCAAAGAGGTGTTCTGTGAATACTATCTAAGTACAAGTTCCACGACAATTTTAGGAGTAAGACGTACTACTAAATATCACTAATGGATTGCCATTTTAAAGCAAAATCCCCAGCAATGGCTGTAAGTAAACATTATTGCACTACAACAGCTTAAGTTTTAAGGCATTTTTCTAGTCAGGTATTTCCTCTACCTTTCTTCATTATTTGTGTGTGTGTGTGTGTGTGTGTTTGTGTGTCTGGGTGTGTGTTGTGTGTGTGCAGCCTGCAGCCTGTCATAAATCAGTCAGGGCCCACAGATCTGAACTAAAGTGTTTTGAAGCCCGGAGCCTCTGGGCTTTGTGCTTTTCAGTCCCAGTCAAAACCCCGTCTGTGTTTGAAAACAGGCTTTTTTACACCACAGTTATGTACCAGGTGAATTTCTCTATGCCATTAATGCAGGTTGCAAATTAAATTCACCATCATTCTGAGAACGACGAGGGTACACATTTGGTTCTGAGCAAAACTTGTTTTCTTTGAATTTTCAGTTGATTGGACAAGGGAGAAGGCATCTAGAGAAATTAAGCTAACATGAGACACTGAGAACAACTTTATCATCATAAAAACTACTGCATTATTTATCATCTACACACAGATCCAATGTTGTACACTTGTTCCTATTAAGACAAATACCAATATATCAGATTAAAAGTTGTCATTGACTTTATTCACTTTTATAGTTTATGAAGACTTCTTAAGTCAACACGCCCTGAAGCAATTGGGTTATTTGAATGCGGGGTTCAGCATTACTGCAAAAACTAATGACAGATCTAATCAGTGCAATTTTTCTCATTGTCAGTAAATGCATGTTCTTCCTCTTCAACTTACATTGTGAGTGTTATGACACACTGCCTTTCTTTCAAATGCGGAATGTGCCGATTACCAATAACAAATGCAAACCTGTCTGATGAAGTGGTAAGTGGAAATAGATGCTAAGAGGCGCAGCCAAAATGCATGCGACACGTCTGCTGCAGCATACCAGCAGCAGTGTCCATCCATTATAAACCACTGTAGCTGCTACACTGACCACAGCACTCTGTGCGCGGTTCTGCTGCCCTCCAAAAGCGAAAATCTACATAGAACTGTGTAAACTAGAATTACCACCCCACAGTTGTTTGCCTTAGCGCACCAGTCAAGTTTCTCTTACCATGAACTTTTGACCATCACAATCTCATCAGTTCATTGTTGAGTGAAATTGTGCCAAATTTGAAAAAAAAAAAAATCCCTTAAGGTGTTTTGGAAATTGCTTTCACAAGAATAATACTGTCAAGGTCACATTGACCTTGACCTTAAAACTATGACCACCAAATTTAATCAGTTCATTGTTAAATCCAAGGGGGCATTTTGCCAAATTTGATGAAAATGCCTCAAGGCGTTCTTAAGACATCACGTTCACGAGAATGGGATGGAGGGACCGACAGATAAACAATTCAAAAACATAATGCCTCCAGCCACAGCCATCGCCAGCGCATTACAATCTGATTAAAGGATTATTAGCATGAATTTCTCATTGAACCAGAGGCAATGAGAAGCAGAGGAGCAACCTTGTGTCTGTTTTTACATTTCAAATTAAATTAAATCAATCAAATCAATGCCCGTCCTGTAGTTAAAATGATCCAGTAAATTAACTTGGTACCAGTTAATATAGTCTGCACTTCCAAAACCTGCATGAACAGCTGCATTATCACTTGGTAAAACTCAACACACACAGTGAAAATGGCAGCAAATACACACTACAGAAACTGAATCCGAGTAGTGGGTATTCAGCCTTTGTGACCTGTCGTGCCAGTGTCCTATGTATTTTGACCATAAAGAGACAGTCAGATTAAATGTTACAAATGTAGTTTGTTTGATGTCAGTTAAAGCCATACATTTTGAATTCACAGCACATGCCAACATATCCACAAAGGTTTGTAGGATATCTAACAAATTAGCACCCCAACCAATTACATTAGGGTTTAAGAGAAGAATCATGGTTGGGCATCATCAAATTACGTATTTAACATAACGTGATGTGACGGCATGACATTAAATAATTTACAATAACTCAGTGCAGACTTTTGGTTTCAAACCCTGGTGATGGCAGTGTCAGAGGCTGAAATAAGGTCATTTTATATGGCTATATCAGGCAACTTGGCACAGCCCTACGTATTTCCTCCAGTGTGCTGAATTTGGGCAAGTGTTAGGCCACATCATTTTTGAATCAATATATCTATCCAGATAGACAGATGTATCATTACTCCCCTAAATATTGCTATATGTAAAATGAAAAAGTTTTGGCCCTGCAGTTGCAGTCGAGCTCCTAGTTGGGATCATTACGGTTTTGCCATTCTCTCTGTATTACATGCTGCACCAGTGACAAGCATCTCCATGTGTGACAAAGAGTATTCTTTTCACAGATTTAATACTGCACAAACACAAGACTGATTAAAGACAAAAACCACCAAGCATCAGATAGAATGAGGACAGCATGCTTGATTTTCGCCTGACGCATTAAATTACATTATGAGAGTGGATCTGATAGAGCTGAGCACAAGAGAGGATTTTTCTCTTTGCTGCACAGCAGCTACATCTAACAGCAGGGCACAGACTAAAAATAATTGCCTCAAATGATAATTGCTACAAAGCTTCAAAAACAAGCAGTGTTTTTTTTTCTCTGTACATTTTTTCTCCACATTTGCAATTAATCATAGCTTCAGATACTCTGGTTTTCACCCAATTAAATGTTGTAAAACACTATGCCCTCTAGCACAGAGCTACGCAGCAGAGGAGCCGCTAAATGTGTTGTTCCTCACAAAAAGGAAAGAAGGGGAGCAATAATTATGTAAACAGAAAATTAAATGCTTCAGACTTGTAGGGGAAATGAGGGCTGAATCCAACACTCCAGCCCCTCCTCTCTTTTCCCCTCCCTGTAGCAAACACCCCCCTCCCTCCATCTCTCAGAATACATTAGCTTGGGTTTCACTGCTCGCTGTTAGCTGGTTGCAACATGGTTCCTCTGTGATTAGCTCCGATAGCGAGATGAGAAAAGCACGAGTCAATGCCTTTGTCCTCTGCGCCGCTGTTTAGACTCGCTACTCAAATCCTCTCTATTTAAAACCCCTTTGTCTATACAAACCAGTCCTAGGGAATGAAACGGACCATTAACAAGATTAGCTCACTCATTCTGCTGCCGACAAAGGCTCTGCAATAGGCTGCTGATCATTAGGCTGGCAGCGGGAACAATGCTGATCTATAATCTTGTGCCGTGCTTCGATTGAACTATTGTGGCTTATTTATTGTGCTCTGAGGGAGATGACATAATGGTAGCCTTTTTTCTCCCCAGGAGAATTGCAACACAAAAAAGACAGGGGAAAGAGGGAAAGGAAGGGGAGGAAGAAAGAGCAAGTAAAGGTAGAAGGAGTCTTAACCCCTCATTTCTTCTCACTACCAGTTAGCCCAGACAATCGATAGCAGAGAAATGGCTCTTGAGATGGAGGCCTTTCTTTATGTGTCCCTGCAATCACCCGCACAGGCAGACAGCTGCAGGCCTCCTGCGTGCTTGGCCTTTACACGTTTAAGCTTGAAAATACATATATTATTACCAGGTCAGCATATCCAGGTAATCATGATGTTACGTCCTAAATATACATATAGTATGTATCACCATTATCTTATGGAGGTTATGGTTAGGCAATAACAGTCACTGTGGTTAGATTTAGGAAAAGAAACAGGGTGAGGAATAATGCAGTGTTCACACCAAACACAATAAATATGTTTGCATTGCGTTACTCACATTTATACAGCTGTAGGAGTATTTTTGGAGCAGTTTCCAACTCGCAAAAAATTTGCCCTCAACAGCTGTTGTTTTTCTTGCATTTGCTAGGAGAGGAAACTGACAGCTAACGTGGTTTGCAGTGAAATATAAAAGAAAGCTGGATGTAAACAATCAGGCTCCATGCCCTGAAGCAGAGTGAACCAAGACACTACTCTTTACTATTTTTCAGACTGTCACGGCAGTGCGTTACACGCCCTCCGTTGTTTACCTTCCACAATAAATTAATATTACTCAAGAAACAACTCAACAAAAATAGCTTACACAGAACAAAAGTGTATTTTCAGATCTTACCATGTAACTGTATTTGCTCACTGATCTCACTGATCTTCAAGTCCTTATTTTTTCTGTCTCTAAATAGTACTGATGCTGAGCGTAGCGCTGTGTCCACAGATAGAGACATAATTTATCCTTCATTTCTGGATTTCAATAATGTCAGTAGAATCCCTACTAGATCTAAACGCTGACAGACTATCGCAATGCAGCATCACGTGAAATTCTCACTCAAATTGAAGAATTGCAACTTGCAAAGAAACACGAATTATGGGTTTTCACGTCCATCATGTCCAATGCGTCCATCACGCAGCCCAGCATGATTTGGTTCTTTGCATTGACTTTGTATGTAATCTTGCCGCAGGGAAATGCTCGCATTTCTTCAATGTGAATACACCATAAGGGTGTGCTATATTATTTCATACACAATAATAACATTATACTTTTTGACAAGATAAGAAAAGTTTATATCTTGATAATGGCAATATTTCAACTTGTGACATAATGGTGTCATACAGCCACGCACAACAACAACAAGAGTGACTGAAAATTTCTAACAGCCAGGAGAAACTTCAGTGGTCTGGACATCCTGAATGCTTTGTAAAAAGCCCCAGACTTTTCAGCTCTTTTTGCAACTTACCGCTCAGAGTAAATTGTCAGCACAGCGGCTTTCTCTCCCTCTCTTCTCTCACTGTGCGCACATAAGAATCTGTGTCATCAGGTAATTTTGTCATAGTCTGTCCTAATGTAAACCAAAGCTACAGTAACACCTAACAGTTTAAGCCTCTACATCAGCAGCGTTGTCTGTCTGCATAATATCAGCAGCAGGCAAATCTATTGTGTCGTCAACAGTATTAGCCGTAATTACTCTCCTGTAATGGAAATGAGATGTGAGGTGAGAGAGGACAGCCATTATTCACATGACCACACAAGGTTGCTTGTCAGGAAAACTTAGGTAGATTTTAACAAATGACCAGTGCTGTCATTTTTTCTGTTGAGGACAACCTCCAGATGACGGGTTTTGGTGTCAGTTACACAGAATCAATGAGTGCATGGCATCTTCCGAGAGCTGCCAATTAAAGGAAATTTATTGCGTGACAGGCAGAATCTGTACAACCACAAGCCACAATGTAATGAAAAAAAATGCCCCAGTCTACAGGGTAAATGTAAGTATTCATAAAATTAAAAAAGATTGTGTTCGGGCACATTAAGGAGGGAACACTAAGTCCCCACTTCATCACCAAAATCTGTACTTCATGAGACATCCCTTACAGGTAAACGGTGGTATTTTCAACACATTCTTACTCCCATCTTGTCAAATACCAACACTTGGACAGTGGCCTTAAACGTCAAAATATGAAGCTCTAGGTACCTCCTGCATCAGTTTTGGACACCCAGGGACAGCGGGTCAATTTACATTTGTTGCATGCATTGTGTCTTTTAAAATAAACTTTAATTTTGACAGGATACATACAGTCTTTAATGCATACAGTCTGTTTAAAAAATAGACCATTGGTAAAAAACTTTGTTGTTCCATTTACTTTCTTAGGTTCTGGTAACAAATGCATATGGTTAGAAGATCATGGTTCAAAGTCTTAGTAACGTAATAAAACGGCATGTGACATATGTCACCAGTGCAGAATGCAACACATACTAGCACACTACGTTGTTTTAAAAAATAAATAAATCTGGTTTCAGACTGAAAACAGAAGTCTGGGGAAAGTCCAGAGTTCATAGTTCGTTGTTGGTTGGTCCAGTGTTGAGCGAGATGCTGCAGCTGGCAACAGTGAGACAGGCTGCAATGTAACCACTTGGACCGAGTGCCCCGACTCGTGCAAGTGCTTGTTTTTGCCAATAACAGGCTCAGGTTGTCATTATGTGTGCCTTACAAAATTACGAGAAATTAAACTCTTTTTTGTACCTTTCACTTGTTCTGTGTTCTTTTGTGTCCAAGTCTCTACAAGCAGTCTCATTCTGAAATCTCACAAGAGGGGACTTATTGGAGGAAGAAAACGGTACAATTGTTAGTGAGAATTGACGAAAGATCATCACTGTCATGGCTGCATATTAAGCTCATTTTGACAATGTGGAAAAGGTGCGAGATTTTAGAACAAGACTTTTCCTTGAGCAAGACTTTAACACTAAACAAAATAGAAGAAGCAAAAGCGATGGAAAAATATTAACTTCTCTATAGGATCCTTTCCATAATGTTATAGGACACTTACAATAACAATCTGAGCCTGTCAGTGGAAAAACAAGGACTTCCAGTGGACGTAAATTGATGGGGGAACACCTGCTCCGATTGGTTACATTGCTGCCAGCCCGGCATACTGGCCCGATTTAAAAGCTAATGAGTTAGACACAAGAACATGGCAAAAATAGGTTCCAGGTAAAAAGAAAAAAACCCTTAGGTGATATCTAACCGAGGACAAGGATCTGACAGAGGGTTTTTCCTTTAAGGTTTAATAAAAAATGAAATGAAAGATTTAGAGCTTTCAAGTCATTAACTATGCAAAGCCGTATCTGCAGCTGCCTCTGTCATCCTCCGAGTCACAATAAACATAAAGGTCAAATTATACCTTTGCAAATAAAACGATTTCTCTTTGTAAACCAATCCAAAAGTGAAGGTGGAATTTGAAAATGTTTGCTTTTACAGGAAATAAGCCGCTGTCACTCACAAGCGCTCATCACCTGTTAAGCTTTTAACATGTCAAGTTAATCACCCACTATTTTTTGGGGGCTCAGAAACCCGGATTCTGCCTCGTCTACTGTGGAGTCATTGCTCAGGGCGGGCCAAAAACACTTTTTTGCCTTATTAGCAGGGACAGGCGGTGGAGCTGCAGTCGCACTCAGACTAATTCCCTTATTCCTGAGAGGGCTGCGGTGATGTATGATGGGAATGAGATGGGAGGCACGGGTCGATTGGCCAACACTGTCGCCATCACACAGTAATGAGACCTCAGGGGGAGGGGAAAATAGAAGGCCGGTTCCTCCAACTCCCTGCCCGCATAATACTAATTGGCCAGAATAGGAAAGGTAAGACGTAGGAAGTTTTAATGACATTATTAAAAAGTATAGAATTTCCTCACCTGCTACTGACAAATATCTGCAGTGAGTAGGACTGACATTGTTATGAGTGGTCTCTGTATACTGGCTGATCACAGATAAGCACATATGTGGCCAAAAGTAAGTGGAAATTAGCTTGGTAAAACCACACTGATTATGTGAGCTCAGTTTCTGTCAGTTTGGACCAGCTGCAGCCAAAAATACTCTTTAACAGAAGAGTCCACTGGTCTGGTGGGTATGGTTCTCTTTCTGTCGAATACCCTCACCTCATTTGGACGTGTATTAAATGTTGTATGGATGAACCAATTATGATTCAAACCAATACAGCACTATATTAGGTACAAATTTAATATTTGATTCTTATTTTACTGCTCCTTTTCACCTGCTAACTTAATTTTTGATATCTTTTATTAAACCTATCCACTGATATCATGCTTGCCAAATCTCACAAGTTTGTTGCCACAACAGAGACATGTCTCTTACAAAGTTAATTTTCTCCAAATTCCTCTGTCTGAAAACAATGTTATGTCAGTGTCAGAACTTTTAAAAGGGTGACTTGTGACAAATGGGTCCAATATTTACTTCAGTGACTATTGGACAAAGGAAACGGTCATAATCTGTACTCTCAAACACTATTCCCATTGCAATGAATCACTCAGGAACGCCGCTAGTCTCCTAAAGGGCCAGGGCAGTGGCGAAACCCACCTGGTATAGATATAGCCACAAACAATTTTAAGAAATTACAATCCCGGGGCGCCTGGTGGCTCAGTGGTCAGAGCGGGGACCCCATGTATGGAGGCTGTGTCCATATTCTAGCCTCGGCCCTTTGATGCATGTCATCCACCCTCTCTCCCCCTTTCACACTTGTGCTGTCCTATAAATTACAGGCAAAACACCCTAAAAAATATCTTTAAAAAAAAAAGAAAGAAAAGAAATTATAATCCCATTGGGGCTATCTAGGCCAATCATGGACCCGCACCATAGTTGGCATTGTAAGCAGCCAATCAACTGTATTGTAGTTGATGATGTGAAATGTACGCCAGTGCTTGCAGAACAGTAAAGGCGGCTTCAATATCAACAAGTTAGTTATTAAACACAGCAATAAGTGAAGTTATTGCAGCAATAGATACAATAACAACAAATAAACAAGAGGAAGCACTTGCAGAGTTCCTCAAAAGAAGATTTTTTTGACATTCTTTCAGATGGATTTAGCAACAGGATTAGCACACATTTTCATGGACAAAATTTCAAAACTTTTCCATGACTTTCCTAGAACTCATGAAAAAAAACCCCATAAACAAACATATCTGATTCAATGCTATTCAATCACAATTTAGCTAGCTGGCAGGAAGAGATGAAACATGGGAGAAAATGTTCTGATGGTAAACAAAACGTCAAACATCTGGCACATATCAGCACAACATTACATGACATTGGGAACTGTGCGGCAAAAGCTTGATTTATCAACGGGCTCTGTTAGTGATGAAGATGATGTTCATTGTTGTTTCGCCACTGACTGAGCTAATGGAGGAGTCAACAGGACAAACTTCAAAGCTGGGGATCACGACCATGCAGATTGGTGTAAAATCCTTGAACAGACAACAAGGACGCTGCCAGCTGGTATTCAGCACTCCAGAGGCAGCTGGTTGCTGAATTAGAGACAGGGAAATATGCTGGCATCACCAGTATATTGTAAAAAATTTCATGGCGATTGTTGTTGACATACACATGGTAAATATAAATATGATGTATATTTTAGATCTACTGTTACTGTCTTACGTACCAATAAATTGGTGTAGTAGAGGCTAGTGAGAAAGTCAGGAAAAGCAACAGCCACTCACTGATTGGCTGAGGGAGTTTGTCTGTCAGGTTGAGTACTCCAGCCCACTGACAGTGTTTGGGGTGGCAAAGAGTCCAGACTGATACAAAGAAAGAAACTGGATGTTGTGTTCACGTCATTAGGATGGGCTTACCAGGCTGTGTGCACACGCCAACGAGTGTACTTTTCTTTACTTTTTGTCTGGCTGATTTTCACACTTTGGGCTAGACCTGGGATACTCAACTTTGCTTAGCTAGAACCTCTGCGGGGGAGTGATGGGGATCCTCCACTGTTTTATTCATTCTGGCACCTTATGTATACTGAAAGTACAAAAACAATTCCCTATGTGAATCAATTTATTTTTAATGTGAAATAGAAAATGGTTGGGGGACACCCGGCACCCTATCAGGGGCCAGATTTGGGCCATGGGCCATAAGCTGAGTATCACTGGGCTAGATGCTTAGTACATACAAGAAATCTTAATATTACAGTATGCAATGACATTTTAGATAATAAAGGTTGTGTCAATGGTTTGGGGAAGACCCCTTTCCTGTGTCAACATGAAAATCTCTGAAAAAATGAGTTCTTCAGAGAAATTATTTTTCCTGGTTTGGTGTGGAGAAACTTGACTGGTCTGCACAGAACCCTGACCTCAACCCTATCCAGAACCTTTGAATTATAACCTCACGGGCCCAACACCAGTGGTCCACTTTAGAAATGCTCTTGAGGTTGAATGGGAGCAAATCCTTGCAGCCAGGTTTCCAAAAATATCAAGGACAGCCGTCCCAGAAGAGTGGAGGCTTTTATTGCAGCAGATTAACAACCAGTGCTCTGAAATGATATGTTCAACAATCACGTATGGGTGTTATGTTCAGGCGCCACCATAAACTTTGCTCTAGTGTCCATTGAACATATAGTGCATTTAATATTCCAGCATGGACACAAGTGGAGTCTTTCCACCATGTTTAGTAATTTCCATATATTTATATATCTGTAATTCATATTCTAAACATTGTTTGAGCCATCCACTTCTCTAGATGCTCTTTCCCATCATTTGCATATTGACCGTGACTTCCAGAGTGAAAAATTGGGAGGTAGCGCTACAGTCAGGTTGTATATGCGTGTGCGTGTGTGTGTGTGTGTGCGTGTCAAGCATGAGCCTGGAGACAATCCAATGGCAGAAATTATGTGGAAGGCACTTTGCAAATTGCATTGATCTCTCCCTAGACCTGCCTCCCACCTGCCACCCATCCTAATGCCTGTGTTACAGAGAGGTGGAGGAGGGTGAGTGCAGTTGGACATACCTACTTATTTTTCCTTCTCTTGTCATTTTCAGCCTCTTTCCTCTGTGCTCATTTTGCATTTACCTCTTCCTTTTTTCCTTCTGCTGTGTAAAAAAAAATCTTTCCCTCTTCCACTCACATTCTATCTACCTCTCTCAAATACACACACACACACACACAGACATGGATACAGACATACGTACATGTAGTATATAAACATTCAGTTGCAGCAGCATATGACACACTTTTCCTTTGCCAATTATTGGTATGACAGACATGCTTTCCTCTGTCCTGTCCTTCTAATTACAGCATTATTAGTTTTCACGGTGATGAGCAGCAGTGCAGCCACAGAACACGACTTAATGAGTGAGAAATCACGGTGGAACATGGCAGGGTCACCGTGTTTTAATTTTTATCTCTGTTAACAACTAGAATGATGATCAAAATATCTAAAAAGGCGTCCAGCCCTATGTTCAGTGTAATTAATTATTTAATTTTGTGTTTAAACTGAAATTTCAGGGACTTTCAAGCCAGCTGTAACTTATATCCGAAATACATCAGGTTTTACAAAAATCAAAGAAAAACAAAAAATGATGTTATCTTTTTACATGCTGCAATTATTTAGTGCTGTTGGAACCAGCACAGAGGTTGCCTGTAAGGGCCAGTCTCATGTGGTTATGTTGGCTTTCCTACCGCAACGGATATCCCATGATGCAACATATTTTGCTGGAAGCTTTACTGAAATCACGTTTAAGTATAGTTTGGATAATCAAAGCCTAATTAAGCTTAATGATCATCTCATCTCTTGAACTGCTGCCAAGCATAAGCACACAGTCATGGAAATTGCATGAAAGGGCTTCTTGAGAGCTCATGGGATCTCTTTATTTACAAATTAATCACTAGACATGAGTAGAGCCATAAATCAAAACGCTGGAGTACCGACTGAATTGTGCTCGCTGAGAGGGATTCTTAATCTTGTTCATCAATGCAGATATTTTCAAAGGTTCACTCATGAGAAGTTTGGCTCATAGTATTCGTGTATAAGTGCTATGCGAGTTTTTTCATACTAAAAGGGTAAAAGTAAAAGTATGATCTTCATATCAGTATCAAAGTGTTGTGATTATAACGAGTTCAAGTTAGATGGAATTTTATCAAATATGAATCCAGTATCAAATTCACTGACCAGATCTGTCAAATCTTTAGCTGAGTCTTTAGGTTTTAACAAAAGTCAAAAAAGCATATACCATGTTTAAAAAATAGACTTTTTTTGATTGACATGCAAATGCCTAATATCTGCTCTTTGGCTAAAGGGCAACCTAAATGATTATAATGTAATTTACTCTTTGATAATGACAAAGGGAATTGTAGGCATGTTTCCAACAGGAAACCGGATCCAAAATGTACCCAAGACAAGCTTGATATCCATATTATGGTGCAATTTTGCTTTCTTTTAGAAAACAAATTAAATCTCAGACTTCCTGGCTATTTAGCCAAGGGCTGAGCTTTAAAAATTCAACACATACAGTGTGTTTTGCCTCCCTTCCCCTCACTGGCTTCAGTGTAAACACCTCTGTTAATACTCAGGTGGACAGGGGAGTCCAGCTTTCTGCTGCTGTGATAATGGACCCAAGGGATATTTGTCGTACTCAGGGAGCTCGAGCCGTGATGCTCCTCTGGCTCGTGGAAGCTGCCAACACTCTAACGAGTCTCTTCAGACTCCATAAGAGCCCCACATGTCCTGCTATCGACTGTCCTGCTTCATCGTCTCTGAACCTGCAGCCACTGTCCCACTGCGGCAGCCTTCAGAGTAAATATACAGTTAAATATAGTTCATACGGTACATGGTCGAGAGGACACATGAACATAGAATCTATAACTGGAAGTGGTGTGTGAACTTTCACACACGCACATCTAAGAAGGTCAGAGGGCGTGTAAACAACTCCACAGCTTCCACAAATATTTATTCACATTATCATGAACATAGGGTCACAAAATTAGAATAGAGAAACAAATGCCAATGCAAGCTCCCAAATAGCTGTTCATGTTACTGGTAAACAAACATAAATGTAATTTACTGGCTTTTTATAGTTCAGTTCGATAAAGGAGTTGTTAAACACAGCACAGCTTCCCCTGAACAGGAAATCATTAAACAGCAATAAGTCACTCTTGTTGTAAATCTGTCATTCAATAACATGTGCTCACAGAGTTTATATAAGATGCCATTTCTGAATTGGCCAGCCAGAAGAAATGGCTAACTCATGCCAAAAGCCAATGTTTATTGGCAAGACATCTGCATCAAGCCAAGTAACAAATCAAAGTTGCACAGTTACAGCAGCATGTTCAAAACTTTTGCCAAAGCTGAAACCTTGATATTGAACAGTGTGGGTTACACAAAACTTGATTTATTTTTAATCGCTACATTTTCTAAGACACTGTGTCAAAAATGCAATACCATGCTCTGTTAGGATACAGGAACTGTTTCTTTATGCACCTTTTGCCTGCATGGCACTTTGAGTTATAAAAGCTGCCAATTCATTTCTATTTCAGTGACATCTCAACGGTGCATCATACCTCTACTGTTGATTTAAAACTGTATATATGAGCATATTGTACAAAAAAAAACCCTGTAGGAAACTACTCAGTATCCAAAATTTACTTTTTGACTCACCAGCTAAGAGGTCTGGCAAATGAAAAAACTCAACCAGTCAAGCATATTTTTTTACCTGCCAAAATGATAAATTGCCTTTTTGTGTCATATGCATTTGTTACAGTGCATTTCATAGAAATACTATTACTTCTGTTGAAAACAATTTTAAGAAGAGGGAAAGTACTCAAGGACTGGATGATACACAAAATGCCATAAGGAACTGACCAAGCTGTGAGAGTTAGCACAGAGCCTGCAGAAAATAACTCACTGAGGAAATGCTATCAAATCTTTTGGAAAAATTAAAAGCAATTTCAGAGAGTAGCTGACAAAAGGTCTACAGCGTACATTTGAAGGATACATCCAAGATGTCAAACTGGTTCAGCAGCACAAACTGGTTAAAAAAATCAAGATAGTTAGAAGCTGAACCTCACAAGACAGATCACAGTGTAAGTCAGGGGTGTCCAAACTTTTCTGAATGGGGGCCAGATTAGATACTGTGAAAATGTTTTATTTAAAATAAAAAATACTACTGTTTCAAGTTGTATGTCCCTCACCTATGCCAAAAATAAAAAAAAAACACAGGTCCCTCCTCAGTTCTTAATTTTTTAAAATGCCTGGCCCGTTTTGCTGCACCAGTTCCCCCCTTCATAAGTGACAAACAGTCCCTATCCCTAACCACTGAGGGAGGCCAGTGCAGCGACAAGGAGCACGAGCAGAACACCTCGTCCAGTTAAAGTCCGACTAAGGTGGTTACTTGACGGAAAAGCTCGACGTTGAATTGCATTATCTGGGTGTATTCGTCTGATTTCGAGAATTGTAATTTATTCTGATTTCAGTCAAACTAACATATTTAAATGTATTTTAAAAGTCCAGTTGTAGTCAGAATAACACAATATTTTGGCCTTTCCTAATCCTGTAAACCTACTGAATGGTTATTAAATTTCATTTCCTGGACTTAGCATGCAAACGCTTTGGGCTCTGACCCAACCACCAACTAAAAACCTGGACACGAAACTCAATAATCAACTGTATTTTTCCAGAATCACATACAGCACTGGTAACTGCATTGAAATATAGTTGTTAAAATGCTGTTTAAACAGAGGACATGTTCCCTAGTCGTCTAAAAAACTTTTACCATATTAATGCGTACTGAGATATGTTGAGCTACATATCCATTTCAGGATTTATTACTTTTCTTTATTGAGGCACTTTTCCACTTTGATTTAATCGCTAGCTGTCTCTGTTTTCATTTTCCACAAGTGCTTCAGCTATTAGGCTGAAGTGTACTAAGAATGCTCTAAAAGGTCTGTGCATCGGGCTGAATGGAGGCTTTTACAAAGATATTAGATTTTTTTTGTGTGTATATATATTGTTTAACTGTTAGTGCTGTATGAAGAGCCCACACAACCACACACACACTGCGCAAAAACATTTCTCATTTCCGCCCTCCTTCCTCCCTCCATCTGTACGATACTGTAGGGCCAATCGGGTGATGCGCCTGGGCGGGGCAGCGGGTCAACAGGGAGCAAAGTGTGCAGTGGAGGAGAGGAGGCACACATGTGGAAAAACAGGCTGAAACTGGTCCAGAATCAATTTTCCTCATCTCTGTAGCAGCTGCAGCCTGGTTAGGTGATGTGAAGGAGGAGTGAACCAGCCCGACCGTGATATTTCGGAGCAGAGGATCAGCCACCATCAAAGGGTGCACAGGAAGGTTTGGGTCTGTTATTTGTGTGTGTTAGTGTGTCTGGAGGGCTGTTCCAGGGCAGGAACTTACCTCTGCAGATGGTGCCGTTGCCCACGTAGCCCGGCTTGCAGGTACACAGGTGTCCTCTGATGGTGTTGGTGCAGATGGCGTTCTCATCACACAAATTTTGGCCGCTGGTGCACTCGTCATGCTCTGAGAGAGAGATAGGAAGGAGAGAGACTCCATAGTCAGAATGGATATGTGTGTGTTTGCTGTGTGAAAGATGGAGAGGTCATTGGGAAAATTGCTCATTTCTTTTTGAGCTCAGCAGTCAGGGAAATTCCACTGATGAGAGGACAGTCAACAAGCTAGTTGGCTGAGAATATGAGGACACAGCTGAGCTTTTTTCATGTCAACAGCCAGCTTTCTGAACATCCACATTTCCAAACAGCAGTTCAGCTCCCAAACTGATTTGGGATAAATTCTGTCACTTGAAGGTTACTTCAAACAATGACAAAGGCACATCTGCTTTTTCTAGCTGAGTTTTATTCTAAAACCATCAGGTGGTGGAGGTGTTGGGAGCAACAGCTGATACATGCCAGGTGCGCTGACTGATTGCTCAGCATCAGCATCAATTAGCCTAATGATGTTGGCTCAGATACGAGTGACTAGTGAGACACAACATCAAGAAATATATCAACATTTAACATTCACAAAATCATGTAAACAAGCGGAGCTCTCTCAAAGCTTTCAGATCTCTACCCCAAAATCAAAATACATACTTTTATTCTTGCCTGTAGTGTTATTTAACAGTCCAGATTGTTTTGGTGTGACCAAAACAACAAGTCACATTACTTGTATGTAAATGTAGCCTATTTGGCAATAAAACTGGATTCTGATTCTGATTCTTCTGAAATTCATGCACAAAGAAATTTGCTTAAAATGTCAACAATAGATCACAAAATCCATAGCATGCATGCTGACATTTTCTTTAAAAGTCCAACAATAGGCCTTTTTCTTCAAAAGGAAAAGCACAGTTGCTATTACTAACATTTCAAGGAGCTCTATAAAAAATATTCATAGCATAACTATGATTCAGAATCTGGTCAGGAATTGCCTATATGTGGCTCTAAACATGGACGGGACTGAGGGCGCGGCTAGCAGCTAACAATGCTAACAGAGTGAACAGCCCAAACAGTGCCTATAGTGCGAAAAGTGCTAACAAAGGGCAGGTCAGGATGGTGTTATCAGCAGGAACCACCATAAGAGTGCAATACTACGCGGCCTGATCAAAAACCACAGCAAAGGGCAGAGAAGCTCGGATTGCAACACACACACATCTGAGGTGGGACAATGAGCAAGCATGCACACAATGCCAAGACCCTACAACTGAAACAGCTAAATTAGGCCTCCATCTATTTTTATTTTTTAAATGTATTTATTTAACTTTTATTTAAGCATAAAACCCTCTTAAGTTTAAAAATCTCTTTGTGCCAAGACAGGCAGCAACGAAAGTTACACACAGTCAACACAGAACAATAGTACAAAAAAATTAACTCCAAATCAATATAAAAAACAAAATAAAGTTACCACAAGGAAGGAATAAAATGTATGTTAATATACCCTATAAATAAACTGTCAAAACAAGACAATTAAAAGACCAGCTAAGTGGCATAGAAAATAACTATAAAGGTAATCATCAGTAATTATGCATACTGGTATGTTTCAGTAATGTCATGAGGACACCAGTCTTTCACTGTCTCCAGTAAGTCTGTGTGTTAAGATACTGCATGGGCAAGTCTTTGTGGATGTTTTGAATACACTGACAGGCACAGCTGTGTGACGTGTAAAATGTACTATTTAAAGATGAGTGATTCTACTGTTACTTTAAGTTTTTGGTATGTCTCTGCCCATGCATATGTGTTGTGCCAAAAGCTTCTCTGATCAGATATATTATGTAATAAACATATATTCAAGTAAGGACAACTGAGGCTCAACGAGTTTATTTCACTACTTATCAAGCTTATTTCATTACTCATTAAGTTTATTTAATTTTTCATCGAGTTTGTATTATTATTCAGCAAGTTTACTTTATTGTTCATTGGTTCATCAAGAGTACAAGATTTTCTACAACACGAAGATACTACCTGACATACAAAAGCCCTGCAACAGTGCTTTGAAACAGCCGAGCGGAACCGATGAGAGCAGCTTTAAGTCCTTCTGCAGAGGATTCCACATATATGAAGCTCTTTTGCCAAACTCCACAAGAACCCTGGGTATAAATTTCGCACTTATGTCAAAATGTCCTCTATTAAAATGGTGTAGTAAACTTTATGTAATACTCATTAATCATGATTCCCAAGTGTCGTATTGAGAGTTTATCATGTCATCAACAGGGAATAATCATGACAGATTTCTGTCTCAGATTTCTTAAGTCCACCGTTCAGCACTCTACTAGCCTGCTGTAGCGTTTTAATCGCACTAAAATCAACATGTCATACAACACATACGACATGTTCCACTAATGAGTCCCACATTGAAAGATCCTAATGAGGCCGCTCTGTAGCTGACCTGCGGCTATCATAACCCTGCATATGTAGCATGGCACCATGGAAGCAAAAGGAAAATAAGAGTCATGCATTTTAAAAAAGAGCGTAATTAAAACAACATTAAACAGTTATTACGGATCTCTCTCTTGCTTTTGAATATGGGATTAATTGATTTTTGGCAACATGTTTCTTGATTCAAGCCTTATTGCTGAGCTTATCCAACTGATTAAGCTGCATTTAATGCATCTTCAATGAGAATCTAACATGATTTTAGATGATTATAAACAATACATGAAAAAGCAAGCTTTGATCATGCTGTGGTGGGGATTTACAATGGCGCTGCACTGCAGATGTATCTTTTTATATCAGACCATGGCCTGTGTCTTTAAGTGCCAGTCAGGACCTGGCCTTAGGCTGCCTCTGCTCACAAGGTACACACTCACTTAAACACACTCCTCATTAATATGCAAAAGCTTTGGTAGGAGTCATGACTAATACATTCCCCTTAATTAATGAGTGCTGCTAATGAAGCCCTGGAGCAGTGAGGAGAAATTATTTAGCTTTTCTCTTCCCAAGGATTTCCTCCCAATGCTGAACTATAAAGTGGAGGTGAATGTCAACAGTGCTGGTGGGATGTGTAAGAGTTTATGGGAAGGGATATGAAATGTAGGCTACATTAATGGTGGAGTAATAGAGGAAGAGTTACACGATTAAATATTCAGTGTGTTAATGGCTGTGAGCTGACGGAGGGGAGAGCAACACAAACACAACACTGATGGTCGTGGCTACTTATTAATGTTGTTTAATGTCCGCTGGCCAATTGGAAATTACAAGTGGGAAGTAAAAACAGACAGATGCAGTGGCTGAATTGATGGATATGAGCAAGTGAAAAACTGCCAAGCTGTATAAGTAATAAATCCCTTCCAGAATACACTTAGAGGCCCTGTTTTGTGGTAGTGCAATGACCAGGGCAAGCAGCACTCAGAAAGTTTTAGAATTTTTGACCTTGAAAAGTAACTTACTGGTCTGTGTCATGTATTTGTACCAGGTGGTAATTTGGAGCCAAGTGCAAGGTGCACAGGTGAGAAGAAAGGCGCAAACAGATGGAAGAGGCAAGGCAAGTTAGTATTTTGGTTAAAGCTGGATCTCAGTGATATTTGTTTTGATTTTATTTTCTCAACAAAAAAAGAAACATAATGATGCAGGTGCAGTAAATTGTAAGATTACATTTTAAGATATCAACACTTTTAGCTTGGGTCACATTCTCAGGAGGATTGTTCTAGCAGCTAAGCGATGAAAGCTAAAAGCTGCCTCACCAAAGGTTTTTGTCCTACACTTCAGCACAACTACAAAGCTGGAGCCAGAGGACCTGAGGGCCTTTCTGGCTCATATATTAAAAGCACTCCAGACAAGTCAGTAGGTGCACAACTGAAAACTGAAATCAATATGTAGAGAGCATGTGTGTTTGAAGACTGCAGTGTTCTCTGTTCTGCTAGCGACTGACAAAGAAGTCGTGTTAGATTAATGTGTTTATAAATGCTGCAGTAGTTGCTCCAGTGTTATAGTCTACTGCATATATATATGTTAATTCTATAATAATCTGGACTGGAAAAAGGGCGGTCAAAAACACTGAGAGTCATTTGGTTAAATGGTCATTTCAAACATAGTGCTTAATGCAGCTTTAACCCTTTGGAACCTGAAGCGATATCACTTTTCTTGTGCTGCTTTCAGACATATTTTACAAGTATTTAAATCTTTGAACACTTGAAAGCACATGGGAAGAAAGGCAATGAACAACTTGGCAACAGATGTCCTGCAAACTGCAAGAAATTGGGAGAGTTACAGAACCATTTTTCTTAAAGCAAGGGGAAAATGTCTAGGTAAAAAGGAAAAAATGTATTTATAATAATAAAAAACACATCTGCAATTCTGTTATAAATTTATACAATATTTTAGGTACTTTTTGCCAAGCCTTGTTTGCTCTGTTTATTGTTTTTTTACTTTATTATTATTATTATTATTATTAGTATTATTATTATTATTATCATTATTAATATTATTATTATTATTATTATTATTATTAACTAATCTTCAGGTAATTGTCTTGTACTTGTTAGGTAAATTCATTTTTCAATGTTCTGTGCCTTCTTCCCATGTCTTTGAAAGACATCAAGCCAATTTGCACAGGTTTCAAATGGTTAATGTAACATTCCATGGATTTTATATAGTACTGGCTAGTGCAGGAACACCTTTTAATGCACGAAAAACTAATAACAGCTCCCACATAATAATTAATGTATACACCGCCAGAGACTGATAAAATCCACCGGTTAGAGTATCCAAGAAGGGGATTTCTTTCCTACAATACAATAACCTAACCCAGTAATAAATGATCATGTCACAGTGAAGTTTTTACATTGACAGTAGTGAGCTCAGTGATCCTCATGGAGATAACAACAGCCTTGTCTGAGCACGCCGCCCATCTCTGTCAGGTTCTGTCTAATTAGTGATGATTACAGAGTGATGTGGTGTCAGGCCTGGACATGTTGAGGTGACCCCCCGAAGTGCCGGGCTAATGATGTGTAATGACTGATCATCAGGACCACGGACAGCGGCACACTCAAGCTTCAGCACAGGGTAATAGGAGGTTATTTCACCATTCACAAGGCGGGTTTCCATTAACCCTAAAATTGCGCATATTTAAATTGCGAATATCAAATACGTCTAATGGTAACATCAATTTTGAAAAAACTACCATTTATTGCAAAAGTTTTTACACTTGCATGAGGTTAATCAAATTAATCAAATCAATTACAGGCAAATCAAAAAAGCCATAATTTGCAAAACTGCAATGGAAAGACTTTTTTGGCTTTTATAGGTCACATGATGCTGTGGCTAAGTGCTTGTCAGCAGGAACTCGGTCTCTCGGGCATGATGCAGGCACTAAAAGTTGAGCGGATCATCCTGAAGTTTTAAATGCACAATTCCTCTGTGAAATCATGGACTATCACCTCCCAGAAATCCCTCATATGTGGCCACTCCCACATATGAGGGGCTTGCCTTCCCATTATGCTCGCATAACACGCCTATGTCACCTTTGATTGGCAATAATGATGGCTACTGCAGTGACTGCAATAGAAATGAACCTGCTAATGTTTTGAACATCCATCACCACGCTTCTTGGAATGTTAACACAAGTGGGGAAGTTGCATAACATCAATCAGTGGAAATGCAGTCATCTCACAACTGTGTTTTATCGCCATTGTGAAAATATGGCTTAAGTTTTGCGCAAATCTGTAATGGTCTGAAACCACTCAGTCATTCACTGCTCCCTATAGGTGTATAAGTTTAGTGAGCAGTAATTCCACTACAGTACAGACATCTTAACTTTTACTACACAGAGATTGTTTACATTGCCATCATTAATTTATTTGCACAAATGCCTTTTTTCTGTAATTCTACTTTTTTTTCTCCAGTTCCTCTACTTTCGCCATTGGCTTCTGTAGGTGTGCTATAAGGCCTTAGGTAAAATGCTAATTTTCCGCTCAAGCAGAAACATTTCCGATGCACAAGCAACGATTGGCCTTCATCTGCTCTACCTAGAGGTGATAATTGGTGTCCACACGCCTCTTCACATCGGCCTTGTATAAATCTGAATTTAACACCCAAAATGAATTGAAAGGAAGCAGTGGTAAGCAGTGGTATGTTTACTTCATTCTTGCTGTTACACTTCTACTCCATTACATCTCCTTCCACAACATTTACAGCAGCTGATTGCAGGTGAAGATTCTCCCACAAACAGCATGACAGCGGATAAAACACACAGTTAAAGATGAAAGCAGTGGTTTTCTAACTTTTAAACCAGTGAGTCTTAACAAAAGAGCAGTGTTTATGTATTAGTACATAGCAGGAGAGCCCCGTTTTCAACTTTCACATGCCTTTTCCTCAAAACTTTTTGGTTTCATTTAACTTAATCATTTTAACTTTATCTGTTTAAGGCCAAAATAAGTAAAATTATCAAATATATCAGAAATAACCAATATGGGGAAAGCTGTCAAAAAATGGATACATTTTTTGTTTGGCAGAATTTGTTCTTTATTTTTTCTTTTTCTTTCAACTCCTACAATTTATCAATTGCCTCTTGAATTGGAAATATAGTTAAGACTAGCTCCTGTTCAACCAGCTAAAACAGTAAAAAGCCACATCCATATTCATGCATCACTATGAAAACTGTAATGTCATTAATATATCAGTCACAAAAGCCACTTTACTGCTGATAATTCTTATCTACTTTTAATTTATGTAGTATTTTGCATGCAGGACTACAACTTGAAATGCGAGCAGTCAGCTGAGTGTCATCTGTCTCGAGCTTTTAAAAGCTCTCTCTCCACACTAACCATCTCTCTTCTCTTTGTTTGATGCCTATTTATACTTGTCTTTTGATTTCCTGTCCCTTTCTCAACTTACACAAATTTTGCTCAAACTGTATTAGTAATGTTAATTCACATTATGTTTGACGACGCAGAGAAACTGAACTGAAGTCACTGTTGTTCGTGTCACATAAACGATGTCTGTCGACATTACTTTTCCAATTTTTTATCTGTCTTCCATTCTTCTTTTCAGCGCTAACAACCTCCTAAAAACACGACAAAAGAGGTGGACTCTGTGTTTATTATGGGATCTATGAGTAAAACCAACACCTCATGATTCACTTTTACTTTGCATAGTAAATTTCTAAAACATGTCCTCATCTCTTTGGCTCTCACCGCCGTCTCATTCAATAACGCCAAGCAGAACACTTCAGTAATGTCAAATTTAATGACCAGTGACAAGCCAATAAAAAAGAACAGAGCACTGCAGGATTTTTCTGTCTATATATTCTTTCTTTTTTTTGTGCCAATGCAAAGTCGTCATGCTCACTTTCTGCCTCGGCCTTGCAGCTCACCTTGACGTGATGTGAACTCAGCAGAGAGATCTGTTCCGTGTCACGGGGGGGGAAATATTGATCGCCTGTCATAGCATTTAGCCTAGAGGACATGGATTTCCATAAAATTAGTAGGAGGAAAATTCTGCATTTCCTGCAGTAATCCACCTGGAGTTCAAGAGGCTGTTTTATTTTGACCTAGCAGTCAATTTATTCCACTTTACACA
The DNA here is from genome assembly GCF_008729295.1 of Plectropomus leopardus. Classification (NCBI taxonomy): domain Eukaryota; kingdom Metazoa; phylum Chordata; class Actinopteri; order Perciformes; family Serranidae; genus Plectropomus; species Plectropomus leopardus. Next base: position 5,989,770 of record NC_056463.1, read on the forward strand.
GCTGTTTCTCAATACTACTGCATGCAAGCCATGAGTATACTCAGAAATAATTCCATTATTAAGATTTTATTAAGACAAAACCGGACTTAACAAGCTCCTTGCATAGCGCAGTTAAGACTTATGGACCTTAATGTATTTTGGTGACTCTCGCAGACAGCTTCTTAATCTGTTTCTTTATGATGCAGATGTACTTCTATTTCCTTTCATTACCTACAGTAGTGTTTAAACAGTATAATTTATGTCATCATTGACCTAAGGCACCAAGTTAATGCATAAGATATGTTTCTATGCAAATGTTATGGAATGGAATGTTAATTAATATGCATTACCATTTATGGAGATTAACTATGCAAGAGTTTTTGACTTTGACATTGGTAGCCAGGAGTTTACATTCTGTTTTCTATTTCTTACAGTTACTTACGGTACTGATTCCCCCCCCACCCCTATTAAGCAGGTAGATTATGTTGCCTTGCCCTTACCAGAGCTTTACCTCAAGTAAGGGAATTTTGGGCCACCTGGGGACAGCGTGAACAAGTTGTATATATTTACACATTATCTCCATATAAAGTTGTTGAAGAAAACTATTTAGCAAACAACTGCCTATACACATCCAGCACATAAGGATTGACATTAGGATTAATTTAGGAATTTCCAGTCACCTGTTGAATGTGAAAATGTTTCCACTGAACTTTTAGCTCTGTTTTGGTCTCCACCAGCATCTGAGAAAAATATCTGGCTGTTTAGCATTTAAATGCTCCACTATGTTCTCCAGATTGTCACTAACTGTGTTTGTCTGCTGTTAGGTGCTGAACAGCATACAAAGTGGTTTTGTAGCTTACTCCCTGAAAACAGCTGTCTGCTGTCTGGAGCCAAAACAAACTAAAACATTTAATTTGGGCCACAAAACCAAACCAGTAAAGTGAAAGATGCTCTGATTTTGTGAGCTGAGTAGAACTGCAGAGTGATAATACTATGTGGGTTTTTGATGTTGTATGTAACAAATTTCACGTGATCCATCGTGATTTAAGGATTAATTCTAACCACTTCAACCATAAATGTTTTGTACAGTATAGGCCTCAATGAGTTGTTTTTGTAGGAGTCATAAGGATTGTTTTCCAACTTATGAAGGCATAGGGACTCGTACAGATGGTGGATGTCCCCCCTCGAGTGTCCAAGTGATATTGTTGTTGGTGTTGCTATGGCTAAAACAACTGGATCATTTGCCATTTTCCTCAAAGCCTGGCTACTGCTACAGCTTTCACAATTACTTCAATTCTCCCACTGTCCACAATTTTTGCTACTGGGGATGGTAACTGCAAAGAAGTGCACTCTTTGGTAACTGGGAATATCTACCAGAAAAAAACAAAAGCTCTTTCCTCCTTCTGTGTTGACTGCTCAGTGGCTGATACACTTCCTTTTTGTTGTAAATCAAGCCTTCATTTTTTTGGGAGACTGTACCTGGTGGCAGAAAGAATTGCAAAGTGAAAGTGTATGATCTTGTATGGAACAAATATAAACACCAATTGTGTCATTATTCTAAAGTCATTACATTGTGCAATCAACAACAATTTACTTTTATCATGATAAGTTAAATCAAAAATAGGTCTATTCTAAGTAAAACCATGCTCCACAGCATTATTTACAGCACCAAATTTCCAGCTTGGATTTTTTCCTGGTTTATTTTGTTGTTTGGCTCATTAATTAAGATTTTTTTAAATAATAAAAAGACTAAATTTATGTAACACTTTTATATCTAAGTGCTTTACAATATACCCACACATCAAAGCACACATATTAACAGGTAATGGGGCCTTATTTATGAGGATTAGCATAGTAAATAAGCATATTTTGCAATAAAATGGGGCAGGGAAGTAGGAGACGGGCCACCAGAAGAAATCTGCACAGCTGCCAAGTGGTATTACAGGCTCATGTTATTATTAACCTGAAGCAGTAAAGACCTGGCACTTTAAAACCCAAGTGCCTCTCACATATGCTGAAAATATTTTCAGTTACGTCATGACTTACAGCGGCTTCGTTAGTGGTGTTAGCTTGGTTTGCTTTATGGTGCCCTGACCACCAAGTTCATATTCTCTCTGTGTAGCAGCAGCAGCAGCACACAGCCTGCGAGGTAATGCAATTCATTGACGACCCAATGAAATATACAGCTCGAGGCAATAAAGATGCTTAGGCAGCAATTCACATTAATGAAAGCATGTTCCATTAATGTGCTCTGTCAGTAAACAACCATCCCATAGCCACAGTGCATTATTATTCTACATGCCTCCATGTGCACTCAGCTAGGGGGACAGGAAGACAATGCATCACAAGAGAAGAGACAAAGCTCACAGAGAAGCTGTGTAACATGAGGGTAGACATCACTCTGGATGTACAGTCGAGCAGGAAGAAACACTCCTTACATCAAAACTTTATGGGGGGAGCTAAATATAAACACCAGCCTCTCAGAGCCAATTACAAATGGATGAAAGTGAGGACTAAGGAAAATTTGTCTGACTCCTTACGAAACTGTGTTTGATGGGCTTATTAAATTGGCTGGTGCCGAGCCAGCCTGACAGCGTGACCTCCATTTTTGAAGAGTTAATGTACACAGGGAGGGTTGCCAAGGTTTCCAGACTCGTCACACCTGAGCTCCACATTCATTACATGTATAATTGGAATTGGATTTGATTAAATTTTCATTAAACATATAATGTGTCTTGGGGGGGATGCAGCCTTTGCCAATACTAGAATTTTTGAGAATATATGTACCAAATGATGCATGAAATTAATGGCAGCTTCTTTTGGTCAGCCATACAGCAGTGTAAGCATAAAGTCCTTAAATGGCAGGTTGATAAACAATTTAAAAAGGCAAGTATTGATCAGTAGGGTGCAGATAAGGACACCAGAGAAAAATACATTAGGGGATGAAAGACAAGTGGTGTGGCTGCTGTCTGAATGAGGGATTAGTCGACTTAAAGCAAACACTTAAAGCTGCTCAGTTCAATCAATACAGTTAGAATACCACCATGTGTTTATGTCAGCTAGAGGGACAATACAGAGCTGTGGGTAAATTGAGTAATGATAGTAATTAGAGCTTGATTTATGTGATTTTTAAATCAGTACAGGTAAAAAATAAAAATAAAAAAAGGAGTCAAGTTGCACTTCCAGTTTACATCCATGTATATGAAAACATAACTACACACTCAGCACAGAATCAAGGTGGCTCTTGAGGGGTCTTGAGTTATTGCCAAAAGCATGTTGTAGGAGGCCACCATCACCTTTACCTTTGACCTTCAACCACTAGATTCTAAAAATTTTATTCTTAAATCCAAGTGGACTTTTGTGACAAATTAGAGGAGATTGCCTCAAGGTCATCTTCATATATTGCATTCATGGAAATGAAAGGTATGCAAGATCATAGTGACCTTGACCTTTGAACACCATATTCTAATCAGCTCATTGTTGTGTTTAAGTAATTGTGTCTAATTTGACTTAATTCCCTCAAGGGGTTCTTGAGAAGAAAAATGAGTAGCATACTTAGCTACGTTGTTATTAAACAAAGTCAACATGACTTTAGGGCATGAACATGGTCTCCTGGGTGAAAGTCCCCTGCTTGTTTGACCCACCTACCACCCCTTCCTGTCTGTATTTTATGAACTTCTCCAATATTTATACAATATAATATGGACTTTGTCAGATTTTTTTTTGCTACGTTACCGCAGTTCCTCCTCTGCTATCATAATAATGACTATGACCACTAGAAGATGCTACCTTATAATAAACAAAATTTAGGTCATAATAAGTCACCTGGAAAGTTGACCTATATCACCAGTTTTCCAGTGAAAGCTGGCTGAGAAAACCAGCATCAGCCAACATAAACATGTTTGTTATAAACTACTATCAGCCAATCAAACTGGCCTGACAAGACAGTGTTAAAACTGTAACAGTTCTTACACTACAGTATTTTGAGTCCACTGAGAGTATAAAAGCTGCAGCTCGGCAGTCACTGAGCTCTTTAATCTATTAGACTTCCAATGTCTTCACCCAGTCACAAAGTGTGCAAAGCTGCAGCTTCTAAGAGATGAGGAATTCATTTTAAAATGGCTCTACTACACTTTATCTCCAGGCCTGAGCTGAACCTGCTGTCGGAGTTTATTTACAGGACGGAGCCGAGAGGAAGGAAAGACCTTAAACCTCTCTTCCAGGAGTTTAATCTGTAACTGCGAGCCTTATCAGCGCCCGCTTAATGTAGAAAACAATTCCTCTAAAACCCAGAGATCATAAGATAAGCACACAGCGGGAGTCGGACAACTATTTCCACAATTACCTATGGCAGACAACTATTATCCACCAACACATGAAGTCAGAGATCATAATGACCTTCCACAGGGGAAATCACTTATGTTCTGCTTGCACTGCACCATAAAGACTAAGGGCAAACACTGGCAGCATCTACACTTTAGCAAACTGGGAGCTAAATACAATTATCTACATTTTACTCTTGTAAATACATTTTTAAAAAATGCCCCTCTATGTGTATTTACTGAATAGTCAAGAAAAGCTCTTCCATTCTTCACATTTCAATATGTTGACAACAGGCCCTATCATGTTATTATGGTATATCATGGTATTTAGAAATACAGAGAGTGTGATTAGAAATACCTTCTAAAATACAGACCCTCATCTTTCTATTGACTTCATACTGGAGCGGCTGTATTGAGGACGTTTAGCATGTAATGCACATCGCATGCTCTGGAGGTTACGCACGGGCCACACAGCATGCGTGAGCAGTGTGTGTTCACATCTATTTCATTCAGTTTTTGATTTACATTGGCAGCGTTTGTTGTTGCGGCACAGCTGCAGAGCTGCCTACAGTTACAGTTACTGTATTTCCACAATTAAAAGCAAATACTAGACTCTTTAATGAAGCCCTGCAAGCTACTACATCGTCAACAACAAGGTCCTGCAAATATTTCACAGCAAAATGCCTTGTGTCAACAACAGAAGGGATTTTAATGATAGAAACATTGTCGGAGACCTTTTTTTTTAAACACATACAGGAAAAGTTGAGTAAAACACATTTGTATGTCCTCTTGTCCGTGGCAAAGTCCAATATTACTGTCTATTTTACTGAAAACTGCCCGCATCTTGCAGAAAAAATTGGAATGACTCATTTTCCCTAGATGTGCGGTGAGCGCTGCTCATGCCGTCAGTATGGCTGTTTTAACCTGGTAATATAAGCATTGAAAAAAAGCAAGAGGTTTCAGGACGCAAAAGTCTTAGTTTCAGTAAAAGAGAGAAACATATTTACCCCCAGTGAAATTCCATGAAGGTATAAAAATATAGATATCACCCAGCATTTCACATGTCCTCTGAATGGGAACAGCAAGTGTTATCTTGAACAACATACAAAGATAAAGTCACCCTAGACTAACAATGAACTGTGAACTGATTTGGGCTGCATAAACCTGGATGTGACGACAGCTCTGTGGCATTCTGAGAAGGGCAGATACAGAACCTCACACTTCCTGCCACATATTTACCCCCAGTGAAATTCCATGAAGGTATAAAAATATAGATATCAGTGTTATCTTGAACAACATACAAAGATAAAGTCACCCTAGACTAACAATGAACTGTGAACTGATTTGGGCTGCATAAACCTGGATGTGACGACAGCTCTGTGGCATTCTGAGAAGGGCAGATACAGAACCTCACACTTCCTGCCACCTCTTTCCTTCCCTCTGTCCATCCCGTTTCCCCAGAGCTGCTTGGCTGCTTCCACAGAGGTGAAATCAAGTGGAACCACAATTACCGCAGCCTCCTATTGTTTACAGGGAGCTGTCTTCACAAAGGACAGGCTCCTCCGCCAGGCAGCAGAGACAGAGAAAGATGAGGCTGCGAGTGTCCAGTGAAAAAGGTGATACATGATGTGTCGTGTAAAAGCTGCAAGAGGTGACATTTCATTCCTCTGAGGAAGGAGCTGCTCAGATTGTAATATTGAGGGTAAATTTGTAGACCGCATAGTGCCCACAGTGATGTGAGATACATTTGTGGGTGGACGAGGCCGAGAGCTGTCAGATGCCCACAGAGACACGCATACAGTACGCACAATAACTGGCCTGAAGCTAAAAGACAGGAACAAACACGTTGCACTAACACAAAGACTGGAGCTAGTGATTGTTAACAAACACATTCCTCCTGCTGTCCCCGTGTTTCATCTCTGCTCCACTTTATGATAATGATTCAGGTGTTTTGTTTTGGGTTTTTTTTTTTACTTCTGACTGAGAACATGTATGCAATGGCACTGTATGGTCAATCCCCACTGAGCAGCAAACATGAAACAGTTAGAGCCTTCATTGAGCATTCACATGAAAAAACATCTAAAAGACTTGAACAGTCCTCCTAGAATTATAAAGAGCTGTTGTGCACAAACAACACAGGTTTGTACAGACTAAAAACAAGCAAAAGAAAGGAAATCTAATATGGGATAACAATTTCAAAAATTGCTGTCTAACATACTAACCAACAGTGGTGCACACAATTTTGATGTACCTGTACATTACTTACATAATTAGGTAGCATTTCATGTTTGTTATTTAAAGGACAGCTTAAGCATGAATGGAGGAAGGAAAAGGGACGTCATGATGCAAAGGGCCCGAGGTTGAAGTCATACCCGAGGTCACTGTGGCGAGGACACAGCCCCTTCACTACAATTATCCGACAGATGTATTCACTGGTTACTTGACATTGGTCAACTTATTATGTGCTGTTAGTATGCTGACCACATGTTAATGAATATATGCTAATTATCCAATGATATAACAGTTTGAAGGGAGCCATTCTGGACCAACATGCCAACATGCCAATCTCACTCCTCATGTCTAAACCTAACCAACCAAACCAAGAAAGGCAACAAGTGCTAGCCAATCAGAATCACAGCAAAATAAAAATACATTCAGGTAAATACAACTGATGCTTACTGAGATATTCTTTTATTCATCTGAGTGAAAACTGACCTGAAGTACAAGTTATCCACATCAGACACAAAGGAAAGCTGCCAGTATAACTGAACCTTTAAAATATGGAGTCTCCCACCTACAAAGCAGCCTCACAATCAAACACTGTAAAAAATATCCTTAACACATTCTGTCCACATCCATCACAAGGGTATGAATAATCAAAAACAGTCCATATGTGTGCATTTATACAGACCAATCCTGAAAGAGGTTGGGTGTTAAAGGGGTATAGTAAGATCAGACAACTACAGTATATGCCTTTAGGCTCTGTTCAGGGTACCATTACTTACCCTTTTTCTATATGAAGCATATCTCTGTCAGCAAAATCAATATCTGGCCACACTTCAAAATCCACAGAGCTCTAAATGTATGGTACAGCATACGGATCATTTTTTTCAAGATATTCATGTGTGCTCGCAGCTCTATCAATTCATTGCAGCCAGAGCAGGTTGTTTGGCCACACACTGGTTTAAGGAGATGATGCTGCAGAATATATTGACATTAATACCTTCTGTCATGATTAATCAAATTAACACTTAGGGCCCGCTTTAATATAATATACACTCATATTGTTCTGCACACAAAATGCGCCTTTCCACATCAAGCTTTAAAAAAATGATTCATTATGTTATTTTCTACTTTAACTGAGTTAATTTTTTAACCAACAGCAATCCTAATCATAAATATCCAAGATTCTGTCAAGATGCCAACATGTTTTTAGATGAAAAAATACAAGAAATTAACTATTTTTAATTTACTACATGCAAATTTTCTTTTTTTTTCTTATTATCATCATCACAGCCTCAAAAATGTCAACGATTTGCAGCAACTTACTCAAATTGTAGCTGTATTTACTTAATTTTGTGATTTTGTTGGAACTTTAAAATGACAAGTGGAATTACCTGAATCTTTTCTAAATGTTAAAAACTTCAGCAAACTAGGTTAGTCTGACTTAGTCCTTTGAAACCTGGATCGACACCGCTTTTCTTGACCTGCGTTTCAACGTATTTAAACCCTTGAGCACTGAGAAAATTGGTTTGGCACACTTTTTGCACTTAACAATATAAATGTAACAATTTGTTAATTCCGAGATCAAACAAGAATACACAATCTTGCCAAATCCTATGCCATTTGCATGAACACCACAGAAATGATCAAAAAATGAAGAATGAAAAGTGTGTAAAATGTGCCAAACAATCCCTAAGGGTTTATTTCAGCCTAATCAGAGCAGCTACTGGGTTTCCTGAGTTAAAGTTTTCCTCGTTGATAGCTCAACAGAACAAGAAACCAGTGAAACCAGAGACTGGTCCCTGCTGTGTCTGTGTGTGTCCTGCTTAATGCAGCGACAACAATATCATTACCAGAAACCTTTCCAGATCCAGACACAATGAAGAATAACAATACAGATTTCAGCACAACGCACCAATTATAGAAGCTAATGTGCAATCGTGTTAACGTCGTGAAAGATGAGCAGTCGCCTCCCCGCGCCGGGAGCGCTAACTCTGTATAACATTCATGCAGAGGATCTGAAACCCTCGAGAAGGAGCTGAAGGAGAAGCAGGGAGAGAGGAAAGAGGAGACCGAGAGAGGATTTATCTCTCCCAGCAGATGTAGAGCAGGCTCCCAGGGCTCCCAGTCAGCAGCCAGGACAGTTTACAAGCTGCAAAATAGATTGATTGTCTATGGATCCCTGTCCCTGCGTGGCTGCCAGCTCCGAGCTAATTAAAGAATACTTCTCCGGAGAAACACTGAGCAGCAACCAAGCGCATCCTATTCACTCTCGGAAAAATACACATTGCTCTAAACCCGTTCCCAGGAAAAACATTTTTAAACCAGAACAGGTGTCACTGTGCTGTATGTTGAGAAATGGCTTGAGCCACAGAGATAAACTCAGACAGAACATTTGAATTGTGTTAAAAAAAAAAAAAAAAAATAGGTGAATACGTTGGTGAAATTGTTTTCATACTTTGCCCTGACTCTGGTGAGGTAGAGCTGAACTGCAGACAAGCCATTAAAAACTGAATAACTGCAATTACCTGTTCCTGTTCGATCAGGTACTGATTTTCTTATTTAAAATAATCTCAGAAACTAATTGCCTTGAAAAAGGAAAGCAAATATGACTTTTTATCCGAATATATATGTATCTAATTGTTAAGTCTACTCAAATTGTAGCTGTATTTACTTAATTTTGTGATTTTGTTGGAACTTTAAAATGACAAGTGGAATTACCTGAATCTTTTCTAAATGTTAAAAACTTCAGCAAACTAGGTTAGTCTGACTTAGTCCTTTGAAACCTGGATCGACACCGCTTTTCTTGACCTGCGTTTCAACGTATTTAAACCCTTGAGCACTGAGAAAATTGGTTTGATTTTGTTTAAAAAGAAAGGCAAAAGGCAATGGAAGGACATGTCCCACAAATTGTAAGAAATTTGTAAATTAAGTAAATTTTATACCTTAGGCCTTCAGATGATATTATATTAAAATTAAACTCTCAACCAAGGAACCATAAGTTGACAAATAAAATCTCACCTATACATAGCCTGTATGTACATTATTTCCATCAAAGTTTACTACATCGTATACATAACAAAAGTTAAAATAGTAAATGTCTTAGTTGATATTATAATTATTATTCTTTTACATTTTTTCAATCACAAAAGACTATGGGACATTTTCACAGCAAAGTCTCTTCTCTTAAAGTTTGCAGAAAGCCTATTTGAGGCACCTTGCAAACTGAATGAATTGTGGATTTTGTGAGCCCTCGGCACTTAAGGACTTCCTGGGAACACGGCCATTAAGTCTAAGTGTGGTGAAGTCAGGACGTTTGGAATCATCAGCCAATGTTAACATGCTGATCTGCTTCACATTTGGTTTACCATGTTAGCATCCAAACATTTGCTAATTTGCACAAAACAAAAAGCTCAGCTGAGACTGCTGGAAATGTCATTAGTCTTGTGTGTGTTTGGTCATACATTAAAGCACTGGGTGGATTGAAATTAGCAATATGATATTTTTTGGTAAAAATTTAAGGGACTACCAAATGAGTCCTCTGGGGAACATGAATGTCTGCAGCAAACTTCATTGAAATGCATCCAGTAGTTGTTGTTGCTGATGGTGATGGTGAGGATCCCTCCTCAGTCACCTTCCTAAGGTTTCTACCATTTTTCCCCCTGTTGCAGGTTTTTTTGGGGGAGTTTTTCCATAGACAATGTGAGTGTCTCAGGGCAGAGGGATGTCGTACTCTGTAAAGCCCTCTGAGGCAAACTGTGTTTTGTGATAATGGGCTTTATAAATAAGATTGACTTGAATAAAGTCAGGGAATTATGGAATTTATTTAGGTCTGTGCTCTTGTGATCATGAATATTTATACCAAATTCTGATGCCAACCCAATATATGTGTAGATATTTGTGTCTTGACCATCCCTAGAGTCCCAGTAGTGTGGCCACAATGTAAACACATTCTCCACAGAACAAGAGAAAACTTTCAGCTTACAAGTCACTGCCCAAAAGGCTACAGAGCCATCACACATATTAAACTAAACTCATATTCACATATTAAACTGAAAGCTCACAAATGAGCGACCTGCTCTCCCTTTTTCTCCCAGTCACAACTGTGCACTCAGAGTTGCCAAAACAGCTAAAGCAGCAGTGATCCAGAATGCAACTGGCCTCTTTAAGGCAAAAGCAGTTTAAAACTATCCCACAGAGCTGCAGTAAGTAACCCATTACAAAACAACCAATGTTGTTCACACAGTTTTTCTGAACAATAGCACTTCAAACCCATTAAGAGATTGTCCAATGTGTAATGTTATGATCTTATTGTTAAAAAAAATAAATACATGCAAATGCTCTTTCCTTGCTTTGCTCCTTATCAAAAAATTGAAAGTAAAGGGGGAAAAAAAGACTGGTTGTTATTTGTTTCACTGACTGGTGTGAGTGCTTGTGTTCATGCCATAATGTAATAAGATCTGATGTGTGGGTAATGTGTTTTGCATGCAGCAGACGTACCGGTGCAGGAGTATTCGTCCACTCTGATGAAGCCTGGCAGACAGTCACAGCGATGGCTGCCGGGCAGGTTGACACACACCGTGTTGGACTGGCAGTAATGCATCTGGGTGGCACACTCATCAATATCTGAGGACAAACAGAGCGGATACAGTGGATTAATAACTCCCTGACAGTTCTCCAAAGACACACTCAGGACGCACAGAGCGATTCCTCGGGGCGGCAGATGAAGCAGGTGGATGGAGCTCATTGAACTGCGCCAACACAGATGCTTTAATCTCTCATTACAAAAGACTGGTCTCTGGGTGTCATCTTGTTGCTTACAGTTATTAATTAGAGTCCTGCCCTGGGCAAGACTCTAATTCTCTTTGTGGTTTGGCACCTTTCCCGTCCACAGATCCCCAAAATTACCTTCACTTATCAATCAGACAGAGAAACTTTTTCAAAGGATAGTTCCTTTTTCACCCACATAAATACAGACACCAATCAACCACAACATTAAAACCACTGACAAGTTACTATTGATCTTGTCATAATGCAGTGTTCTGCTCGGATAGCTGGCATTTATGCAGATGCCACCTGAATATTTATAGTTGATCAAAGTTTTAAGACTAAGCAGTGATACCAGAATGATAAAAATGTACAAATTATAAAACAAAATGTCAATATTTACAAGTTGCGATGCATGACAAATGAATCAATGAAATCTTTTCAGTCTTTGCCTGGAAAATCACTTAGCAAGCAGCAGTATTTAAAAAATTCGAAATGACACAATGTTAGTCCCATGGATGCTCAAGTAGATTGAGTTCTGAGTAATTTGGAGCCTGGGTCAACACCTTGAGCTCTTTGTCATGTTTCTTAGGCCATTGCTGAACAGTTTTTGGGGTATGCAATGCTGCATTGTTCTACTCAGGGGTTAGGGTTGCCATGAGAGGGGTTACTTGATCTGCAATGGTGTTTGGGTGGGTGGTGAATGTCAAGTTACATTCACATGAATGCCAGGGCCCATGGTTTCCAGAAGTTTGCAATATAATGAGATCATTCAGCTGTCAGTAGCTTTAACGTTGTGCCTGATCGGTGAAGTTATTGTGTAATTTTCTTAGAGCAATAGGGTAATAGGCAAGAGACGACAAGATTGACAGGAAAATGAGGAATAAAGGTGTAAAAGAGAAAAGAAGTAAAATATTAAGAGGAAAAGAGACTTTGGAGAAAAAAGTAGGAAAAGGGGAAAAAGAGTAATAAGGCAATGACTGAAAAGAGGGGAGGAGAGAAGCTGAAAGAGAAGGAAAGAAAAAGAGAAAGCTGATGACATATAAACTGAAGAGGACAAAGGACAGCGCGAAGAGCAGCATCTTTCCTGACATTCATAATGTTCACCTAATATGATACATTAAAGCCTCACTCTTCCTAATGTAGCTTGAAAGACATTGTACGAGTACTGAAACGCCGCGCTCAGGGAGGCATTAGCTGAGCTGGATGACTGCTGATGAAATGGGATCGGAAACACACAAGGGAGGTGTTATGCAGAAGGGTCTAAATTTGTGTGTGCATGCGCGTGTATGTGTACAGTACAGAGTATTTATGTGGATGTGAGCTGCAGAGAACCCGTTTCCTCAGGCTAACAGGCCTTTCCAGCACTTAAGGGACTCTGTACGGTACACTTAAGGGAAGGGGGGAGTGAGGAGAGTATTTCCATATCCTCCTCTTGGACAAATACATTCCAGCTTTGAGGTTTTCAGCTCACACTTCCCCCTTTACAACAGAATGAATTTGTATGAAGTATGTAATTGACTTACATGCAACACCCAGAGGTATTTTCTCGGCAAATTTCATCCTTGGAGAGTGTACAGTAGGAGTGTTGAATTCCACAATCAAAGAGAGACCGATCGTGTACTCAGGCGTACAAAGCCTAGCTGGCGTAAAAAAGCATTGATCTGCTACATCAAAACCATGGAACTTAGTCGAGCGCTTTGAGGCTGCAACAGTACCTGAATCCAATTTTCACAGTGTCCTCAAGCACTACTCCGCCCTGAATGCCGCTCATTTGATTACACTTGATTGGCGTAACGCGCCAAAGCGAGGTCCAAGCCTGACGACGGCCGGCCTGTGGTGTCGCAGACATGCTGCCTCAAAAATGCAAAGTTCTGCTTTTGTCGGCTTTCGTTTAAAGCAAGAAAAGCATCTACTGTCAAGCATGACACATGTTGAAGCGTTCTGATCCCTGTCGTTCCAAGGTCCTGCGTCCACTGTGTTTGTCACTGTGTGCCATTGTGTGTCTGAATGCCTGTATGCCTGTATGTGTGCGTGTGTGTGTGTTTATGTGTGTGTGTGCGTGTGCGTGTGCGTGCGTGTATGTGTTTGTCCGCCCTCTGCAGCCTCCTCTAGGAGTGTCGTAGCAGGTGAGGTCTGCTGACAGAACTGGATCTGTCATTTCACACAGGGGGAATTCATTTTTCTGAATTTGCCGGTGTGTCTCACCCCCATCTCTCCCTCCCTTCATCCCTCCTCCTCCCCCACCCCTCCACCCCAGACCTCCTCCTCCCATGCCCCCCCTCTGAGCTCAGTTTCCTCATATCTCTGCGGCTTTATTCATGCTGTGATGTAGGTCAGGGCTGGGGAGGGGAACAGCTAAAAATAAGGCAGGATAGGACTCTCGGTGTGCATGTGTGAGTGTGTTTGTTTCAGCTCATCCTTTTGCATGTATCTGTGTGTTTGGGAGAGAGAGAGAGATTGTGTCTGGATGTTGACTATTTGAATGCTGAGAGGCAGAAAGAAACACTCCTCATATTACCATGTTTATGTGTGTGTGAGAGAGTGAGAGAGGGAAAGAGAAAGTGGCTGCTCTGTCCACAGAGAGAGGTGGAGACAGCAACGTTTCCTGCTACAATGTAGCACATATGAAGATATTAGAACAAAGTTCTTTACAAAAATTACATGTAAACTCCAAGATTTTGATACAATCACTGACCACATTGATATGCAACATCTACTTGGAGAAAATAGTATAAGCCCATAGAAACAGATAGATAGATAGATAGATAGATAGATAGATACTTAGATAGATAGATAGATTTTTTTTACCAGTTTAATTACCTATTTTACTTTATTTTACTAATATTGTTATTCATGAGATCTTTTGTTAAATTTCATTTACTGTATTTAAGTGTAATTGTACTTTTGCAATGCATGTCAAATGCCCTGCATATATAGCCTATTAAACTGAGAGAGAGCGAGAGAGAGAGAGAGAGAGAGAGAGAGAGAGAGAGAGAGAGAGCGGGAGTGAGAGAGCGAGACTACACTAAATGTTTCTTTGTAACGAAAACAGTATGTATATAATATGTCTAAAATATATTTCTGCAGTGTATTTAATAATCTGTTATTCTGCTTTGCAACAATGTGACAAACATGTATGCCAATAAAGCTGATTTGAATTAGAGAGAGAGAGAGTGCACATGGACACTACTATCCGCATCACCCTTTACTGTACAGAGGTTAATGGAAACAGCTTTCTATCCAACAACAATATTGTGTCCTGCCAATTGAAACTCCTTTATTTGGGTTACTTTAATCAACAGAGATGCGTGTGCGTGTGCGTGTGCGTGTGCGTGTGCGTGTGCGGCCCTCTGCCACAGCAGCTGATCAGTCTCTCTGAGTAGCTCATGTCTGTTTGAAGCCCACAGTAAGAAGCTGCTGCCTCCCAATGAGACAGAGATGGAAACAAATCCAGACATAAATACCTCTGCAAAACTTAAAAAAGTGTTCACCAGATTATTTTCTCTTTTCTAAAACTTTGGCGCTTCGTTTATACAAGGAGATGATGCATTTGTGTGTGTGTGTGTTTGTGTGTGCATTGCCACACACATTTCCTTAAAAAATTTCCGCTCAGCAACTCAAAAGTGTCAATCTATTTTTTTTTTTTTCAGCTTTCACTTTGTCTCTCACTCAGTGGGGTGTTTTTCTAAAATTCATGAGGAGAGTTCTGTGAATTTGGTTGAAAGATTTTATGGTGTTTGGCACCAGAACAATTGTTTTGATTTTGGTGGTGACTCAAATCTCAGATGTTCATCATTAAACATGGATCACTTGTTAGCAAAGAAGGAAATGAGAAACTTTTCTACAGAAACTCTTGATTCCAAATATTAAAAGTTGAAGAAGTATTTCACTGCTGTTAAGATGGTCTTTTCATACAACCCCAATTCCCAAAAAGTTGGGACGCTGTGTAAAACTTAAATAAAAACAGAATGCAATGATTTCTAAATCCTTTTTGACATACACTGAGCAAAATTTGAACGCAACACTTGTTTTGCTCCAATTTTCACGGGATTATGTTGAAGATCGAAGACTGCTTTGGTGAATTTGATGTATGCACTGATTACAAATATTTGCATATTCATTCATTGTGGATTGTTCAATGAGGGAGAACGAGTTAATGTAATTTAAATTTATTTAATTAAATTAAATTAATTTAAAAATATGTAATAAGATAATTGAACTTTTTTTGCAAAAAAAAAATAATCTCAGACACTGTATTTTTTCAAGTAGAATACATGGCTTCAACATGTCTGGAAGGTCTCATAAAGACATCAAAGATAACACCATATTGTTATCTATAGTATATCAACCTATCTCAATCCTAAATAAATGGTATTCACTAATGTAGATGCTTCAGTACTAAAGCAGAGCTCCTGAATACTCCTCCCACTGACCAGCGTAGCCACAACACAGCACCATTTAATAATTCATGTGCATCACTTAAGAGGGAAGTGACTCCTGCTAAAGCATTTATTTTTTGAAAAGGTCTGAGCTGCTTGCATTCAAATGTCATTGCTCCTCCTGATATGAATCTCATCACTCTCTCAGCAGATGTCTCCTTCACACACACAAACACAGAAATCAGCATTCCCCTCTTCTTTGACCTCTCTCTCACTCTCTATTTTCATGTACACAGAAGTTAATGTCACGCGGCAATTACACACCAAGATAATTGAGGCTTGCACAGAGCACTGCTTTCAGCATACGGGCAGGCACGCACACACACACACACACACACACACACACACACACACACATTCAAACAAACACAAACAGAGTTAAAGAGAGATGGGATATTTCAATTATTTTCTCTAATGCATTTGGTGTGAACAGCTAATCAGCTTTTTTTATTTGACTGCAATGAACGGCAATAAACAACCAAAACAGTGTGAGTAAAAAAAGTGTTTTCCAATAATAGCCATTTTTACACAAATTATTATGTCTATGTGCACGTCAATGATATTAAAATGAATGAAATTACAACAATAAACAGCAAAGCAACAGTTTGAGTTAACTTAACGATGGAGAGGGTTTGACTGAAAACAATATTATCTAGCTATGTTGGGCAGTTAGCGGGTTTTGTGATTACATTTTCAGTAACAAATAGCCAAATTCAGTAACTTTATTACAGCTACAAATTCCAGTAATGCATCTTCACTCCAACAGCTCGCGGATGTCTTACTGAAAGTAAGATCAGAGGTTTGTCATAAATTTTGTAGATGTGAGTTCAATGCAGAGACTGATTTGGGATGTGTTAGTTCAGCATGGGCTGCTAGAAAACACCCTGAATAACTCCTACGTTGTCCTTTTATTTTATGTCTTCACACTTCCAAGAAACATTTGCGTTTCGTTAAAAGTTCGACTTTTGTGTGTGGTCACCAGGGCTGAGAGTTAGCTGTTGGCCAGTTTGCTGTGTGTTTAAAGACATGTTCAAGAGAAAGCACAGACTTTTTGAAGTGGCGTTGTATAAGGAATTTATCCAGACTCAGTGTATTACCTGCAATAGATGGGAGTTAGATCACCCTAAATTTGAAAAGTAGCCATGAAAGCTGAGCAGTGTACTACTGTGGACGGTGGCAGAAGCAAAATGTATTTTAGCCACCTTTAAAAAATTAAATATCAGTATAAATGTACGCTGCATTTCTATTATTTTAACCACTTTACCTTAATGTCAGACAGCCCTTTCCAATGTGGAAGTGAAGATGTCATATCAATCTTTGTATAATTATGTAAGATATTGTAAAATGTGCAAAATATTGTATAATTGTGTAACAGAATTTTGTATGTTGTATAAATATGCAATTATGATAATTATATATAGTTTTTTCCTAGCTTTTTCCATTCATACCTAGACATTTTTCCCTAGCTTTAAAAAAAATTCTAAATCTAGTAATTCCTTGCAGTTTGCCAGACATTGCTTTTTAAGTTGCTGATTGCCTTTTTCTCATGGTTTTGAAAGAAATTCCACCAATGTGCTTAGGGGTCAAAGGCTTTAATACTTGTGAAAGGTAAGAGGAACACTCACAGCCAACAGCAAAATACCAACAAATAAATTAAACTGCATTTCATCAACAAAGGGCTTACAATGAAGGATAGAGGTGCACTAATTTAACGCCCACACATAGGGTTGCAGCATTATATCAGTTTTATGGTATATCGAGATATGAAAGTTGACAATTATCATACCGTGTACATTTGCTT
The DNA here is from genome assembly GCF_008729295.1 of Plectropomus leopardus. Classification (NCBI taxonomy): domain Eukaryota; kingdom Metazoa; phylum Chordata; class Actinopteri; order Perciformes; family Serranidae; genus Plectropomus; species Plectropomus leopardus. The sequence goes on from NC_056463.1 coordinate 6,007,304, forward strand.
AACTACAGTATTGAAAAAATAAATGTAACTGGGCTGAATATATCACCTTTACTTTAGTTATTTTAAAATGGGGGACTTTCTTCACATGCTTCCACTGAAAAAATGGTTTCAAGATTCAATTAAAGTGATCAAATTTTTGTTAAACCAAAATTAAAATAAAAAACTTCCATTTTCATTCCTTTAAGGGTCATTCTGACTGATAATAATGATAATTCTGTAATACTGTGATACCGTGAAACAACATGTTTTGGAAGACGGTTGTTGTACTGTGAAAAACCCATGCTGTTGCAACCCTGGGCATGAGAACGGCAGAGATAGACCTGCACCTAAACAGGATTTACACAGCAGGAGCACTAAAATCCAACACCTCAATAACTGAAATAAATTCACCTGTATCTCATCCACACAGGTTTTACAAAGAAGGACCCCGGCACCCATAATTAATGCCAACACAGCATACAACTTGAACTACAAACTTTTTCTCACTGTCATTTTTTCTTTTATGTATTATAGTATTACTAATGTAATAATATAGTGCTATTTTGTGAGTAGAAATGAGAATTATAGATTACTGCACTGTTTTTTAATACAATTAAATTTCACAAGAGTTAAATATTGATTAAAAATTTACATAATCTATAGTGTTAATATGGCAGCAACTCTATTTAGTGTTTAAAAAAACACTGACAGTGCTGACTTTTGACGCTGCACACTAGTGTTGTAAAATCTAGTGCAATTCTGTCATAGTGTGAATTACTGGACAATGTCAACAGTGCAGTTCTGACTATGTAGTGTGGAACAACATAACATTGAATTTAACTCTCATGGTGTTGAATAAACACTGCTGATTTTGCCGAAGGAACATTCAAAGCCAACACAAAGTAGCTACAAAAAAAATCACCGGCATCATAATAAGGGCTTACAAAAAAATGAGGCAGGTGCATTTAATCAACACTAAGGCTACAGTCACCTGCATGTCAACAGGATTTCCTGTACAAAAAAGTAACAGTCACCAGCACAGTAACTAAAGGATAATGTATGCATGATAAATAACAGACCAGGATTTGCAGAGCAGATACACCAAATTAGTCAAAACAGAAAAGCCACCAGAGTACAGTGTTGGCACTGGCGGTACTGCTGCTAACTGATGAGCGTTACCTCCTTTAACTGTAACTTTATTAGCTATCCAGTTAACTTAACTGCCACTATATTATCTAGCCAGGTAACTGTCGCTATATTATCTAGCCAGTTAACTTAAGTGTCACTTTATTATCTAGCCGGGCATTAGCTATCACCTGTTCAGAAGTGTTCATGTCTGTGGTCCTCAGCAGCGGCACAGACCTCCTCTTCTTGCAGCAGCCACTAACGTGTCTCCGCCTGTTGCATCAACAGTAGAAATACTTCGCAATGTCAGCCTCGACCACGTTTCTCTCTCTCTCAGTTACTGCTCTACGTTTTCGTTTTTTAACTCATTTATCCATCTAAAATGTGTTTTACTCCATTACTTTCGCTCTGTCTTTCTTGTTTATTTGTTTGTTTGTTTGTTTGGCGCTGCTCCTCTCGTGCTTGACTTTTGCCTGTCATGATGGGCCGATCCACTTGAAGGGACGGGGGGAGGTGACGGCAGCCGGTACCACTCACTGCACGTGCTTTACAGCAAAACTCTTTGCTTACAGTATTGGTCATGGATGTGTTATGGTATTGATAGGCTATTGACAATTTTGGACCATCTAAATTGTAATCAGATGGGGTGTCCCAGCATCAAGTGCGCCACAGCCAGCAGGTCTCCCCAACCTCACCACCCCCACATTAGCCTACAGGTAGTGGTGGCCTTGCACCCACAAAATTATGTATTTATTTGGCCCACACAGTCTTTTTTACTTCTCGTTTTTTTTTTTTTTCTGCAGTCGATAGCCTTTGTTTCTGTGTTTCTTTATCTCTTTTTGGACCCTACAAAGTTATGTATTTATTTGTCCCGCAGTCTTTACTTTTCTGTCTTTTTTTGCAGCCCACAAAGTCAGCCCATCTGGCATTTGCAGCATGAATGTATGGCTAAAGATTTTTGGAAAACTACTACTGAAAATAAAGTAGGCCTACAACTAAAAGTACAAAGTCATAAAAAATGACTTAGGGAAAATAACTATTTGAGAAACCCACTCCAGTAAGGGTAAAAACTGTAAAAAAATAAAATAAAAATGCAACTGGTTAATAAATTACTCAAAGTACAATTTACGTTCCATGTTGGACAGTGCAAAATAATGAATGACCTGCATTTTGTGATAAAACATGAGTAGAAGTACAGTTTGAAAAAGTACCATTAAAGGAAGGCCTACTTGTCCTAAACAGCAAAAAACCGTTTTGCTTATGTAAGTTACATGTAAGATGTTATTACCTTCCAACCCTGGGCCTTATTCCAGAATCACTCAATGGTAAAACTGAGCCTAATCCAAGAAAAAAAAATTGAAAATTTGGTTGCTAAAACTTCACCTTCAACCCAATCCATGGTTTTCTGCAATGCGCACGAGAAATATGAGAGCTTACCATTCCCTGTTAATGGTTTTAAACTGCAACCTTGACGGTGTGACGCTAAGCCCACACGTACAGTAAAACTGCAGACTGTAAATGTCAGCATCAACCATCATTAACTTCCATTGAAATTTAAGAAAACAAAAAAGTGTTCAGTGTTGTGTTGCAGCAATACGACAAAGGTGACAACAAAACAGCCAGAATTTTAAGTGGGGTTCAGTGATGTGTGAATGCTCAGACCTGCAGTATGTGCTGCACATTGTTTTAAATAGCTTTATATCAGCTGCTGTCCTTGCTAAATAAATAGACTTGATGAGGCCATAAGATTGCTGACTCTCACTTGCTTCCATCTTCATAAAAATCCACATCGCTTCACTGAATATTTGCTGAGTTGTCAGCTAATCTCACATTCATCCCAATATCTGTGTCCCCATAGGAATTCTGCCTCTCAAGTGCAAATACAGCAAAACTCAAAATCTTATCAAGATTTTGATGCTCTTATAATGCACAAACACCTCTTTTATTTGTTGACACTTAGCTTGCCTGTTGACATGCATAATATGTATGATCCCCAAGCTCAAGTTTAGGATTTTAGTTAGCAACTCACCGTTCTGCTTTAGAGGATATTGGTTTAGAAGTTTCGAGAATTTTATTTTTTCTCATGTGTGTCAGGTGATTGACAGGCAGCAGAGTGTCGCATAGTGCCGTTCTGATGTGAAACCTCTCACTCAGCAGCACAGCGAAACAAGGATAAAAGAAAAAGTTCTCATTCCTGTGATGAGCTGTGGAATTTGATGGAAAATGGCCTCCTCTGAAGAAGGAAATTAATCGCGCCCAGCAATTACATACCATGATAATTGAGTCTTAAATACAGCCTTGCTTTTAACAACTTGGACTTGTGAAGGAGGAAAGTGAGCCTGGATATCTCGCACTATGCTCTATTGTTCCTGCGGCAGTGGGGAGCTTACACTGCTGGAAAAAATTTGAAAAGAAGTGTAGCATTATCCTTTAATATGGACTGAGTCACAAATGTTTTTCATGAAGGGGGCTTTATTTCCACAATGAGGGCGCGTGAAGGCCTCAAACGACTGAACTCGATGACTAAACTCTCTTATCATCCCGTTCTGTAAACAAATCAAACACAAAAAAAACAACAATCAACATGCAGCACAGGATGCTGCGTGTCCCCTTTTGGAGCCAGAGGAGAAAAAGAACTACTGATGCATTTAATTAGAGAGCCTTTAGAGAGCAGCAGCTCTTATCACTATCCTTGTCCTTCTGGGAGACGCATACAGAGCAGGAAGTGCTCTGGTCGAGCAGATTAGAGCCCGCTCAGGAACATGCTGTTTGCATTGTCTGCCGAAACACAGCTCATGCTTGGAGAACTAAGCGATGGTGTGGTTCCCTATCAGGAGAAGGAAGCGGTGTGAGCGAGGTGGTTTAATCCACCTGTCACTCTGCAGCTCCAACGAGGAGCTGCCATTCACCGAGCTGCACCCTGACAGACTTTCAGAAAGACACTGTGAAGACTGAAACTGTGACAGAGTCCTTCTGTCAGACAGAGCGGAACAGTTTACCTCGATGACAGGTGCTCTGAGTGTGTGTGTGCCCGGTGCTCACACAGGTATATTTACAGCAAAGCTTAGAAAAGTATTCCTGGGTGCTCACTAACTGAAATAAATCCATATATCAGGCAGGAGAAGGCGGTGCAGCGTGCGCCTTTCCTCACAGTTTAACGGTTTGCTGCACAGCGGAGGTCTTACTGTTGCAAGTGAAATCCTAAATGCAAACAAAATTTACTCTGTCAAAGCAGAGACAGGTATATCACAGAGGACAAGACACAATCCACTGCAGCAGTCTCCAGTGTTTTCTCATTAAATATTATCAGCATAGGGGATGAGTCTACACAGTAATCAAACAAACCGCATCCAGACAGTTACAAAGCAACACACGGCACAAAGTTTTCCTGTTGCAAATGCAACGAGGTGTACCTTTCTAATCACAAAACAAACTGTTTAAAAACAAAATTACCATTTTCCCTGTTGGGCACACTGCATCTTTATATACTGTAACAGTATGTGCACAGTGTTTCTTCAATTGGATTGTCAAAACCAGTGATACACACTTTAGTGCCTGTGGGCCAAATCAAACAAACAACATCAAAGTATAATTTCTTTATAAAATGTGTGAGGGGACTATACATCACCTATACATATTTTTAGAATGTTAATTTTTACAATACAATCATATATATATATATATATATATATATACACTAACAACATTTACTTGTACTTTACTTTAGAAGTGGTCATACCTTAGAGGAAATAAACATTAACATTTACTTTTTTAATACTTTTACTTTTAATACTTTGGCACATTTAATATCATCAAATAATTAAGTACAGTAAATATCAGATACTTTAAGACTTTTACTAAAGTAATATTCTTATTGGTGACTTTAACTTCTACCAAAGTCATTTTATGGCACGATATTTGTGTTTTTACCCAAGTATGGCTTTTAGATACTTCCTCCACCACTGACCTCTGTCACTGTCACAGAGGTGATCAGTGCAGTTTAACAGTAAATACAGACAGGAGAAGTAAGAGGAATATTGAAGACAGACATTTTCAGAGCACTTGCAGCTCTGCTAGTTTTGCACCTGTGCACATCTGGCCAATTGCTACAGACATCTGCTGTTGCTGTCAGGGCTTGAAGGGGACTTTTTATGATGTGGAAGAGTATGTGTTCACTTTGACATTTTGACAATTGAGTCAACTTGGGAGTAAAAAGAAGAGCTCACCACAAAAGAAAACATTTTCCTCATTTACTCAGCCTGGTGTCAGCTGAATCAACTGAGAATCTTGCACAACCAACAGCGATTAAAAAAATAAATGTAAAAAATCTCCTGAGTACTTGATTAATTATCTGAATATGCAATAGTAAACTAATGGAACTTTTGTTCACACAAATAAACACACCTCACACACACATGCACATGAAGTTGTTCCTGTGACAGACTGATAATTAGGAAGTGGTGCAGATGCTTTTGTGTATGAAGATGGGGTAAAGTATGAGAAGTACACACAGATGCTGCCAGAGCATAACAGTGACGAAAATTGCCAGCAGTAAGGCTGCGATGAGTACTCATGATTCATCAAGAGTTTTTGTTTTCAAGACATGAGTACCGTTACAGAACTCTGTACCAATACTTGTAATCAGAAAAACACAACATGTTTGATTAGCTCAAAGAAATCAATGTCTCTCTGCTGTTTGACTACAGAAGAGGCTGCTTACATGAATGCCAAAGACGCTCAAAAACATTACGGCAGCAACCTGACCCAAATTCAAAATTTTCAAAAAATGTCTTTTTCTTTTTCTCCCTTGGACACTCCAACTCCACTCCAACAAAAACTACAGAATAGATTGTTAGTACCTTCCACACCAACACGTTCTCATCCAAAGTCGTCACATATTGCCACTATGTTATTGTATTTTTGCATCTAAATGTTATGCTTTAGGGGCCGTTTACACGGCAACGGTTCCTGCATGAAACTTTACAGCAATTTGGTCTTTCATTCATAATACAATGCCATTTGGGGGGCTAAAAACAAAAAGTTTTGGAAGTAATGTTTTGAAAAAGCATCCCCTTCTGTCGCCATACTGTATAAACTGGCAACATGCAGATCCTGTGAGAACGGTGACATCATGGCCACACTTTGTGCATGTGCATGGTGTTCTTCTATGGTGTCTCATTACAAAGTTACACCGCCAACTACTGGCCTGGGATGCATACTACAGCGTTTTCGTTTAACCCTCTGAAACCTTAGTGAATTTTCTTGACTTCTTTCAAAAACATCAGAAGAAGGCAATGAGCAACCTGAGAAAAAATAGCAAATTAGCAAAAAATTAGTAAAAACGTGCAAAGACCCTACCTTAAAATTATCAAAACAAAAACAAAAAAGGAGGAAAAGTTTAAATAAATAAATAAATAAGGAAATTACCTGGGGGAAGTGCTTAAAAATAATAATTCTGTTACATAATTTTAAATATGTATTTATGATCATTATAAATATAGTTTTCTGAACAGAAATTTTCCTAGCTTTTTAAAAAATACATTTTCTAAATCTACTAAATCTTGCAATTTGCAGGACATTTCTCTTCAAGTTGCTCATGGCCTTTTATTACATGTTTTAAAGAAGAAATCAAACCAACTTGCTCAGGGTTCAAAGGTTTAAATACCTGTGAAAGGCATCTGAAAGCACCACAAAAGTATTCACAGAAGGGATATCATCCAGGTTATAAAGGGTTAAAGGTTCTGTCTGACCGTGTTACTAACCGATGCAGCCCGGTGGTGTATCATATTGCTGTTAAAAGGTGGCGTTTGGCGTCTGATGCTGAAATCACTGACAAAGTGGTGGTATTTGACAACTTTGGAATAAGAACATGTTGTCCAAACCAGCAAACACATATGGCTGTTTTCTAATCAACCACCTCTACAGAATCCATTATTAACCAGTTTAGGATGTTGTAAAACTACTTTCCTTTTGTTTCTGAGAGCTGACAGACATTATCTATAGACCCAGAAGAGGCTGCTTGCTACAAAAGAAAAAAGGACCAACAATGTTGTTTTTCTACTTAAGTACTGCCAATGCATGCACCAAATTATATATTCAAGGGGGGTGCCTGAAACATATGAACCCAAAGATAGTCACCAACGTCACATCAGCACCTTAAATCATATCATTAAGTGTAATGATCAAAATAATCATCTCATCACCAAATCATAACTGACGAGCTATCAACTGACCAAGTTGAGTACATACCAAAGCAAACACTCTGCAAAATAATCAGGATTAACTGGGTTTCACCAAAGATTTGTGCAGCCAGGCAACACACACACAAGCACATGCCTACACACACACCTACCCAGATTGGTACATTTGAAGTTGTTTAAACAAGGGCAAAAGTAATGCAACTGACCATAAAGCAGATTTGATTCAGGCACTAATACAGCCATAATGGGCTCACTCATCCCTGTGCAATGGCCTCAGCTTGAAAATGACTGTGCTCTTGTTTAAATGTGCATTGCCCTAGAGCCAATATTCACCAGTTTAAAAAAGGCATCGCAAAATGACACACTCACATCATTGTATGAAACCAGTGAGTGATCAAAAACAACAAGACAATGTTGGACGAATCAAAGATAGTCAAATAAGCTATAGAAACTCACACATTTTAGCACACTGTTAAATTTCAGCACTTTAACACTGTGCCCAATCCTTTATACAGCTTCATTAGACAACCTTATATCCAAAACAGACATCTTACAGGATGACTTCCCTGATTGTCTGTCGGGGCCAAAGCTTCCAAGCTTGTTCAACATTATGAAGTTGCAAACTGACTGTAAACATTCATCATGTTTTCAACAAAACACAGGGTGAGTAATTGACACAACAAGTCATTTGGGAGGTAAAGTGTTCCTTTAAAGGTCTAGTTTGTAGGATTAAGGGGGATATATTGGGGGAAACTGAATATAATTAGTGTGTTTTCTTAAGTGTAACTAAAACTAGGAATCACAGAGTTTTCTTTTCCTTAGAATGAGCTCTTTTATATACATAGGGAGTGGGTCCTCGTCAGTGGATGTCACCATGTTGCACTGACATGTTTCAACAGTAGCCCAGGGGTGAGAAACCAAACAATGGCTCTAAATAAGGCTGTTCTCAATTTTAGCATTTTTGCATCAGCAAATGTAGTTAGCAACCCCTCCAAGATGAGCAGCGTCAGAAATACACTGATTTTTATAGCCATAAAACTGTTTAAATCACTGATTTTACAAGTTAAATTACCGGGTTTATAACTTGAGCTATCAGAGAAAAAAGGTGAAGACACATTAGCAGGTGCTGCGCTAGCTGCCTGCTTCTGACCAGTGTAAAAGAAACACTGATTTGTAATTTGAAACTGCTTTTTCACTGGTTTTAATCACCTGGTCTGACCATTTTGTAGAGGAAGAGACCTCTGTGGATATTATAGCTCCTGCTAAAAACTCCCTGAACAATGAACACGGAAAAAAATCTAACCAGGACAAGTTTCAGCTGACTGCAATCTCCGATCCTCACCACCACAGCTTACACAGTTCTTCTTTAAGACCAAGGTTTAAATCACACAAACAGAATGTTTTAACTTCTCCCCTCTGATTAATTTTGCCCCAAAACAATCACAGCCATAAACCAGTGTAGAAAAGCCTTAATGTTGAGAGTTTAACATGACAAAAAGCTAATTTACAAGACTAAATAAACTGAACCTCCAGAAAAACTTCCCTCCTAAACATAGACAACACATTTTCGCCACTTGTGTTCTGCAGTTTGTGTGTTTTGTTTACATCAGTCACACTGCGTTTCTGTTAGATCTACTACTTTGTTCTTTTTTCCCCCAGGCAGAGCCAGTATGCATTACTATTCTATGAGCTGTACCAGTCACACACACACACACACACACACACACACACACACACACACACACACACACACACACACACATACACATACACATACAGACACACACACACACTTGATTGACCCTGGGCCCAGGACTGTGGGCAGGGCACCAGCAGCAGATGGCTGAATTTAGCTCTCATTGGATCAGGTGGCTGCAACACACACATACACACACACGTGCACACACGCACGCACGCATGCACACACACACACATTCATAAGTCCATATACACACAACCAAATTTGTCAGGAAGGTCATCTACATACTATTATACAAGTCCAGATGAGAACTTATTTCAGATTATTGGCCATATTCACACCATTAGTTACCAGTTGCTAGGTAACGGCAATGCCTCGCGGCTAACAACCTGAATGATCTAATTGACATCCCATCAGTCACCAATTCACCTTGTAGCTGAGAGGGAGAGAAAGTAATAGAAAGCCAGGCAAGGAGATACGGAGCCGTCATTATCCCGACAATTTTCACTGTGTTTTTGGTTACCATGGCAAATAAACGGCTCTCATCTTACTGACTCACTGCTCATCACGAGAAGTGACAGAGGAAGACAAAGAGAGACAGACCGGCACGTTCAAACAGAGACAGGAACAGAAACAGAGATGAATAAAACTCAAATCCAAGTGGAAACTAGAGGAAAATAAAGATAGAAAACAAAAACTGAAAAAGATGCAGAGAGAAAGAAACACAGACAGAAAACTGAAATAAACTGAGCGATGAGGATGCAGAAAGAACCCGTGAGACATCAAAGTAATAACACGGCGCTTGTTGTGACTTCATCAATGACAGGCAGTAATCATTTGACAGGAGAGCTGATATAGAGGTATAAATATTTGACAATGCAGTGTGGGAGCACTTAATTAGCTTCATTGTTATTCCCATCCAGAGGACGCCTCCACCTGGAGCCAGTGCCGACAAAATGCTTGCGTGTGAGTGCCGATGTAAATGTGAATATCAAATTAAGTTTTATTTTGATTTTATTTTCAGTTCAGTTTTAATCTAAGGGTGGTGGTGGGTGTCAGGAGATTAGTTATGAAAACAGTTGATGTTATTCATAATTCAAGTTGAGTCTATGTTGGAGGCACATGCAAGATGTAAAAGAAGAATTCAGCTTTTCCATGATGAAAAGTAGAGTCAACTTAATGGACTATTAGTTCGGGATCCTGGGAGTAACTAGTGATGGGAGTATGGGAGTAACTTAGTGATGTGCTTCTATGAAAGATGGACATCCCAGCAATTTTTCACTGGTATTCAGCACTTATCAACATCAGGAAAAGTTGTGTTTTGGACTGAATGCAACAGACCGTGAGAGGATCGCCACCAGCGGCATATGCTGAGTGACCAGTCAGACCAGAGAGGATAAACTAAACCGAAAGCGCTGGAAGAAGAGAGGGAGGAGAGCTGGCATCAGGGAGAGGCTGACCCGACTTGGACCGACTGCTCTCCCTCTACAAAGACTTCTTCTGGCTAATGTCCGGTTGCAGGAGAAAAAAGTGGATGAGATGTGACTGAGGCTCATTCTTCAAGGGGAAATTAGAGACTGCTCTGCACACATCTTCACAGAGACATGGTTAACCCCTCACACAAGCCCCCTTCCTACATATTTACATGAGCTGTGTGCTCATGTAAATAAACTATGAAGGTTATTAGCTGTGTGCCCGAGATTCTAGGCTTAAGACATAACTACCTAAAAGATGGGTGAGTGCTGGCTGTCCTTCTATCATTTGTACTTTTGAAAACAAAATAATTTATTGGAAATTACATACAATATAGCGAACAGCAAGTAGGTCATTACCAGAAACTTTCGGCTCTGGTTTGTGGGTTCCAGTCATTGATGAATACATATGTGTATGGGGCGGACAGGACAGATTGGATCTGATAGCAGGCCAGACTGGATCAGGTTTAAAAAACCCTGACCCCGTGCAACACTATTAAGAACAAACCACAGTCTGATTTGCTATGTTTCTATTCCTGTTTTGTGGGAAGCTTCAACACATTTCAAATTTCCTCTGATAGTGTGACAGTCTGAGAGATTTTTAATTTACACTAGCAGAAAAATTAAAATGTGATTCTCATGGGAAAACACAACTTTAGAAAGTCTGAACTTTGAAAATCTGTTACTTTGGCAATTGATGTCCCTTGTTGTAGCATAAAAAGTTGTAAAATCAAATCAAGTTGTGGGCAGAATGTGAGATTTTTATCCTAACTATAATTTTACACAAGGAAAGACTTCAAATCAAATCAAATATAATCACTTACGAGTTAAACTGACAAAAAACATAATCATAATTCATGATTAGGTAATAATAAATTAAAACTTTTGTTTAATTATAATTTTATATTACTTAGCAATTTTCTGTCCAATTTTTTGATTCACAGATAGTTTTGCATACCCTGCAACTTTTTTTATTAACTATTCACTTTAGTTGAATTATATTTTCATATTAATTAGCAATTTTGTGCACTTTTTTTTTAATTCAAAGATACAGTTTTCCATACTCTGAACAGATATTGCAATGAAAAAACTAATTTTAAGTGCATTTTCACTGATGTAATACCATTTATTAACTATTCACTTCAGGTCAACTAGCCCAGTATGGTTTGGTTTTGCATGAAGCTAAAAATACATTTTGTTAATTGAGACTTCAGGGTCTGTTTTTTCCTCAGGATTTTTCACAGGCTCCTACATTTTTAATTGAGTTTGTAAATGTTTTTACATGCCCCGCTGCTGCTGTGCCCCATTTTCCTGAAAGGTAGATGTATCAGCATGGGGCCCAGCGGGAGGAACAGCAAAGTGACAGAAGAGTAGCTGAGGAGGAGGCAGGAAGAAGCAGCTTTCACACACATACACACACACATAGTTATTTGCCCCTGAGCCGTGGACTGTTGGGAGGGCAGCGGCAGCAGATGGTCTGCAATAGCTCTCATTGTCTTCGAATACGTCAACAGGGAGCGAAGTGTGCCCTGTTCGGCCCCTGCCTGGAGATGCCACCGCCACGTCCTGCGTCAGTGTCACAGTCAACCTCTTCGCCGTAATTAAGGCCAGCCCCTCTGGTTCCCTGTGACAGCAGAGAGCAGCTGGAGGACAGAGGAGAAGGAGGGAGGTCCAATCCTCCAGACAAACAGCAGCTGAGTGGCTCTCATGTTCCAACACATGCACAAACACACACATATGTCCTGAGGTCATCGGACCACATGTTGGTATTACTATACTTGTGGGAAACATCATATTGATGATGCTCATCTGTTCTGCTACGATGACGTTTGTGAACACGTCCTCATCCCAGCTCGTCACATGGTGCCGCTCTGTCAGAGACCTTCCGCGTCTACTTATGATGTTTATGGTATCCTTCTGCATCAGCTATTTATGGTCCGGGATGCTATTACCGTGATTTCAACAAATGCACATGGTGGGATGATGCAGTCCTTTGTTGTGATTTCAACAAATGCACCGGGTGGGATGACACAGCATGGTCCTTAAGTTTACACAACAGGGCATGGCAACCAACACGGCTGTCATGATGTTTAGGATTAGGCAACATGGTCAGAGATGGTTATGTTTTACACTAAAAAGTACAATAAGTAAGATAAAAAAACCTCACATCCACATAGGAAGCCAACTCCAGACTCCCGCAGGAAAGTCAGTTGTTTGTGGGACCCATCCACCTCCAGTTGCTAGCGCACTCATGCAACTTAAATCACGTTGTTACCTGCAGCCTTGTTACCTAATGTTGTCCTTAAGTGTTTCATGTGCTTGCAATTGTTTCTGTCCATATGGGTTCTCAAGTGACGTGTGTGCGTTGCATGTGGACGGTGCCGTCCGGCCGTCCGGTCCTGTCCCAGCACGCTCTCATCTGATGCTATTTAGCCATGTTCCGGTTCGACACGAGAGGTGGCTTTTGGCATCAAGCTCGTACGCCGGAAGCACTGACATAGCAAAGAGCCTGAAACCGAACTGAGAATATCCATTTTCATGTGCTCTTTTCCTGCTCACGCTGTCATGACGCATATCCGATTTGTGCCACATGAGAAGAAAAAAATCGGAATTGGGTCACTATATACACCATGTACTATAAATCCAGCCATAGAGACGCTAACGGGTGCCCTGTCCTAAACAACTACAAACCAAGCTGCCCTATGTGACGACCTAAAAATGAAGAACGGGCTGGTCTTGTGAAGTACTGATTGGTTTATTTTAGCCGCAGTGTTTTACTGGGTTTATCAGTTTCTTTGCCCTCTACATTTGTCTTCTACAGTCTGTAAATTTTGCCCAGTGTTGACCTAAATAACCAGAATACTTTTGCCCTGCACATCACCAATCAGTGCTCACTGGGCAGAACAATTACAGTCATGTTAACTGATGATGACTCTTGTAGACAAGAAATCTAAAAGTAAAACTTTTATACAATTTCTGGTATGTAAAATAGGGTATGTAAAATCAATTTTGGATGCAGTCGGAAACCAATGTAGTGAAATAATGATTTTTTTCAGGATCAATTTGGTACATAATGGGGGAAAAATGGGTGCAAAACAGCCAATGTTATCTTTCAACCCTCATCCCAACATAATCCAAAAACCTAATCTTAATCATAATCCCTAAAACGATCCCTTTACAAAAAAAAGTGATGAGCAACCAAAGTGAGCTGTTTTGAGTGAGTATTTTCCTCAAATGCATCCAACACACAAAGTTTAGCGAGCCCTTTGCCTTTTCTGCACTTAAATTATTCCTTCAATAAGATTTCCAGAGAAAATCTTGCACTTTGATGCACTTGCACTAAATTTGATTTTAATTTTAAAAATCTAACACATCACAATGAAAGCAATTACTGTGGCAACATTTTGGACAATCTGACAATTAAGAGCAGTTCCTGTCCTCCTGACAACCACATCAAAAACATTCACTCCAAGTTCTCCACATTGCAGGTCTTCTTCTGAGACAAGACTCTGACAACTAACTCTGGTAATCCATCAGCCAGGCAGGAGGCGCCACATCTGTTTCTGACAACATCCACACTTGTCATCTGCTCTGCCAGATGCAAGACAGCCCACTTCCAAAACTACAGAGCAAAAGATGCATCATAATCAGTCGTGAGAAGTAAGTGCATCTGAATCCACTGGTGACCCGAGTATCTGAACAGCATGTTGTTTAACAGCTGTAGACAGCTGCATCAAAGTGCTAACTTCATCATAACTGCTTATTATTTTAGACACGGTGCGTTTTTCAAGATTAAAGCTGACTGATTGAATTTTATCTCTCTGTCATATCTCACATACTTTATGTTCTGCAATATTAAGATTTTTCGCAGTTTGGTTGTTTTTTTTTTCAATTATTACATCTGACGCAGTGGAAAGAAACAGTAACATGACAGTTAATGAAAATCCTTATATTTTATTGTGGCATCCGCTTTCAGTAGATTAAACTTGATGGGGTTTTGGAGCCAAAGGCAAAATAAAATTGCATTATATTAAACAGATACGCATCAAGATGCAAAATACTGTGAGAGGTCCCTCAATAGATTTTTATCTAATAAAAATAACTTTCCTTGAGTGATTCCTTCATAATTTTTTTTTTTTTTAAATATCCATGTTAATTTTTTTTTTCTTTAAAATGAAATATGAGTATAGGCTTTTTAGCTCAACCTTATGGCCAGAGCCAGATGGGCCATTCAGACAAACTCAAACCCAGGAGGGCTGATCCCCAGGGAGACTTTTTCACATTTATAGCAGCTACAAGTACTATTTAAGCCATTATACATAATATATGCCTAAAAATCTGTACATGGTTTGGGACAAACTTGATCAATGCTAAAGAAAAAAATCCCATAGATCCTACATCTTATTTTGTATTCAGTTGTTCTCTAGCTGCCTTCATCACTTAAATCACAACAAACTGAATGTTGGGGATGACTAATTTTCTCTCCTGCCTTTTGTTAAGTTACCATAGGTATGGTTTGGAATTTAACATAAACATAATTTCTGATCTTGAAACCTTTTTGGGGCTCTATTTGTTATACTGAGCCAAAGTACAGCTCACAAAATGAAAGTTAAGTGATAATTTTAATACATTCAATGGTCTAGTAAGTAGAATTTAGTAACTGGAACTTTGTCCATCCAAGCATTCAGCAAAACTACAGTGAATGGCCCTATCAAGAGTGGTTCAGCATTTGGTTTGTCCATTCTGGGCTATGTACGCAGTCTCAGTGTGAAAGGACCTGCTCCATATGTCAATATAAACTGCTCGTTACCCAATACAAAAGGATTCTTATTTTCAGATGATTAAAAATCATGCCATAATAATCTGTCCTGTAATTCGGCACAAACATTTCATAAAAAATATGGTCTTCATTACCCTGAATTGAATATGAGGCCAAAAGAATAACATTTACTCAGTGATATTAGATTTCTTCACATAGCAGCAGAGTAAAATAAACAAGATGGGAAATGTTCTTATGTGAATGACATTAAGAAAAAAGTTGGGGCTTTTGAGAAATCATTTCTCACCCGCTGCCTTTGTTCAACTCTACCTCTCTTCAACTCTGTCTCCTAAAATCACATTTATTTGGTTTTTCCAAGTGCATTTTTAAAGAAATGTACCTGCATGATGTTTACTGGTAACATTTCTCCCAAGTTATGCAGCGCTGCATTCTTTTATGAAACACAATTTGTACTGAGGTGGTCAGAGTGGGTGGTGGATTTACAAAGTGTAAGACTTGGACTCTGGGGACCTCAGTCCAGCATGTGGTTAAGGCTTAGACACAAAAAAACACCAGTAAAGGTTTGGTAAAGTTATGCTTTGGTTAGATGTTAGAAGAAATGGAGGGATATGCAGTACATGTTTCAAAAGAAGTTAAAACAACAGATCCAGGCAGCACTCCTTTACCCTCAAATTCGCCTACAAGTTCATCACTAACAAACCAAATTTTGAAGTATATTTATTCCAGCCAATGGAGATGTTTGTTATAAGAATGATTACTTTCCAAAGCAGAGCTCAAACTTTTGTGATGTCTATTTGGTGTGTCTGAGCCTTAATAACTCATCAGCACCTGGATCAACACCAGTTTTCTTGTGCTGCATTAAGGCACTTTTTACAAGGCTTTACGCTTCTGAAACCTGATAAAATTGGCTTGATTAGTAAAAACAAAATGTGAAAAAAGAAAAGAGTCACACAAATTGCAAATAAAAATTATTTAGACGGAAATTACCTGAAATTAGCTGGGGGGCATTTTTAGATAATTT
Organism: Plectropomus leopardus; assembly: GCF_008729295.1. Taxonomy (NCBI): domain Eukaryota; kingdom Metazoa; phylum Chordata; class Actinopteri; order Perciformes; family Serranidae; genus Plectropomus; species Plectropomus leopardus. Next base: position 6,023,580 of record NC_056463.1, read on the forward strand.
TTTGGAAAAGGGTGAAAATGTCGAGACAATTCTTGATACAGTTTTTTGAAACTTTTTTTTTCTTTTTTTCTTTTATTGTGCTTATTTTTTAGGTAATTATCTTCTAATATCCTAATCCCAATATCCCAAACTCTAATAATCTGAGCTTGGCTTAAAAATTTGAATCAATAAACAACATAAGTACGACTTTGAAACTGAAGATTGCTGTTTACATTCCTTTCAGTTTTGGCTTAACTAAAATTTTGTGACTAAAACTTATCAGATGCTTAATTAAAGTGGTGGTCGATACAGCATAGATACAGCATATTCTATTTGTCTCTAAATTCGTACAATTTTTAAACACTTTTAAAAAATATGTCAATATCCTCTGAAATGTAAAACTTAATTTCTAGCTTGTCACGTTTTTTTCTGCACCACCTTATTCACTGAAGTGCTTACCTGTCTATTCACACAGTAGAGTTGCATTTCATTATTTTTTAACAATCATTCACTTTAACATTCATTGTATTTTACTAGTATCCCCTTATGATCCATAATAGAGTGGCTGTCTCGTCTTTGTCCCCCTAAAGAGCACTAAAGAGCAACAACCTCTCATCCTGAGGCTGATCTGACTGTCATTTCACACACTTAACTCTGATAAAGCAAGCTGTTAAGTTTCTGTAAGGATTTTTATTAACTGTCATGTTACTGTTTTTTTCATTCCGTCAGGTGTAAAAGTTGAAATGTAATTTGACGGGTTCTTTAAAAAAAATGTTAATCTACAATGTTATTTGACTTCTGAGGTTTCTAGGAGTGTTTTCTTCATTCAAACTCTAACAATGACTCTTTATCATTATGCGAATTAATTCTCATTTCTTTACTGCAGTTATTCAACTCATTAATGCACCTTGTCACTTGTTATCTGCAGTCTCCCTAAAATACTTTTTTGTGTGTGAGACAATCTTCACAATGTTCACTTGAATTAATGTCGGTGTTCATGAAGCATTTGCTTAAAGGACAATACCAGCAGTTCTGCATGGTGTAGCTGTTCCAACAAATTGTGTTTACATTAAGGTCCGAGTGGTATTACTGGTCGTTTGCACAGTGCCCTTTCTCAGAACGGTTCTGTCCTATTGCTCATGTGTCTTGGGGGCCAAGAACATTGTGCACCCTCCCACATTACAAGACCCGCAGGACAACAGAGAACTGGTCTCGGCAGTGTATTCTATTTTTGGAAGATGCAGTCCTGCATATTGTCTCATGCTGGCCTTACAGCTGCCAAACAACTAATTGCCTGTAGATTAAAAGCTCTGCGCTCTGTCAATATACAAAGATGGCCTCTTGATGTCATAGATAAAGCAAACATAAAACCCTACAAATACTGCTATTAAATATTAATGTAGTTGATCTGCCTGTCTATTAGGTCCAGACTGGGTGGGAAGCAGTGTTGCAGGATGGAGTGAATGGATGAGATTATGGGGAGGGATAAAGGGGGCCAGACGGGAAAGCAGTGGGAGTTGCAAGTGGAGTTAGAGCCCTGCGCAAAACAGATGCCCTTATTTCTTAACATCTGTGTACTTGTGAATTTATTTTGGTTAAGGCATTGATACTTGAATATAATTAATTACTGCTTTGGGATATTAGAATGTCAAGCTCTCTCTGTATTTTAATGTAAATAAAAAGTAAAAGTAAATTAAAGAGTTATCTTTTTAGGCCACATTTAAATGAGAATGGCCCTACTAAAAACAGAAATGTCTTGCATTTAAAAAAAATCTGCGTAAATAGGAAAACATTGTGGGACAATCCTCGTGTGCATGGATCTGCAAAAACAGAAAACGCTGCAGTATATATGCCAGGCCAATAGTTGGGAGAGTAATTTTGTAATCACACACCAAAGAAGAACACCCCGCTCATGTGCATGTGACAGATTCTGTCTGACAGACAGTCTGTGATTAATAATGCTGAAAGGGAAAGCCAGTAAAATGCAGTGCTTAAGCTCTCTGAGTCAATAGAGTTCCAGAATACATGTAATGGCCTCTTATATTTCACATTTTCTTCTTAAAATTAAACCAGTTATTTGGGCAGTTAGTGAATGTTGTCTTATAGAAAGCTAAATAAACCGCAACTGACATTCTGAGACTACAATTCAGCCAACGTGTTCCTCCACATTTGCTTTCTCACGAGCCCTTGCAAAACATGATTGGTCACTCATACTCTGTCATTCATATGCTGATATCTTTTTATAGAGATTAATGTCTTCTTAACTTAACTCTGACAAAAATACACACACACACACACACACACACACACACATATATACTATATGTTCAGTGTTTTTGATTACCATTTCAACACCAGACACAGTTTGATTTTTTCCTGTACTGAAATAAACCTGCTCTTAAGTCTAAAAAGACATGTTTAAGAAAAGCAGTGATGACAACAGGGCATTACAGGTAGCCAGTGAACTAAAGTACCAATATGTTTTTTTTTTTTTGACAAAATAATAATTGGTATGCGACAGCTAGAAATTAATACCAACTGTGCAACTAATTTCAGTATAATAGTAACAACCCCTTCTACTTTCTGCATTAAATTTCTCATTAACTTCTTCTAAATTTCCAATATCTCTTCTAGTTTATCCTGAGGTGACTCGCAGCCTGCCTTGGCTCATCTACCTGTGTCCTTCTATCTACCTGGGCTCAGCTCGCCCCCCTTTCCCTTCTTTTCCCCCGCCTGCACTGATGCTATCAGCCTCCGATTCACTGTAGCTGCCTCAACTCTTATAATTGATACAGAATCCCGATGCCCCAAGCAGCTGACATTCAACGCAGTCTGAAGGACAGCTAGGGAAATGAGGAGCATATAATGGAATACGCCGCCAGCACAAACAGGAGGAAGAGCCACTTGTAATGTGATCTGCTCCAGCGCTTAAATATCAAGTGCAATTAAATGCCAGCGACGGCAGGATGGAGACAGGCTGCATGTGTGTCTGGAAACAAATTTGCTCTCAATCGGCAGTGACACCCTTTATATAGTCAGCTATCATTTACTGTGTGAGAGTGAAACAGCAGGTTTCTGCCCTGGCAGGGAGGAAACAGTCTCACTAGATTTTGTGAAACGAGGACAAACTCTGAGAAGCAGATGACATTTTGCGGACACAAACAACGTGCCAGTTGTTCATTCACCGTGAGAGGTGACATTAGCACCTTTTAAATCATCTAACCCTGGGTCGTCTTTCGCTCGGTTAAAGGTTCAGTGTGAATGCAGGCCTGATAATAAATAAATGTCCACATGCAATAGATGATTATTTCCATGTTCTCTGGCTCTGTGCACCAGTTCAGTCCTTCTGGTCAGAGGTCACTAAGAGGCCATCCTAGGTCCTCAGCATTGTCCAACCATCTGCCTTATTGGTGACCTCTCTGCACATCAGATCACAAAGCACTTCAAACATTTTAGCAGCTGGCTTAAAATATAGCTCAAATGGAGAAGCAGATCCAAATTATCCACTGAGCACTAACTCCATCCACTAACTGAACACCCTCCCCTCAAAAACATGTTCTTCTTAAGTTTACGTCCCCTGTCTGACCACAACTATACAAACTTGTATCTGTGCAAAGTTTATCACTAGAGAGGTGCCTTTACATTCCTCTACTGAAGGGGGTGATTACTGTGCACTTCCCTAAAATCTGAGATTCAAACTTAATGCAGGGCAAACTAGATTAGGTACGTCACTGCTGAAAAAAACTTCTTGACCAGTTTAAGATGGTTAAGTTCAGTGAGCAGCTCGTTTGAACAGCTTAAGGTATGTTTTTGCATAATGTTTGATGTTTTAGCTCGTCATACCAGCTTGTGATGGTCACTCCAACTGGTCTATGCATCCAAGATCCTGTAAAACTAGGGAAATATGGGGGGAAATATGAAAATCAAAGGGCATAAATGAGTTAAGTCTACTGTCATGGAATATGCATAAAGATAAATATGCTTGGCTTGACAAGCAGGTCACAACAGCATGTCCACCTGGTGGCCCACCCAGCTAAAACACCACCAACACCAGCAAGAACTGGGTCAGGACCATCTAAGACCATCTTCGACCAGCTAAAACCAACTAAAACCAGCCACCAGCATGAGCTGGCTTTTAGCTGTTTCTTTCAGCAGGGTGGGTTCAAATAGGGTCATGAGAAATAACCATATGAACCCCCCCAATAGCATAGTCACAACCTTGTATGTCGAAATTTTTTGAGAGCTTCAGGTAAACGACTTTGTGTACATGACTTTCCATGTCCTAACACGAGTTCACAAGTCCCATTTGAATGCAGCATAATATAAAAGCCACCGGCTGTCTCATACGAGAAACACTATTTAATAGGTGAACAGATGTCAACACAACAGCACCAAATATACCTGAAGCCTCCAGTGCAGAGGTCTGCTCCTGTCACTACAGAGAGCAGAGCTAGCATCAGCATGGTGAAAGCTGTGACAGCAAACATGCTGGTGTTCAGTTTGTTTTTATCTAAACTGGACCATCGAGATTGTAAAATCAGATATGTAAATTTCACAACCACTAATGCTGTGTCAACCACTGCCAGTTACAAGCTAACAAGCTCACAAACAGCATTAACAAAAAACAAAATTAATTTTGTTGCACAACAGACTCATCTGAGTCTAACTGAGGGTCAAACATATATGGCAGAATCTGTCTGATGTTTCCCGTCACCCCAATGTTAGCCATCCTAATGCACACTGGTCTTTCACCGGTCAACCTTACACTAGTCTCACATAAGCAGACCTACCACCGCACTTTGTTTTTGCGCTGTATCAGTGCTGGAGAAAACAGAAAGCAAAATCTAGCATGAATGGTTGGGGTGGAGGCCAGATGCAGAATTTCTCAATGAAGGAGCAAAAGTAGAACTGCTTGTATCACCTTTTCATTTTTTCTACTTACTTTTTTATATGGGAAAACCATGCTAGACAAATTAATCATACATACTTTAATCCTTTGAAATCTGGGCAAATTGGTTTGATTTCTTAAAAAAAAACATAGAAGCAAGGAAAGCAAAACCCAACTTCAGAAGAAATGACTGAAATTATCAAGTAATTAGTAAAAACAAACAAACAAACAACAATGAATAAACCTGAGAGTAAAAAACAACAACAAAAAACAAGAAAATGACCTAAAAACATCTTTAAAAAATCTTAAAATTAATCTGTCAATCATTTTAAATATTCAAGTATGACCATAAGGAATTTCTATCTCTGTAAAATCTCGCTTTATCCCTAGTTTTTCAAAAGATTATCTTATAAAACTACTAATTTCTTGCAATTTGCAGGACATTTCTTGCCACATTGCTCATTGACTTTCCCCCCATGTTTTTCAAAGAAATCAAACTAATTTGCCCAGGGTTCAGGGTTCAAAGGTTTGAATACTTGTGAAAGGCATCTGAGCACAGGAGAGGAATGTCAATCCAGGTTTCAGAGGGTTAAAATGTGTCTGGAGGCTCACATTAAGAAAACCTGTTGCAGTATTTTGGAAGCAGATTCCTCAACAGTCCCAATCAGTTTTATGATATTTTATGATATTTTTCATACTACTCTAGAACAATTAAGTTATACTCAATTGTGTGGTACACCTATTTACTTATTTGTAAGAAATTTAATTTTAATACAAGCTGAGCCCTGAGCAAAAACCTGAAATCCTGTTCACCCCAAGGAAGCACTTAAGATAAATATAACGGTAGAATCAGGATTTAAGAGAAGAAGCTACATGTCAAAAAATATGTATTTTTTAAAGGATATTATGAATTGTTATATTCAATGTGCCTGCTTTTGTTCTGTAGCTTGTTTCTGTGACACTCTGGCTGTAAACTCTAGCTACTCCAGTCCTTTCCTGTCCTCTGTCCTCAGCCCCAGCAGTGAACTCTTGACGGCCCCAATGGGAGGGGTTGTCTCTGGGCAGGGCAGGGCGATACGGGGTGGGTGCACTCAGCCGAGCGCCAGGTCAGCCGTTTCGCTCATCTTTTTTTCATGTTCCACAAGTTGTACACTGTAGGACTTTACCTGGGAGCGGGAGAATGGCAGGGAAGTGTATGAAATAGTGCACGCCTGTGTATGTGTACGTCAGTGTGAGTGTGTGTGCGTGCAGAAGAGTGTGTGTTTGCATGTGTGAGACCTCTCCACAAGGGCACCAAGCTCAGGGGGGCAGACAAAGATTAATGATAGGAGGTGACAACTCTCTTTCAATATTAAGGGAAGGAAGTTCTGTCGCTGTGTGGACGGGGAAGGGAAGTGGAAGAGAGAGAGGGATATGAGGAGAGACGGAGAGAAATAAAGAGACAGAGAGCCCAGAGGAGCCCCAGCAGCAGCCGAAATGACCCTTTACAGTACTCCCTGAGATGCAGAGATTAACTGAAGCACGATCCAACTCATCAACTGTTAGATTCATTTGGAGTTGCTTAAAAACTTAATTCCCACTATTAACCGTCTTTGAGCTTTATAATTTCACAAAGGGCAGGATTAACTCTGTCTTTGTGATAAAGAGCCAAATTCTGATGTTACGTCTGAGCCGGCTACTGTGCCACCAGCTTCTGAAACTCAATGCATTCTCTAACTGAGGGTTTGAGGGTTTTGTACATTCAAACTTTTGGAAACTAGATAAGATAAGATAGATAACACAAAGTCACGCATGGAACTCTATATGTACATCTGTGCATAGCCCATTTTTTGTGACCACGTGGAATCTACGTATAGTAACTGCAAATGCTCCAGTTACAAAATATAACCTCTTGTCCCACATTCCAGTTCAGTCCAAAGCACTGGTCAAGCCACCCGCGGTTGCTTCACGGCTGGGAAGAAGTTAGATATTTGACAGACATTCAATCTGCACCTAACAGCATCTTCTAACCCAGTTTCCCCCAATACTAAAGACAGTTAGCTTAGCCACCAGCCCTTGTGTTTAACTGCTGGGGGGTGATGCAGACCCCCAGTTGAAGTATAAAAGAAAACGCATGTGCATCCATGTGACTGATACAAGTCGGCAGCTGTCCGTTGATGTTCAATGCAGATAGTATGGCCAAGATTTTAGGTCTTTCGGCATGCCAAAGCAGCAATATATATAATTTATAAGAGTTCAAGATCCTTGTCTTGACAAATTTCAGGTTTTCTTACTTCTATAACCAAATCCAGACGTTCTGATTTCAATTAAAGTCTCTAGAGATTGATCTGTCTTCAGCCAGACTCCTGAAGGAGGAGCGCTGTAACTCTGTAGGCTGAACATGATGTTTGTCAACAAGCAGCACAGCTGGAGAGACGGGTATCACATCACTCTGCTGTTAAAAATTCATATAAATGATCCCTTTGGGGAAAATAACCTGCAGGTAAAACATAGGCTGTTAAATTAAAAACTTCTACGTGACACCAGTATCTCTTCCCCAAGTTGTGCTTGATCAGAGAAAGAGTGGGACAGCGTTGTGACATCCATCACCACAAACCTGCCAAACGCTCCTAATCACAGCCAGTGTTGCTTGTCAGTATAAAGATGTGCAGCTTAAATGACTAAAGTCTCCAGTATCCCCTCTAGCATCTTGTTTCTTCAGACACTTTCTACCATCCCTCAGTTTCCACAGCTGCTTCCAGCATGCATTCACTAATGAAACTTTCATCATATGTCAAATATACATTGGACTCCAACATGTTTTGTATATATAGTGCTCCCACAGTGCTATACTAATGAAAGTTAAAAATTTAGACTGAAGATACGAACTGGGATTTCAGTCTTTCTACAGCAGAGTACAACATGCCTTACAGAACAGTCACTGCAAACAATGTTTCCTGGAGGGGTAGTGGAGGAGCAGGACTCATGTGTAAGTTATCTGTGGCCCACAGATTTCTTGTACATTTCCCTTTAGTTGTAATCACAGAAGTCTATCAGGCCAAATGTTGCTCTCCTTTTTCCTTTCATACATCAATCTGGGTGCTAATCCGACCCCTCCTCAAACCAAAGTTGTCAAATACCGCCTCTTTTGCAGTGCTTTCGTAGTAGCATCCCGACGCGAAAAGCCACCTTTCACGTCTGCATGATACACAGCTAGACGGTGTCAGCTGAAAAAAACAGCCGGACAGGACCTGTCACGTCCACATGGTATGCCACAGCCCTGCGTCAGACTGAAATGCTGCCAGTAATGACATAACATAAGGATCATGAAGGTCCATCATGGTAGCACCCTGGAATGTCAATGGCAGGAGAGGAGGTGAGGTGGTGGATGCGGGGAACAAACTTTCAACCTGGGGACTGTTGGTCATATTCACTGGGAAACCAAGTCAATTATTATTAAGAACATAGTGTGTTAGTATGTGTAGCATGCTATGCTAGTGTCATGTTACGTATGTCCTGTGACGTTACATTACATTAGTAACAAACAGTTATTTTAAGGCAAACCATGAGGTTTCTACCTAACTATGTACATTGTTGCCTAAACCCAATAAAATATATGTTAAAATGAAGCTTTTTTTTATCATGTTCTAAGTTTATGTTGATAGGATTTAACATGTGGAAACTGTAAAATTCCTTTTACAGAGGTCTATTTTGAAAAGACACAATGCGTTGCATGAGCATTAATTGACACACCGTTCCTGAGCGCCAAAAACTGACACCGGAGGAGTAATGACAGCATCATAGTTTGACATGTGGGGCCACTGACCAAGAGTCGGTATTTGACAAGTTTGGTGTGAGATTGAGAATGTGGACATATTAATGCCAGGACAACTAATTTTGAAGTGCTGTAGTCTGTTTATATTTGTCTGCTAAGTCACATGTTTCATTGCTCTGATTGGTTGCAAGTCTGTCCAATGCGTCCAATGGCATTTTGATCTACGGCCATTGATACTGTCCCTTCAAAACCAAAAATGAATTAAAATGTTCCAGACCAACTCACATTTGCAAATTAGTCTGCCAATGTCAGGCTGGTAAAAAGCTCCATTTACCGAATGATGGTAGACAGAGAGATATCATTGACCAGAGTTGACAGACTGATCAACCACCTGACACTGAAGTCCTTCAGCCTCTCACCCATCGGGGCAAAGATGACTTTCATACAGGTACTGTAAATTTACATCAGTACTCCTGGCTTTGCCCTTGCTCGTGCCTTTGTCCACTAAATAATTCCTTGCTGGCTTATTTCAGTCCTCGAGAGATCAGAGCTGACTCTTATCCATGCAGGCCGACACACCAGGGTTGCTGCTCAACACTCCAGAGTGACATCACCCTCTTCACTTCAAGGTCACCCACGGGTGGGATACAGTACCAGGCACATTTGAGCACAGAACTTCAACCTGCTTTTCTCTGGATGATTTCAGCTCAGCAGTTTGTTTCCACTTCATCCAGAGCATGTGTGTGTGTTTGTGTGTGTGTGTGTGCGTGCGTGTTTGTGTGTGTGTTCTCCATCACTATGATGTCATGATGAATGGGAAGCCAACAAAGCGGAGGAGAGGCAGAGAGAGAGAAGGGGAGAGGAAAAGCGATCTCTCCTCTGCCTTTTTATCGCTCTATTTCATCATGGAAATCACCTCATTTACTCTGAGCACTTCTCCATTCATCTCTTATTGTCACTGGCAAAACCCATTTTCTATCTGCACCAGCACTGTGTGTGTGTCTGTGTGAGAGAGTCACAGGAACACAGAAAAAGCAGCAAGCTCACTGCATGCAGCTGCATTTGCACATGAGCAGTTGCATTAATGAGTTTACAGTGCACAAGTGTTAACAGCAAATAAACTTGGTCTTTCGTTGTTTTTAACAGACTGCTGGTTTGCATTCGCTCACATGAGAAAATCCAAGTTTTTCAATCTACTTCCAATCAAAAATAAGACATGACTTTTTGTAAGTACATCTGTTTAAAATTAAAGCTACAGTTCACCTAAAGTTCACATTGCTCTGTGTTAAATTAGATCTTTTCTCTCTCCTCCAAATTTCTCTGCAGAAACTTCTTCGGTCTCATCAAACTGTAGTTTTTCCTCCCTTCTTTTGCCTACTTTGTGCAAACTGCAGTGTTTATTAGTAAGACAGTTTTTGAAAGATGGTGCTTTATGGTTTTGGTAAAGGTAATAAGCTGTAATTAAGGGTTTTGCATATGGTGATGTGAATCTAATCAGGGTCTATTCTCCGGTGTGTTATTTCTGATGATGTAATCTACAAAATCTGTGTATTTTTATGGAGGTGTGTGTGGTGTCTGGTTTTTGTAGGCCTCGTCAGTCTCATCAGATAGATGAGATGATGGCCTGATAGAGTTTAATCGTGGGTTCTAATGTTGTGTTTGCACTACGAGCAACAACACAACAAAGTTATCAGCAATATTATTGCCGAGTCTCAAAGCACCTCGACTAAACGTCATCTAAAGTTTAATACAATAACTATGCTTTTGATCCATATCTGTGTGTGTGTGTCCCTTATCATTCCGTGTCCCAAGTTCTTCATGAGTTTTTTTTTCCTCAGCAGGAGTAGTTTGCGGAGTTTGAGCTGCGAGACAGATAATTATCAGTTGATCCAATCAGAGCTGATCAGATTGATGAATGAGAGGAGTAGCTACTGCTGAGGTGAGTGAAAGCAAACTTTAGACCCCGTGCAATGACGTTTTACTTTGATTGTGCCGCATGTTTTGCTGCTCTGTCAGTGCCCAGTGCGCTCTGATTGTGTGATGCAATGAATAAGTGAATGATAGATGTATTCCAACACCACTCCTAATGAGTGTTCCACTTCCAAAAATAGAAAATCTACACATAACGCCAGATGTTATAATCGTGGCAGGCCGCCACAAATACAGAATGTGTGGGATACCTGACTCACTGTAAAGTTAGGTAAATTAAGTAAATAGGTTAGGCTGAGGAGAGTAAAGTTATGTTGGTTAGTGTGAGGAGAAGAAACATGGTCAAGCATCTTCACATTATGTGCTTACTTATAAGTGATGTACTTAACGTAATGTAACAACATGATGATATACCTTAAAATTACTCAAAAATCACTTGGTTTCATAGGGGCGCTAATTAAAAAATATTATCCAAAGTGTAGTACGAGGACATGCTTACGATCTAAACATGTTCCTTTGTATGGTACCTTCTAGGCAGAAGAAAGATAAACCTCAAGAGGATGAATTCTGACCCTCATGTAAAGCTCTGTGTGTGATGAATACTGTTATCTCTCCTAGAATGTGTTAATGTAAAATAATGGACTCGTTGTTTTTTAAGCTGCATTTGAAACAAGTTGTTTTGTTTTTTTTAAATTAATTAATTAAATTCCAGTGCAGCAGAGGGTTTGAGCTACATCTGCTGAGAATCTAATCAGCGTCTTGCTGTTTCCATTCCATGTCAAGCTAGGAGTCCTGGGCTTGTGGAGCTGCTTAATGACATGAATTAGATTAATAATTCAGAACGAACCCTATGTGGATCTAAACAGAAACGTGCCAGTGTGCCGGTACCCTCGGTGAATAGCAGGAGAGAGGCACCATGGCTCTTGGAGTAATCCGACATGACAGCATTCACCTCGGATGATAGAGAGTGGAAGAAAACTATCAAAATGCTTATAAATATCTTATAGAGGCACTGAGGAGCAGGGAAGCAGGGGGAGGGGGCAGGATGGGTGAGGAAGCTGTCAGATGTGCCCCATCTTCTGCTGCAGAGGCAAACATCACGCTACTCACATTGAAGACATGGATGATGTTGTGTGTTTATCTGTGTGCTCTGCGTCTGTGTGCATGCAGCACAGCGTATGGTTACAGTAGGTGATGACGACAGTGGCAGATTCAGGCAAGCAGCTGTGGGAGGGAAGGTGGCTGTACCTTGGCAGCGGCACAGTCACACAAACGGGATTTGGGGATTTCGAGGCGTGTGTTTGTTTGCATGTGTGAGTGTGACTGGAGCAGAATATGACTAAAAGAAAATAAAGACAAAAAATAGAAGAGTACAGTTCCTGAGCTAAATCCCTTTTCCTCCTGGCACAGGAAAATAACACAGCTACAAGACTTTTTCAGCAAGCTGTTACATGCTCTCCCACAAAGAAAGCCCCAGGTCAGATATTATGAGAATACACAGAACTCCTCAGATATGAGCACTTCATCCTCGAGTGTTGTACAACAAGAACCTGGAGCAAAGAACTGGTCCCAGCCTCTGGTGATGGGAGGCAGGAGTGAGGAGGTAATAAGGGTGAAGCATCAGAGGAGAAGAGTAAAACTCTTTAGAGACCCACTCAGCCTCCCATTTCTTTTTCGTTCTCAGTGTGTATAGTCGAAGAAAACAAGTTTGTTTAGCCCAGAGGTACCGATCCTTTTACCTCCTTTACTGTGCGGTAGCTGGGGATGGGTACCATAATCGGCAATAAACAGGAATGGGTGCCAAATTATCAACGACCTGCTATGCCAACAGCTGCCTTTTAAATCTCCCGTGGTGGGTAGCACATATACACACATTGTCAAAACATCACATCGGTGCCGCCCATGCTCACATCTTTCTAGCTTTACATTTTACACAGACCTTTCTTCAGTGCTGTCACTAACTCTGATCCCGGCTCAGAGGCGAGACCGCTCTGTCCCCCCATTCCCGCGATCCTACTTTATATATAGAAAAGTGATGCGGCATAACAGCATTTTATTCCCGCCTTGAACAATCAGTGTAAATTCGGCTAGTGACACGCTCCAAAGTCTGGATATACTTCTGCAGAGACATGTTTTTTAATGAAATTAATTTTTAAATATTCTTCATCAATATTTGGTAGGGAAATGTTTTCAACATAATAAAATATTGTCAAATATATATTATATTACTGCCTGAAGCTGACATTTATCTGTATGGCAAAATATGGCACAAAGCAATAGGCTAAAACAGGATACAAGGCTCAGCAGAGCATCAGAGCTGGATAATCATTCTTGTTGTTTCTTTGTGAGCGACCCTTTTCTTATGACGTGTAATCATTTAATTCATGTTAATCTAAAAAATTAGATTAGCAGAGATTTAATTGTACCAGGTGTCTTTGGGGAGGAATTCCACATGAAAATGAAAACCATGTTTGTTCACCAGAAAACTCACAGAGTACTTTTAAACAGCTCTAAAGGACAAAATGAAAGCAAAGGACAAGAATAAAGAACATCCTGTCCAATCACACGGCTGTGCCTCCTCCTCAGCACTAATCCCAATGTCTTTCAGGTCTTTTCCTGAACCATGTTAGGCCTCCACATTTTGTGAGCATGTCTCGTACCTTAATAGAATGGTCTTTTGGACTTTGATGCTACATCTCAGAGGATTAAACACCTCCCGGTGGAGGGGAGCACTCCTTTCTCTTTAAATCTCTCCCCTGCCAGCCCCGGACCAACCAGACACATTATTGATCACAGGAGGTTTCCCCCTCAGCCTGCGGCCTCATTTAGACCAGCTTCATTGTTTCCAGATGAAACACCCGACAACAGCCTCCCGCTGACTGAATTTAATGCATGTTGCTACCTTTAACACTCACGACTCTCACTCCATTTCTCTCATCCGTGATCTCATCAATCTCTCCCAATCCCTGGCTCTTAAAAGCCTTTCTTCGTCTCTCATCAGTCACCACAGTATCCTCTAAATCAGGCTTTTTTTCTCCTTCTACTCCCCTCTGTGTGAGAATTTTCAAAACTAGACTGAAACCGGAGGAAAGCCACGAGAAGAGATAGTACACAATTAACGAATTTTGCAGCAAAAATATCACCTCTTCCTCTCTCAGTGTTTCGCACCCATAAATATGTTTGATAAACTTATATCAATGACAGTCCTATTAGCAAAAATTGCCTGACAATCATCAGGTTGTCAATTTCATATATCAATACCATAAAGTACTTCAAAATTATATTATCATTTCCTACATTACAGTTTTAACAGCAGATTTAACACAATGGGGTTTCCAGTGTAATATTGGTTCTAAAAAGCATCAAGATTTACGGTATTTTACTGTATTTTGAAAAACTATGCATTACAGTTATAATTTGGCCACATTTTTACAGCAATTTGTTACAGTTAGACAACACTTGGTTAGAGAAACATAGTGATTACAGTTCATAAAAAGGCAAATTGCAGTTTAAAATAAGATGTGGAATCTCCACTAACACTCCTAACTGCCACCTCTACCTCCACTTACTTCTTGCTTTGCTACATAAAAAACTACCTGTGTTTGCACTAAACGTTGGCCACAAATCATGAGATACTGAGGTGGATTATGCCATAAGCCTTTTCATAAAGTAAATGAAAGGCGAGAAAAAAAAAAAGCCTAGGGTATAGATCCTGATACACACTAAAGATAGTCTCAGATAAAGAACTGCAGTCGCCATTTCCATTGTAATAAGGACAATACATCTCTATTATCAAACGTCCTCTTGGATTCTAAAGAGATAATTAGACTCTAACTTTTCAGCCTCAACAGCTCTTCATCGGATCATCAATTAATGTGTCAATCGCACGATTATATCCAACTCCTCATGCAGAGTGGCAGTTATATTCTTCATTCAAGTGTAAAAGAAACTCCACTATTTTTAACTTCACTATTTTAAGTAGGTTAGTACTTAAAAATATCGAAGTTAGCCATTTCCCCTCAGCGGAGCACATACTGTTCCTCCCTTTACCATCCATATCCAACCCACAGATGATTCCACATGCCATTACTGGGTCATGAAACTGGCACCTGTCCCATGTCGACCTCTCAGACTGAGTCAGAGCAGCACAACATCGAAGGATCAAAGAAGAACTCATTTCAAACACATCACTGCTTCATTTTTTCTCAAGCCTTCTGCTGGGCAAAAAAAAATAATTAAAAACCTACAACATTAACAACAAGAACAAAAAACATCACAGCTTGGTTTCTTCTGCAAACCACCATAATTTCATATTGTCATTGTCTTCAAATCAGAAAGTGTGTCGACACGACACTTTCTCATTACTAGGCGATGAAAATAACACATCGGCGGTAACACGGCAGAATGAAGTCTTTAGGGGAACAGCAGAGCAGAACTGAAACAAAAGGCAGAGAGCAAACAAACACTGGCGAGCTAAGCAATATATGATGCATAAATAACAAGGACAGACTACTTACATTTGGTTTTTTTTTCTAATGAAGTCAAAACCAGCAAATTGAAGGAAATTATGAAAGTGACTCAGAAACAGAGGCATGCATATGTGAGGGGGAACAAAGCTAAATTCACTGTGCCTGGTGCACCTGGGATAATTTGAATTATACACTACCATGTGCCTTTGACATTATTCTACATCTACATGCCTGCCCATGTCTGCACTGGGTGACTGTTAGGTGCTATAGCAACTGACAATCCATTTAGTATTGTTGGATAATGAGCACCGAGCGGAGTGATTATGTCTGCTGCTCTTCAGGACAGCAATGTCTACAGCAGCAGAGGAACATTATAGAGCTGGTGGGACTGAATCTTTGGGAGCCATTTTCCTCTTTGAGAGGTCGAGTCAGCGAAGAGCATCTCACAGGGGTTCACCTGTCTGCATTTCTTCAAATAATCGCCCTCATTTATCAAATCCTCAGCAAACGCAGGCTCTCTTTATCGTTATCGGATTGCAGGCTGGTTTTTCTTGTGCTGCATTCAGACTCCTTTCGCAAGTATTAAACCTTTGAAACTCGAGCAAAAAGCTTGAATTCTTGAAAGCATGGGGAAAGGTGATGAGAAATTTACAAGAAATTGGTAAAGGAAATAATAATATAATGATAAATTAAAATAAATCGAAAATTAATGTTAAAAAAAGGAGAGAGAGAATTATATATGAATGCTCACAACAGAGTGGAGCCTATGCACACCTAAATACTACATCAGCCTTAAATGTCATCTGTCCATGGTGGCTAGTATTTAGCTCAAAATTTTTAATTCAGAATATCACAATATCCTTTGTTTTGGACATCTATTCGAGTCCATTATGGTGATTGTCATATAGTCAAGGTTTGCCTGTTTTAAGTCCCTTCAGTAATTGCCAGTAAAAAAGATTTTAAAAAATCTTAAAGTAAAAATTTTAAAGTTTGGTTTCATTTAAAAACCAGACCAGTAAATTTAGACAACACTGACAACATCTTTAAACCAGCAAGTGATGATGAGAGGAATCTTCGTAAAACAAGATAATGTAAAAAATATGACATCCAGTTTCTTGCCTTGACTGGGTTACTCACAGAAATTAGTTTTTTTACGAGCATAAAAGCGTGTTCCTTTTCTTCTTCCTCACCAGCAAAATCAAGCAGCATTTGACTCACAGTGAATGGGGCATTTTTGAAAAATGTCACCTCACAGTGAGAGAGCGAGCGATAGCAGATGATGGCACTTCCAAAGGTAACAGCTTCCTCATCCACTCACAGCAATGGAGCTCATTAAATGGTCAGGCTGGCCACTTTTCTTATCACTTCTGCGCTCTGAGCAAAACCCTCAGGTCCAAATGGAGATTCAATACGAGCCATAACCCGACCGCATTCACACCGAGCACATTTTTAGAAGTGCATCCGAACTTGAGATGCTTTCTCCTGCAGCAGGCTCGACTTTTGGGCAGACGACAACAGAACCATTTCAGCTTAGGTTGCAACAAATTACCTTCAAATAAGTGAGACTTTCTCTGACCCTCAGCTTGCATTTCATTGTTAAAAAGCAGCTCATATCATCAAAACTGACGAAGATATAAAGTGTAATGTCTACTGATAGAGCATCATAGTATTATTCAAACACATGCCATTAAATGGGAAAAAAATTCAGAAAAAAATCAAACTGTCTAACCCAACATACTACCGGATGGGAAGATGAGCTGATTTGCATTGATACACAGACACACACGAGCATGATGCGAGTGCATCGGTAAAAGGCTGTAAGTTGGTAAAATTTTGAAAAGATTCATCAGTTTTTTCATGTTTGCATCCATAAAATCCGATCTATTTGATTATGAGCTGTGTTATGCATTTATTTATACGTGATCAATCCAGTAATTTGTTATTTTTATTTCTCCTAAATTAGACCTATGCTTCGTGAATGTGCGCCGCAGATGTATTAGGGTTGATAAGGAGCAAAAATCAGCATTAACAGCAGTTTCAGGATGTTCCCTGAGCTCTTGTTCTGGCAGGAGTAGTTTAGTTTTCATCAGGACTGGACAGGTAGCCTCTGCCTGACACTGCTGCTCTGAAAACCCTCAAAACCCAAGACTTTCATCTACATGTCAAGGAGTCTTTCCTCCTCTGTGATCTGGGTGTACTGTGATATTCCTTCTCATACTAGCAGATAGGTAGAGCCTTTTTTCATGTAAAGATGTTCAAACATTTTCTGCTCTGGATAACATTTCTGACAACTTCTGTGTGCTCAAATTAAAGTCAGATCAGTTACATGTCTGATGAATTGATTTCCGACATCTGGTAAAAATGTGTCTCGTCTCGAATGCTTTTTGGGTTCATTTCCATGTAGATTCTTCAAAAACCCAATGCTATCTGATCTGCGTATGACTCTCAAAGTGACTGTAGGAGTGAAGTATTAGAGGGGTCACTGACGGATGGCATATTTTGTCATTTAGATACATGTTGACACCAACACAGCTGAGAACAGAAAAGACAAAGCTGATCTCGGGAGTTCCCTCACCCACGTGAAATAGCATATAATCAGCAGAAATAAACTCCATCTCCTAATGAATGTAATTAATGAAAAAACAAAATTGTGGGAACCAAAAAACTAAAAAGATTGGGCACAACTTTATTCCCTTGAAAAGCATATGATGTACCCAAGAATCACTTCAGACTAAGGGTAAACATATTCAAGCATCAAAGATTTATTCTGAAATATATAGCCAAAAAAACAATCACTGGCTGTTCTTCAGTTGCTCTCTCTCTGTTCAACAGCCAACTGATCAGGCCCAAATCAATATCAATAATATCAAAACTTATTTACACATTCTTTTAAATTTACAGAAACATTCAATTATTTCAAAGACTGCACTCAATTATAATTATATATGCTACCTGCAGATCATTAAATGAATTCAAGGAATATGTAATTATTATGTTAAGGTTGGTTAATTAAGGTATGTTAATTATGTTAATATTATGTTAAACTAACTGACTGTACATGCTACAAATTAAAATAACCATTTCCTACAGGTTCCCTTTGCTATCTACAGCCTATTATTATACTAAACACAATGTATATCAACTTTCTATTTACAATGAAACAACTTCCTGCCCTCTCCTCTCATGCCTATGTCCTGACCTGGATGTTTATCGTTGCTATGGCAACAGGTCTTAGCTACCGCTAGCATCCAGCTGCTAATCTTACCCCGACCGCTAAACTATCAGTCATAACATTATAATTTGACACTTTGAAACCCAATTGATCACATCTAACAATTGTTAACAAAAACAATTATTGTCTTATTTAACATCAAAAATGTAAATATACATAGAAAATAACATAAAAACAAGTGGGTAAATAAATTATAAAATACTATGTGCCACACAAACACAGCTTTATATTTACATTCCTAAAACGTAATTAGCAGTGAAACATAGCATTTTAACCTACTACCAGGAAATATTAAAAAAAATGTTCAGTGTTCAGGAGGGGGTTACAAAAAAGCAATTTAAAACTAACAGTGGAAAAGTTTTATTTCTATCAGTCTGGGGAGTGAAGCTATGGAACAGTTTTAATGTGGAGCTAAAACAATGTCCAAACAAAATTCAGTTTAACATAGAAAAATAATATAATAAAATAAATGATTTCACAAGATTCAGGGATGAAGAGGTGGTTTGACAATCATAGGGTGTGTACAGGGGTTACTCTTTATTTATTTGGTTACTTAAACTGAATTTTTTCATTGTTTATCCTTTTTTTTCTGTAAATAATCATATAAAATTGTAGATATCTGATTGTGGGTATGTAAGTGTATGTACATGTTTTATTAGTGATTAATTAGTTAATATTCTTAAAAGCTAACTCAATACCTACCTTTTTAGTCTGGCTTCTTTATTTTTGACTATTAATTTATATATTTTAGTTTGTTGATTTTTTTTACTAGATTGTATATCATTTTATTGTTATCTATTTATTTATTTATTTTCATCTATAGGGTTTAGCCTGCCTCTTGTGTTAGAATTTTGCTTGGATGAAAGCTTCTATACAAATTAAGTCTGACTGATTGATTGACTGATTGAATTAGAATATAGGTTTAAATAAATAAGGAAGCTGGATAATTAAAATTTGATTATTAATGGAGAAGGAGTGGGATTAAATAAGTCTCTACTTCCTCTCACTCTTTTCCGAGTATGTAAACCAAGTCATCGTGTGTTTGACCATGTCCTTTGCTAAAGGAAATTGTCTGTAAATATTAATGCTACTGTGTATGGGAATCAGTGATCCAAACTAAACTCCCCCAGTAGGATTCAGAACACCTACTGTAAATCTGCAGGAAAAGTTAAATAAGCTATCGTGTTAAACACAGATAAGGGGGCGGTAGGTATCAGAAGAGGATGGAGGTGTGCTGCACGAGGGGACCGTGTGAGCAGCGAGCACAGTGGGCTGAGAGTAGGAGGTGCAATGATTTCTTTGTTAGGTGGAAAGCAAATGGAAAAAGAGAGTAGAATGAAAAAAACATGGAGGTGTAGATGAGCAGAAGGCATGGCAGCAGCGAGAGCAGAAATCTTTGGGAGGTCAGAGAGACGCAGATGCTGCAGACTTTGCTGCAGTGGTCTGAATCATTCATTCTCCTTTAGTTTTTATGGCGATCTTAGTAAACATGTGCTGCGTCAGGGGAGTTGTTTCCTCCAACAGCATGTGCATGTTGCTGGGAGATGATGGATGCTGAAGAGCAACACTCCTGGCCTGTTCTTTCCTTATCTCTCTACCTCTCTTCTAATCCTTTATCTCTCTGTCTCTCTCTCAAGCACACACACTCATACCTGCTGACGAAAGGTCATGAAAGTTTTAGATGCTTGGCATGAAGTGCTCATCACAGTCTGAAACTCAGTCAAGGTTGACCGTTTTCTGTCAGGTATTTACACAGCAGTTGAAAATAACAGGGCAAGGAATCCAAATTGATGCAATATGCATTATGTAACATATATATTTCAGCAGAGGAAACCGTTATAAAAGCTGCATGCTGGTTGAGGACCGAGCACGCTTCTGCTTCTGTTTCACACAGCTCGAGGGTACATCGCGAGATCACAATCGCTCTGCTCTCTTCTATCTCTCCATTTGCTTTGTTCATTTATCAAAAACCTCTTTGTGATCATCTCAAGATCAAGCAAACAGCGGAAGTGATTCCTACTATTGTATTTTCTGCCACAGTCAATGAAAAAAGAAGTCACTGGCTTTCAAATTAACCCATATGAGCGATTTAAGATCTGGCGTTTTTATCAGCATCATTGTGCATTTCAAATGCAAATGACTTACAAAATTGATTCATACACTTGTTCTCTTGCCCTTTACTGATGGTTAAAGTTTGGTAAGGTTAACCCTTTGAAACCTGACTGGTCAACCTATTCCTTTGGTCGTTTTTCTTGCTGGTTTTTTGTTGTTGTTTTTTTCAAAAATATGGAAAAAAAATCTTTAACTTAAGGATAAATAAGCCAAAAATTACTATAAAAAATTTAAAACATACAAGAAATGTTCTTGAAAATTAGAAAAAAAAGAAAAAAGAAAAAAGTAAAAATCAAAATTAACTTAACTTTATAATTATAATAATAATAATAATGCTGTTTAAAAAAAATACACAAAATACATAATTATGACAATTATAAATATAGATTTTGAACATTTTCTCCTAGCTATTAAAAAAATTAATTATCAATATCTGCCAATTTCCTGCAATTTGCAAGACATTACTTTCCAAGTTGCTTTTGCCTTTTTTCCCCTATGTTTTCAAAAGAAAGCAAACTGATTTTCTAAGGTTCTAAGGTTTAAATACTTGTGAGGGCGTCTGAATGCAGCACACAAAAGAGATGTCAATCCAGATTTCAAAGACTTAAGGCACAAAAACTACTTGGTTAAAGGAGCAGTGTTTAAAATTCAGAGGGATTCAATTGCATTTAGTTGTGAGGATTGCAGATTGCAACAAGCTGACACTTCTCCCAGTTAAAATTCCCTAAGTTTTCATTGTTCAGGAAGTTTTTACTGGGAGCCAAATTATCCAGAGAGGTCACTCCCTCTCCAAAACATACAGACCCGATGATTCAAATAAGTAAAAACACTGAACAACACAGTTTTACATTAAAAATCAGTGTTTCTCTGATGCTGCTTGTTGTGAAAGTGCTGGTAATTTCAGTGGGCAATGCAAAAAATACAAAAACATGAAAGGCCCTATCTAGAGACAGTGTTTGGTTTATCTGTTCTGGGCTTCTTTAGAAACATGGCAGTGCAACAAGGTGGACTCCGTGGACAAAGACCCGCTCCCTATAGATATAAACATCTCAAGCTAAGGTAACAAAAACACAACAATTCTTATTGTACAGAGCAAAGACAACATTACATTTTACACCATTTCTGCCAATATATTCCCTTAAATCCTACATACTGTGCCTATAAAAGTTGGAAAACTAAGCAACAACAAAAAAAAAAATTAAACAAACTACATGCACATTAAAACTAAATGCAACCAGTAGTCTCTCTAGTCAAAGTCAAAATCACACTTTCTATGCCCAACCTCCTCCCTAAAACAGCTTTCATGTAACTTTCGCCTTTGGTTCTGACGGATAAGAATTGAAAGACAATTTGCACAAAGTGGCCCTTATCAGAAATGTAAACATAGATAGTACTTGGTATTTGAACATGTGACTATCTGCCTTTTCTTCCCGGTGGCCACAGTGTTGGTAAAAGTTTTCTTTTAATGATAAGAAGTGTTACTCAACATAACAATAAGTGGAGCCTCATGGACAGTTTTACAGTCATTTGAGCACCATGCTGCAGTTATCTCGAATTAATCCAAAATTCAAATGTGACAAGGCTGAACAAAATATAAAGGAATACTTCACCTCCAAAATTATCTTATTATTTGTAATGTTCATTACTAACCCTGTGTCATATTGAATTCAGGAAGAACACTTTGTAAATTCACATGCCTCCATAGCTAACGAAGAATCCAAAAAAGAGACAAAAATTCATAATGAATGGAAGTCATAAGGGTCCGCATTCAACAAATCCAAAAAATATATATCAAACATCTCCTCACTTACTCTCACACGACTTGTGCAGATGCATTTATCCATTTGTATGTTCACTACTTCCAAAAACCATGCATTCCTCAAAAACTATTTACATAAACATATCCAAAATATCTTAATAAGTAAGGCTTTACTGAAAACACATTTGTTTGGAAAGTGCTGAGAATATGACTCTATAAATCAGACTTAGATTACACTGCACGAGTTTTGTAAGAGTTTGTAAACTAATATGATTATAAAGTTTTATTGTTGTCTATGTACTTAATTCATTAAAGACTTTTCTCCTTTTTGGATTCTTTACTCACTGTAGAGGCATGCGAGAACATTTTATTTTCAGATGAAACATTACATGGGGTGAGTATGGCCTTTATTTGATAGGACAGCTAGAGAGATGGCAGGAAAGTGGGATTAAAAACAGAGGGGATGACATGCAGCAAGGGGCCGAACGTTTTTATGCTCACCAGCTTGTACCAACTGTATATTTCTGACCCTAACCCTTTCTTCATCTTTCGTACTGATGACTCAACCGGGGGAGTTTGACGTCCATCCAAATCTTGGACGTCAGTCATCTAACCTTGTTTAGAAAATGAGCAGGATTTTTACTTCCAGAACCTGAACAACCTGAATCATTCAGCTACTCTGTTATACATGAGACAACATCCACAGCTTAGACCAGCAGCGGCCTGCTAAGACTCCCACAGAGGACATGTGACAAGTGTCACTGCCATCAACCCCTCACACACACACACACACACACACACACACACACACACACACACACACACACACAAACATATATACACACATGATCCTGTCAACAGGCCTGAAAGGGCAGCACACACTGAGAAGACATCCATAACATGCATCATTTAGAGGCCTGGCTGGTGGCTACAACCACCACTTAGATGACTTACTCTGCAGCAGGGAGCATTGTTTTACCCTTGATCTAATTATTGGGGGCAATTTCAGTAAAACACGCTACACACATTTACACATTCGCAAATAAATGCTCAATTCGGGGGTCTTATATGCATATCACTTCCTACCCACTAAACGTGCTGGTTCATATTAGCTCATGTTTCTGTTGTTACCTGGTATGAACTGCACTTTCTGTAAACCCTGTGCACAGCGGATTTCCACCAATTTGATACATAAATAAACAATGAGGCACACTTGTGGTGTCAAGGGACATGATCCAATGAAAAACAAATTCACAAAAGGCTGAAATGTGAGTAAAACGGGACCTTTAAACTTTGCAGAATTTGAAATCACAGCTATGACAGGCTGAATAATTCATGATCCGTTCATGACTCTGGCTGTAAACAGAGTCGCTTTTGCAAGCCTTTACGGCTTCCACATTTTGTTGTGCTGTGAAATCATAATGTCGGGGAAAAATTTACCTAAGGCCATACATCCCCCAAATACGTGTAATAAAAAAACTGTATTAAAAATAACCTGGGGGGGGGGGGGTGTTAAATGCAGGTGCATCATTGCATACAGATTTTTTTTTCGGTGAGCTGAATCTTTACCGGCTTTAAATATTTTGTTGCAAAATAAGAACAAAGGAGGCACTCATATGGTATGCCATTTAAGTCGATATTAACGAAATAAATCAGTTCATATATAAATTAATAAGTATGCTATTGATATAAACCCTGTAAGAATTACATCAGGCAATTAATTTCTAAATATCTGTGAATATCAATGAGTCACTTAAGTTAAATAAATAAATAAATAAAGAATGAAATAGTTAAAAAAGTTTTTAAACAAAAAGGTAATTTTTCAAAGGACTGCTTTTCAGGGGACTATTATCTCCCAATACTACCGTTTTATTTTTATTTTATACCACTTCATATAAATTCTACCTGCATCATGTGAGCTTCTTTATCTTTTCCACATTTTACTTATTTATGTATGTTTTTTTTCTTTAATTTGAACTTAAATCCATCCATCTTTTTCAGTGTGTATCAGCTCAATGCTGTTTTTTGTTTTGTTTTGCTTACTTTTGTTATTTTATTTTGTTTTGAAGCAGTGGTTCAAGTCCCCTGACATAAATAATTTCAAAATTTGGAAATAATAGCCCTTTGAAATTAGGAAATGAAAGTCCCCTAAAATAATGAAAAGGGTCCTTTTCCATTTAATCATATATATATACTATGACTACTTTTACTTAAACTCTCCACATGGTGAAGTGAAACACAATTTGGGCTTCTTTATTTAAACTCTATCAAGCACTCGGGTAATAAAAGTGAGCAGGGTCTTATTCAGCATCTTCACTGTCTCAGGCAAAGTCACTCAGCAGCAGCAGCCTGGTCAGATTCACTCAGAATAACACAGATGATGATGCGATTGCTGCACTTTTAAACACACATTAGTGTAAGATGTCATGCCCACACAGCTGAGGAATACACCACTCTTAGATAACAGGCTCCTGCACTCACGCATCAGAGACTTACCCACCATGCTTCGCCCTTAATAATGTAAAGAAAAAAGCAACGATTCACCAGTACAAGACATGCATTAAAACTGATGGATGGTGATTGAATCACACATGTTTTAAGCAGTGTGGGCTTTTGAATGCTTTTATCTTTCCTGTGGCAGTGAACTAATGGACAAAACATGCACTAAATGTGACCCAGTGAGGTACCTGTTAAACCCAAATCTCTCTACAACTGATACAATTATTGGTTGGAAAAATTCTCAGAAGTAATTATCAATCTGCCCTGCTTTGCTGTTCAGGCTTTTGAAGCCAATTTGGCAAACTTAAACACATCACAATTCAACAAACATGCCATTTTTTGCTCATCTGAACACCATCATCGTGGTTTAGTTGAGCAATTTCATAACTCTTAAGTCATCAGAATTTGTGCAGAACAAAAGAAAATGGGACTCACTTTCCACTTCAAAGCCACACAGCTCACAAAATCTGTTTTCCTCATGAATATTTCTGAATCAACCAACTTCAATGGCCAAAGCAAGAATACGAGCTTTCAGCTGTGCAACTAAATATCTCTGGGTTCTAAATAAACAAGATGTAATATATGATTCAAGGCCAAACTTCTGTTTGATATGCATATGACCTTAATTTTGTCTTGAAACTTTTTTTTTTTTTTAATTTTTAATAGAGTTAAAATTACAACACAAGTGATTCTGTAAATAAACATCATATCGATATGCTTTAAAAAATTTAGTAAAACTCTTTTGCCCATGGAGATCAGTGTGATTTACTCCATATAAACATATTTATTGTGAACTTCTGTCCATTTTAATTAGATGATTCCAGCATTGGATCAGGTCCTATTTCTGATATACTGAGCTGGATATCCAGCCTAAATTGAGAAGGAGCAAATGAACCTCAAGATAATCGCATAGCTCTATTTTGTAATATGTTTCAAGTTTTAGTTTCTTTTTCTCTCAGTATAAAGTTGGCTTTATTATTCATAAGTCTTAGCAAGTAAACAAAGTTTTTCTGATTTAATCATGGCAAAGAGGATTTTGCAAATGAAGTAAAAAGATCTGCAAGTTCTGTTTTGTTAACATGTTAAAGAAAATACAAATATGACTGACTAGTTTTCAACCATCAGAATACAGATAAACAGTATAGTTGGTTTAATAAATTTGGTAAATATGCATACATTTTAAGTAAACTTAATAATTAGATTTAAAGTAAAAAAATAAATATTCATATCTGCTTGCATTTACATTTGTCAAGGCAATTGGATTACTAGACTTACTAGAAACTAAAAAAATCAGGTGAAAGTAAAATCAACTTGTCAGATTTTACAGTGTTGAAGATATGAAAGTGACTATAATATTTAAAAGACACAAAAAAAGTCTCATTTATGTGCTTTAATCCCACACTTTACATTAAAACATCTAAAGTAATCTGTGTCATCCATTCCCTCAAGGCTTTTCTCTCCTGAACTGAGTTTGAGGTCTTTTAATTTCCTCAGTCAACTCCAAAGATGTATCAGGATCAAGGACAAATGTAATTTCGTTTTTTAAACTTTGTTTTAAACTTTGTTTAAAAAACAGACTAATATATCCACCCTCTACTTTCGTCTACCTTCAATCCCAGGAGCGCATCTTCAGATCTTGATCCATCAAGTGTTAAACCTGCACCGTGAAAACACTCTGCAGTTGTAGCCAATGAAATGTTGTTTAGTACCATATATGGTAAATAATGGACGGGACTTCCTGTCGAACCAGAGACACCCGCGTAAAAGGAATCTGTTCTCTCATTGTGTTGAAGGGGGACGTATGGAGAAAGAGGAAGTACCCACGGGAAATAACTCGCACTATTCACACTTTCTCCAGAAGAAAAGTATTCAACAGTATTAAGAAATGTTTCTCTCAGAGTCTGAGGATGAACTAGAACAGCTCCACTCGGATTTAGACTCTGAGAGCGAATGCAGCAGTGTGGATGAGGACTACACACCAAGGGGGGCGCCCCGAGGGACTGATCAGTGAGTACAGACACCCGGAGCCAGTCCAATCAGATACCCAGCGCTTAAACTCATGTGTCAGACCTGACACACAAACATTCATAGTGCATGCATTTCCAGTGGTGCAGCATACTCAGGATGCCTGTTGCACTGACTCCTGTGCAGACTAGCTGCAGCTTTGCATGCGCACACACCCCGTGACCTCGCAGAAGCTGCCGATGCATGCAGATGTAACAGTTAGCGCTGTGTGCAAATCTACAATAAGCAAACAGGAGAGGAACACGGACCTGTGTGAACACGCAGCTTATCTTTTGCAACACCCATCATTTAGTGCCATTTAACAATGTTCATAACAAAGTGAGTCCACTTTGTGCACGCGCATTTTGCGACAATGACTTCATGCACGTTCCGGGCGCGTGCACGTCGCAGTCCAGGGTCGCAGTTCTAACCAGTTGCTATTGCTGCGTGTTTCTCAATGGTAGAGGTCCACTATAATTCACCATAGTAGACTACAGTCCTAGTAAGATCCTGTGCAGGAGTGCAACTTCAGGTTATTAACCCCTTTGAGACCAGGGTAAATTGGCTTGATTTCTTTCAAAAATATAGGAAGAAGGTACAGAGCAATGAAAGAAGAAACTACCAAAGAAAATATCCAAAAAAAAAAAAAAAAGCAGAAAGTACAGGAAAATGAACTAATATTAGTTTTTTTTCAATGAATAAAATAAATGTGCATTAAAAATATAATAATTTAGTGACATAATTCTAAATATGTGATAATCATAAATATATTTTCACATTTTTTTCCCTAGACATTTTTCACTATTCAAAAAAAAGCTAAATCTATTAATTTTTAAAAAAATTGTGGAACATTTCTTACCAAGTTGCTCATTGCCTTTTTCCCCTGTTTTTGAAAGAAATTGCAACAATTTGCTCAGGACTCAACGATTAAATACTTGTGAAAGGCGTCTGAAAGAAGCACAAGAAAAGTGATGTTGCTCCAGGTTTCAAAGAGTTAAAGGAGTGGGAAGGAAACCTACTCTGATGTGCCTGACCATAGTGCACATGTTTTGTAATTTCACTCATTACATGTTTTGAATTATCAACTTGATATGAATTTTAGACAAATTATGAAACATATCTCATAAACAATTTGCAAGCCACTGATGGCGTACCACTGTAAAAAACAAGTAAAACGCTTTGGGCAAAGCAATGCTTTGTGTCATCATTAAAGTGTAAAAAAATGTTAATTATAGCTTAGCCTGTGAAAACACTTGTATAAGGCCTTCTCTCTACTTTACTTTTTGAAGATAACTTCAAATGCTTGTAAAATTGCATTTTTATAATTATGCATCTTATTATTTTATATATCTGTATCTATCTTATGTGAACTTTCATCTACTTATAGTCAAGTCTTTGACCTTGTAAGTTATGTTAGACAAATGGTAACAAGTGTGAAGGGACTACACCCTGTCTCATACCCATACGGGAAAGGTGCCCCCAAAGTCTGCAATAACATTTCCTAGAGTATCCCTGCGGTCTTACTCTTGATGTCGCATTGGTGATTGATGGGTATCAGATGTGTAAATGGCGAGAAGCATATATAGAGCATTGCTTTGGGTTTGGTCTTTGTCACACACTTCTATCCATGCTGCTGTGTTGACCCGAGCGCTCATATTAAATGTTCCCTGATTGAAGCATCAGCCAGTGTCTCATTTCTGAATAAGTCATAGAAAACTCATCCTTTCAGTAACAATGCGCAATTAACAGTTTCATCTAAAAGAACCCTACCTTACTATATCATTAATTCTTACTTATCTACTTAATATACAGGGAGGACATCAGTGATGAGGACAGTTCAGACGAAGAGTGGAATAGTAAGTCCACAAAAAGAAGAGCCTCCAAGAGGCGCCGCCGCTCTGTTTCTGCCTCTCCACTTTCATCTCCCCTGAAATCCCCATCCAAGCAGTGGGAACAGAGCCCCCTCAGAAAAAAGATCTACAATGCATCTACCCCCAAAAAAGACACCTCCTCCCCAAATATCTGCAAGAGATCAAACACTCCACGCCGGGAAAATCAAAGTGGAAAGAGGCAAGCAGTGAGACGGCTTGTGAGTGAGGAAGAGGATGCTGCCAATGATGGAGAGCGGTGGTTTGACATCGACGAGGAGGATGTCGAGCCTCCTCAGCCGCGGTTCAGACCTGAGAGGGAGGTGGGGCCGCAGCTGAACAGAACCGCCAATTATACACCACTCGAGCTGTTCCAGCTGTTCTTCTCCATGACAGTAATCGATACTTTGGTAAAAAACACCAACGCCTACGGGGAAAAGAAAAACCAAGGCCAGAAGAAAAGCTGGGTGCCTGTCACAGCGGCAGATATGTACTCCTTCATCAGCCTTGTCCTCTACATGGGACTTGCGCCGCTGAAAACTCTGAAAGACTTCTGGAGAACATCTAAGCTATTCAGCCTGCCATTTCCCGCCTCTGTTATGCCATGCAGACGCTTCCTTGCCATCTCCCGCAGTCTCCACATGAATGATCCTGCAGTAGAGGCAGCCAATGATCAGAAAAAGGGAACACCGGGGTATGACAGGCTTTGCAAGATAAAGCCACTATACGGTCAGATTATGGAGGCCTGCTACACTTTCTTTCACCCCCACCAGCATATCTGCATAGACGAACGCATGGTGGCAAGTAAAGCAAGGATCGGTTTGAAGCAGTACATTAAAAACAAGCCTACAAAATGGGGCTTTAAGCTTTTTGTTTTAGCAGACTCATCATGTGGCTACACCTTGAATTTTTTCGTGCATGGTGGAAGAGAAGGTGAACCCACAGGGAAAGGCGTAAGCTATGACGCCGTCATGAGATTACTGAACATCCCCTTTCTGGGCAAAGGATACAAGCTCTATGTGGACAACTTTTACACCAGTCCAACTCTTTTCCTTGAACTCCTTAAGAGGAAAATATGGGCATGTGGCACCGTGCGTTCAAACGTTGCAGGTTATCCCAGAACGAAAAGGAATGACATGCCTGCAAAAACACCAAGAGGGACTATCCGGTGGATCAGAAAAGGAGGGCTGCTGTTTGTTAAATGGTTAGACACGCGGGAGGTTACAATGTGTTCCACTTTGCACAAAGCGTACAGCAATGACACGGCGGTGCGCAAAGTAAAAGACGCAGATGGACGGTGGACGGCGAAGGAGGTGCCAGTTCCAGGCTGCATCAAGGATTACAACCAGTACATGGGGGGTGTCGACTTGTCAGATGCACTTATTAGCTACTACAACGTCCTCCATAAAACGCAGAAATGGTACAAGACTCTTTTTTATCATTTTGTGGACATAGCCACTGTGAACGCATTCATCCTGCACAAAGGAATGTGCAAACTGCAGAATCGGTCGATGGTATCGCAAAAAAGCTTCAGAGAACAACTGATTTTGTCTCTAGCTGAGATTGGGTCAACTCCAAACCGGTCAGCTCCGCAAAACTACATGTTGCCAGCCTCTCATTTCAAAGTGCCTTCTGCCTCCCCGTCCAAATTGCCTCCTGTTTCCTCCATGCCCCACTCCCTCTCCACAGTGCCAACTCCTTCTCCGTCCACTGAGGTGCAGCCTGCTGCAGCCTCTGATGCTCCAGGTTTAGGTCACCTGCCAGCTTACTTTGTAGAACAAATGACCAATGTGGCCCCCAGAGATCGGGCCACTCTTGGCAGAAGGGCATGTGTGGTGTGCAAAAGAAAGTCACCGCTCTATTGCAGCACCTGTCAAAAAACGCTTTGTTTCAATTCTTTAAGGAACTGTTATAGTGAGTGGCATAGAGGCAACAATATTTGCGTCTGATTGACTATACTCAAAACAAAACTTACAACAACTAACAAATGGTAAACTTCAATCCATCTTACCAACGGTCAGCTTTCCCTGCTCACCCCTCAGTAAAAATCTCTCTCAAACTTAGACAAAACTCAGATCAAATGCTAAAAATAGACAGTGCTGATCAAATGACAAGCCCAAATTCTGTTACTGTATTGCCGATTTCTCACATAAAATGTCTTCAGAAACATTTTTAGTGCACTCTTTGGCTGTAATATAAGAATTTGTAAACATGAAGCATGAACATTAAATGTGGAAATGGAGGCTGAAATTACTGAGATCAAATAGTAAAACTAGCCAGTGCTGATCAAATATAAACCAAGATTCTCTCTTTCAGCATTGCCTAATTATCACCTAAAATCTTTGCAGAAACATACTTAAGTGTAAAGTTTTACTGTGATTGACTTAAAGTTGTTCTATTTACTACAAGTGTTGCTGGAGTTTCTATGCCATTGATTCATCTCCCTTCTCCATGAACTTTGGAAGAAGATGAAGTTGCTCCAGACACCATCACCTTGTTTCTACAATATTACTGTAATTTGAGATCATTTGTTACCAACAGGCTACCATATAGTTTCCTGTGGACAGCAAAGCTTGCAATATGTTTATTGGTGGTAAAATACTTTTTCAACCTGTAAATAATCTGTATGAAGGGCCTCTGATAGGTGAATTGAATCAATTAGATGATGATTCGTCCTTCATAATCACTGTGCCTTTGAATGCCACAGGTGAACAAATGTCAGGCGCCTTTTTGTTTCTTTGCCAAAATCTCCTATAACGCTTGTGTTGCCTCATTAGTTTTTTACCTCAAGATTAGACGGAGTACTTAACAAGTCAATGGTCTCCAGCTAGTATGAAAAGCCGTAAAATAATAGACTTAGTATAGATATTAACCTTAAAAACCTGTGGTTAGTGAACTAGAACAGGATCTACATTAATGGATGAATCTACCCATTATCTCGGTTGGCAGAGTGAACTGTTAAAATGAAAATATTCCCAAGGCTTCAGTATCTCTTCCCGTTATTACCCATTTAAATACCTCAAATTGTCTCTAAAACTCTTAATAAGAAACAGAGGATTTATGTGGAATTGTGAAGTGTCTTACAAACCAGGAAGCAGCGTGTCACTAACTGGATTAATTACACTGAGAGACTGTCGTCAGTTTTGCTCTGGCAGCTCAGAAAGAGCTCACTCTTCAGCTGCAGGTGCTTCGGTTGTTGCCTGTTTGTAAGGGCACTCTTTAGGTGGTTTTTGACTAATAAGCTCCAAAAATGTATTACATTGAAGAAGTACATCACCCTTCCCTGGCCTTTAATTAGACTGAGTGATCTTTAGGAGAAGGCATGATAAAGTTCATACTAAAACCAGCTGAGTCACCAGGAAGAAATTGCTAGCATTATTCATTTATGCAAACCACTAATATGTTACATTATAACATATTATACATTATATGCGTGTCATATAAATGTTTCCAAAGTCACGCTGTACTTGCAGACTTCTGTTCTAGACCAACAGACAACACAACAGGTTGTGTTTTTGCGAGTCATCACTTTTTAGCTTTTTAGGCTTAAATCATGGGAGTTTTGTATTGACTCGTGAGATTTGTGCCGTCTGCTTTTTAGGCTCCAAATGTGGCCATTTTCTAGTGACCCGCTGGTGTGTTCCCATCAGCTTTTAAGCTCCAAACTAGGGTATTTTGTAGTGACTTGTTGTATATCTTTCCATTGACTTTTTAGGCTCCAAACTGTTTTTTTTTTTGTGAACACTCGCTGGTGGGGATAATGTCACCAAAAGCTGTTGTTGTTTTATAAGGACATAGCTGCTTTTCCTGCTGGGATAATAACCTCCAAATGGCCTATTTTAAGCCAAAACATGATCTTTTCCTAACCATGATCAAGAGGTATTTGTGCCGCAACTTACAACATGTTAACCACGGTATTATTGACACGTATTGTGTCAACATGTACGCTACATATTCGTGTGCAAATGTAACAAATCAGTGGTTTGCAGAAATGTTCAGTGCCAACATTTTTCCTGCCATGAGGATTTACCTAAATCCTCATCTGCATAGACTGATTACTCTGCTTCAGTACATTCAATCAGATACTATATGAGGTCCACAAATATCAACATAAATGGACTATAAAATATAAAATGGACTATCCTCTTAAACACCCTTGAGAAGAGATCTCACAACATCATGAATGGATACATATCTACCTACTTCCACCTGAAGACAGACTGCTGTGAAAATGGACACCTCATGTTATCATTTGTTATCTGCAGCTAATATATTCTTTTACAACAACCCTGACACCTGAAAGTACTTCGCCACTGTTCACTAGTGATGTTGCTTCACATGGGAAGTGTGTATGGAGTTTTTGCAAGGATGCACTTTTCATAAATCAGTGTGAGCTGTATATTGTAACTTGAAGGAAAAACAGGAATCACATTTAATAACAACAGATGTTTTTCAACAGACAGATTTATAAACTACCTTTGAGTACATGTACATGTGCACAAGTCTACTATGACTTTTATCCTGGTTTATTATCCAGGTTTTGCATTGTATGGCCTATGCAGGCATGTGTTTGCATTAGCATTTCAGCTAATCTCTGACATTTGTAGTTACTGAACCTTAGCAGTTTGGTTTCTGGTTAACTGAACAGCAGTTTCTACAACTTGACTTCCAGAAACCACAATAATGTTATCCAAAATGAGGACGCACCGGCACAGTTCGCAGGCAGCGATTAGAAACTGAATTTAAGTGTTTTTATGTAACACTACCTATGTTCTCCTTTTGGTTTTGATACCAGAGCTAAATCACAATGTTTATAAACACAGAAACCACATAAAAAACAGCATTATTGTGCATATAAATACACTGATTCATTACAGTTTTCCTCAACTCTACCTCGCTCCATAGAAAGTACATCAACAGAAACTTGAATGAATGTAAGACATTTATGACACACTGAATAATATCACTGGGGCTTCCTCCTTACTAGATCCAAAACATTACAATTGTTTGTTCACATTTAAGGAACTCTCAGAAATGCAGCATTTTAGCATTATGTTTTGCTAAATGAAAAGTTGTGACCTTGAAGTTCCATTCTCCTGCCCTTTTAGCAATAGTTTTATCACTTCTGTTTTGTATGGACACATTTCTAAACGAGAATCAGACTTCAGACTCTGGAACCTCTGATAACTCTGGTACCTCTCCAACTGCTCCAAAGTTATGTCAAAGTGCCTCTCCAGTTATTGTTTATTTACATACTACTGTTTTGTTGTATGTATGTGTATGCTGACCGAGGTAGGGAATTGTAGTTGTGTTCTATAAAAATTAAATACATTTTAAAAAAGAGATCTGCATACAGTATTTTTATTTTGTGGTGGTGGTGGTGGTGGTGGTGGAGGGGTGGGAGTAGTAAAGTGAAATAAAGGTTTAAAAAAGAGACACAATGTGAAATATATTATTATTATTTTTATTATTTAATAATGTTTGCATGAATGTTACTTATCTAATTTGTATCTTTTAATATGTTATCCTTCTTTAGCACTTAATCACTTTTTGCATTTTTCTCTTGCTTCTGACTGTTCAGCTGCTGTAACGTGTTAATTTCTTTTCTTCTCTTTTTTATCTTTGTTATTCTTTTCTTAGCTTAGCTTATTTTACATATTTCTTAAATATCTGTAAAGATCTTTAATTTGGGCACAAATATTCCTGACCCATTGCTGTCATATCTTCATTTTGCATTTTACATTTAGCTTTCATTTTTCAAGCTGAGCACCACACTAAAAATGAAGACACTGTGTTTACGTAGCCTATATTGCATACCTAAAAACAATATATGATTGGAAAAACAACTATATTGCAAAGCCCTGCTTGTGCACACTTACATTCAGGCACACAACCGTTTGCTATTTACAGTTTTCATCCCGAAGTGATTACGAAACATTGTGAGACTGACCACAGGTCAGATGCAACAGCTACATCATTTAGTGGGGAGCAGCAGCAAGGTTAATACAGGTTAAATAAATATGATAATACAGCTCTATTGCAGGACTTCTCATTATCACACCCTCACTTGGGTTATTGTAAATAGTAATGAGGGATATATACATACATTGACTCAAAACCAAATTACTCCAGCAACTGAATGTCAAGGGCAGCATTTACATACCTGTGTATGTAAATGCTGCCCTTGACATTCTGTCCACAGATAATAAAGTGTGTATTTCCCTTTGACAATAGCTGCCTGAAAGAAAATATGGAGAGACGGAGGAAAAGGGTGAAAGCTGGGCTTAAAAGGGATGATGCAAATTATAAAAGGCTAAGCGACCCCTGAACTGATTCAGCTCTGATCCGATGGAAGCTGTACGTGCACACTAGCATTAGCTGCCAGGCGACAGCTGCAGCGCTGCGTATGCCTGTGATTAATAGCCTGATAGCTCTCTTCACAGAGTGTTTGCGGACGGAGCGGCCTCTCAGTCAGGGCGATGTGATGTGAGCATCCCTCTGTGATTGTATATCCCGTGTCTGCAGATAAGACACTGTTTAACCTTCTGCCAATCACAGCCACAAACGTTTATTTGGTTTCCCTCTGAACGTTAAATTGGGAGCAATTCTGCAGGCAACGCGCTGAATCTAATATTTCAGGCCATAAAGCAGAAGCATCAGGAAGGCAAACTTTTGTTTCCATTTCACAGGAGGTTAATAATTTTCAGTGAGGCAGAGTGAGCCCTGTCTGCGGCAAAATTTAATGTCTGCAGACAGACTCTGCTTGAGTGTTAATATCACACTGCTTATTCAATCGTTTTCACCGCATTTGGAAGTATAAGCTTACTTTTCTGCATCACAGCGTTCTCTCAGTAGTGGCACAGAGACCTGCTGGTTAATGGTTTACAGAGTTTGATCTCTTCCTTCTGCCTAGTGCATGCTGGGACTGGCTCTGGACTCTAACCCCCCTCTGTGCTCTTGAATAACAATAGGTAGGAAAAGACAATGAATGACTGACATCCTAAAGTGTGATCTGGTGATGTAAGCACATTTGACCCACGCTGGCAAACGTGTGACAATTGTGCCTCATTAAAATAAATGGGTGGTGCTGACGCGTCACAGGAGGAAGGCTTTGGACTCAAACTCATCCTGGCAATCGGGATTCCCCGTCTATGAGAGGTTTAACTCCTGCTGCTCCAGTTGCCTGCCACAGCCGAAAGAGATGCAGATTTAGGTGAACTGACGAAGGTTGAATTAAAATTAGAGTGCTTACTCTGAAACCAACAACCCACAGGCCTGTTTGAAAAGCATGTTTTCTTCTGTAAAAAATTGCCAAAATTACACCATTTATTGTAGCTAGAAACTGTAAATTATGTTAGCATTTTTTACATTTCATTTAAAATTTTGCCCAAAATATGCCAAACGCACTAGCCAGATCCTGTAAAAATATAAAATGTTGTGCTCCTCAGCTCAACAGGGAATTCATAAATGACTTGGCTAGGACCAATAATCACATAATAAGAATGAAAGCGAAATTTAAACAAACCGCAGGCTGTTTCGAGTAGCTGCAGCTAGGGCAGCTCTGTGCCCCACCGACTCTACATGACTCCACCATCAGTCCACAATCAACCGCCTTTGCTAGTGCTGTTAAGGTCAGGATTAGGGAAAGGTTATATCTCATAACTTGTGAGGTAAATTACATCTTAATTTATGATGAATACAGTAAATAGATGATGAGGATTTTTGCTACGTTTGGCCTCATATTTAGTCACTACAGGTGGCCTCTGTTTAGACTTTAAACAGAATATGGTAGCAGCTGTACATGTCTCTGCTGTTTACACCAAGCAGACAGGAGAGGACAAGAGAGGTGATAAACGGAGGATGCAAACATTCAATATTTATAGCATGTAGAGCCGACATGTTTTCCAATATTTGCAACACCTGAGGGCACTTGGAAAAATGTTGTATACATAGACTGCATTTATTTTCAACAAATTAATTATCAAAAATATTCAACTTGCATATTTTTGTGTTTTTTTTATGGTTTATGACATTGTGACTATGTTATACTGCAACAAAAACATTTCTGAGTTCGCCCTGATTCCAGCCATAATTGTGCCGTTTCCAAAGAATTGCTGGACTTTTATATTGCTTCGAAAAACAAGGCTGTATGAGTAAAAAGT
This sequence comes from Plectropomus leopardus, assembly GCF_008729295.1. Taxonomy (NCBI): domain Eukaryota; kingdom Metazoa; phylum Chordata; class Actinopteri; order Perciformes; family Serranidae; genus Plectropomus; species Plectropomus leopardus. The sequence goes on from NC_056463.1 coordinate 6,060,235, forward strand.
GACAGGGGCCAAAAACAGCCCGAAACTGCTTGGGGTTTACAGGGTTAATGGCCTTTTTGGCCTTATTGTTCCAGAAATCAGGAACCTTAAGAAATAAAATGCAAACCATAAGCTGCACATTGTTATTTTTGTTTCTTCTATGTCTGGAGAACTCTGGATATTAGATTTATAACTGGTCAAAAGCATTGGGTTTTGTTTGAGATGGAAATTTATGATATTGTTCTTTGTAATTTAGCACTGTGCTACAAATTGGTGTTAGAGCAGAGATGTGCAGAGGTGGAAAAGGAGACCTAAAAAGCCAGTCCAATCTTCACTCCTATTATGCCAGTGTTATGAGAAGTTCATGAGTCCCTAAATGTTCCTTGTGAACTTCTGACCTTGAAGACGAGAGACAAGTACATGAAATGGATGACTAAAATAATGTTTTAATATCCTGGTTGGATTGCAATTTCAAACTTTCTGCATGACTGAACACATGTTAGCCACAACATTTCATGTTAAGCAGTTAGGTAGATTATTAGCTTTGTGTTTTTCCACCAAGAGAAAAAGCGTGTAGCACAAACCTCTCAACACATTATTCATCGTGTCAACCTGATCACTGACCCCAAGCTCGGCCATACAGACGGACAGCATATGCTCCGACAATACTATGTGCCCTGTCATTATGTTAATGGTGCTGGGTGTCAACACCCTGCTGCTGCACCCTGACAGGCTAAAGCCTTATCACATCATTACACACTACATTAATGTTTTTAATGAAGTCAACAGCTAGCGAGCAGAGGATACCCTCCCTCCGCTGTCTGACTCATTAAATGATCTAACATGTGAATAACCCAGGGCTCAATCATCGAATCACTCAGCTGTCCTCGAGTCTGCACACCTCCTCCTCACACAGCCGGGCTGACACTCAGTCACAACCTCAGTTTGCCTTGTTCCTGTGAGTGTTGGAGATGTCCTGATTAGAGTTACAGCAATTTATCTTTGTGCCAATATTGGCTTTTTATTTGATATTCAGTCCTGCTGCTACTGCTGAATAAATAATTCTATGTAGGGATGCATGACATTAGATTTTTTGCTGATATCCAATATGCCAATGTAAAACAACTCATTTGGCCGATATCCAATACCGAAATCGATATATCAACTTTTTTCCGCATATAATTTTAGTGATCATCAAATCTCTTCTTTAGTGAAATAACATAAAATGATGCATACTCTTACAATGATGGCCTACCAGCAGATGGTGACATAAAATATAATGCTTTTAAATATTCATCTACTTTGCAAAATAATGAAAATACTTCAATGTGATGTTTTGCACCTTTTCACTTTGTATAGCAAAAAAAATATGCATTTGATATCAGCATGTGGGCTAATTTGGTTATTTCATCTTAAAGCCAATATCTGCTGTTACTGACGATGTGCAGAAATTATCCTGCACCCTTAATTGTATGTTTTTTGTTGGTTTTTTTAGCATGAAAACTGTTGAAGATTCTGACTAAAGAGAAACTTGCAGCAGCTGAGCTCAAACTGCTGCTTAAAGTTTAGAAAATTTAAATGGTGACCAAAAGGTTACTAATTCAATCCCCAGTTAAGTCTGGGTAGAGAAAGTAAAAGAGCAGTGCATCTCTCTACTTCATCATCACTGATGAGGTGCCCTTGCCATTTAAACCCCAACTGCTGTGGCACAGCTGCTCAGGGCCTTCAGATCAGACTGCAGTTGTAATGAGCAAGAACCCCAAACTACGCATAATTAGAGTGTATGAGTGAGAAAAGCATCACTTTGTACGAAAGTGTCTGCCAAAAAATGTTATGTAATGTAATGTACTGGGAAACTTCCATCTGTGAATGTATGTAACTGTGTGGGTGTAGAGACAACTTTTGCTTGAAGAAGACATTTGGCGCAAGGACAACTAGAAAGCCGCCTTGCAGTCGTGTGCCTCCGTTAACCAGTCAAGTTGCAGTTACAGTTTACATTTATGTTTCCCAAGGCTCATATGCAGCCATGTCTGTTGACAGTGTTGCTGCAAAGAAGCTACAAAAACAAAAACGCCAGTGTTTCACACCCATCTTCTCCCCAGCATCACAGAAGATCTATATCATCAGCACAGTTTCACCCAAGATTAGTGTCACCAATTCAGTATCTGACCAAGGGTTTCCCCTTCTGTTTCTGAGATTTGATGATGAGTAATGGCCACAAAAGTGTTTTTACAGAACATTATGATGTCACAGGGTAGTTGACCATTGAACTTTTGGATATACCTTAAAATGTCTTCACTTCATCATTTTAGCCTTTTAGACATTTGTGTGAAATTTTGTCGTAATATGCACATGGAGTTTTTGCGAGGTCATAGTGAACTTTGACCACCAAAATCTAATCTGTTCACCCTTTAGATCAAATAGACATTGTGCCAAGTTTAAAGAAATTCCCTCAAGGGATTTTTGAGATATCATGTTCATAAGAATGAGACAGTAATTTTGACCTTTGACCACCAAATCCTAATCAATTAATCATGGAGTTAAAAAAAAACGTTTGTGCTAAACTGGAGGAAATTCCCTCAAAGTGTTCACAAGAGTGAGACAGATGCAGGGCCACAGTCACATTTAACCTTTGGACACCAAAATCTAATCAGTGTATTGCTGAGTCCAGTTGGACGTTTGAGCCAAATATGACAAAATTCCCTCAAGCTCTTTTTGAGATATTGTGTTCATGAGAACAAGACAGGGGTAAGGTTACAGTGACTTTGACCTTTGACTACTAAAATCTCATCAGTTAATCATTGAGTCCAAGTTGATGTTTGTGCCAAATTTTAAGAAATTCTCATAAAATGTTCCTGAGATATTGTGTTCATGAGAATGGGATGGACATGAGGTAACAGTGACCTTGACCTTTACCACCAAATTCTGATCGATTCATTGTTGGGTTTAGGTGGAAATTTGTGTCAAATTGGAAGAAAACCCCTCAAGATGTTAAAATATTGCATTCAGGAGGATGGTAGGGATGGACGGACAACCCGAAAACATAATGTCTCTGGCCACAGCTATCACCAGTGTGAATGCACAGAAGTATGTACGAGGATAAATCATTCCATATTTTACAATGTCATTCAGCTAGTACAGAAACACCCAACACCTGTGTGTTATGTTTCTGTACACCAGTAAGGTGTGTATGTCATCCATCAGAGGATTTACACACTTGTCATTGGGGAGTTCCTCTCCATTCACTGCAGGACGTTCATCACATGAAGGTCAAACCAAAACTCCACCAGCTGCTTTTATTAACGCTCAACCTTTCAATGTTGCCATCTGCCAGCCAGAGAAATTACTGTGCAGTCTTTCGGGAAGGAGCGTGTAGATAAACACAACACACAGGTTTTGTGTTTCTTCACTTGCAACGACCTTTTACTGACAACATTCAAACACTACACCTGCCATTTCATGCTTAACCTCTCTCCTTACATCATGTTCTGTCATTTTAAATTTATTGTAAAACAAGCTGAAGAAGCTGGGAGAAAGTTTATTCATTAATTAGCACTCTGGTGGTAAAAACAAGAAGGGCTTGTGGGACTTCTAAATGTTCTGATATCTTTCACTGAATTATCAAAATGTTAGAAATGTATGAAACAAATTAATTCAAATTCTTGCAGTTCAAGGTTATCAGTTATATTCACACTTACATATCAGCTCTACCTGCAAAACGTTAATGATTTTGTACGTTGTTTCATGATTAGTGAAGAAGGAGGCACACTTCCAGTGAAGCAGTAGGGAGCCAATTATATGAACAACTTTTGCTCCTAAGTTCACTTTTTTGCTCTATAGTAAGTTTCTCACTTTAGGCCACCATTAGCTGCTCACATTTAATTATGTTATTAAGCCAAAAGTACAAGACCATATATCTCTACTTTCATTTGATCCAAAACTGGGGAAAGTTTACATGTTTCCCTTGTGTTAGCATGTAGCTACATGTAGCAGTGTACTTGCAGCCAGCCACATTTTCATCTGTGTAAAATCATCAATGAAAGCTTTAAACACAATCCGACATGTTCCAACAGGACCATGATGGGAAATCAACAACATCAGCAAACAAGTTTACATGTTTCCCTGACATTAGCTTGTAGCTTCATGTAGCAGTGTATATAATGTAGCGTGACTGGAGCAGATGACCACATAAAGATACAATCTGATGTCAGCTTGTCTTGATAGTAGAAAAAAGTCATTGAGTTTACCTCCTTATCTGAAAATTTGTCCATGTTTAATATGAACATCCAACATTGTAACATCAGTCTACAGAAAAGAAGGAAAAGCATGATAGGTCGCTTCTAAGATAAACCTGCATGCAACTTAATCATAACCAAACCAAAGTGTTCTCCCACATAATAAAGTCATCAAGCTTGCAGTTTTATGTTACTAAATTGTTCATAAATTGATTTGGGTCTGGATGCTCTTTCCCAAAAGTAGCTGCACACCAGCTAAATGATTATTTCACAGTTTGGCAACCCAGAGGTACTACTTCTTAATGGTTTCTTACTGATCTACGGAGTATAAAAAGCCTCATTGAAAAAATTACAAGTGATCAACTTGTTTTTAAAGTAGGTTTTGCCTCATCAAGAAGCAGTACTCAAGCACACACCTATCCACATACACATAGGCAGATCTCTTTCTTGGTCTGAGAGACTCTTTTGAGCTCTTAGTTTTAATCCTATGACATAGCAGGTGACTCTGTGGGCAAACAACTGAAACTGTAATACATCTAAGACTATCAGCTCTCCTTTGAACTAGCAAACAGCAAATGATTATCCCCACCTCCTATACCTGCTTCTTCTTGACTCCATTAGAGGGTGAAACTTGTGCTACGCAACGAAGGAAACTAAGATTTCCCTGAACTATAAAATGATAACAGTGCTCCACACACAGCTTTGATCGTGTAAACCCTGAATAAATCGATGAGCTCTTCCCTCACTGTGCCGGCAGCCTGAACTGCTGCACCCGGGCTAAACTACACTCCTCAAAGACAGCCATAGTTGACATGCTTTAGGCAACAGGTGCAGCGAGCTGAGGCTCTTTGTACTTTGAGCATCTATATTATAGCTGGGAGCACTTGGCAGATATTTTTAGGGAGGCACTAGATGAGGCTCCTGCTGTTGCTATGAGACTATTGAAAACCCCTTTGAAGCATGGCACAGTTGAGTTGGAACTTGAAATATCTTTAACTTCTTGCACTTGGTGCTGTTGACAGCATCAACATCCTAAGGTTTTCAGAGACATATGGCTGTATACCTGTGCAATGTCAACGATGTAATGCTACAACGGGCAGACAGAACCACACAAACACACCCAGATACAGATCGATCAAGACAAAAAACTGGGATTGTCCCACTTCTACAGCAGCTTAACAATAGTTTACAATGCCTCAAATATGGATGTTGCTAAAGTAGCTACAGATTTTAAAACATGGATTCTTCACAAAAATCTTAAAACTAGCAGCACAAAAGATTCATACAATCACCACTTTCTCAAGGTGGGCAGCCAAGATGAGTGTCACCAATTCAGTATCTGAACAATTTTTTCCTCCTTTGCTATTGTGAATGATGTTGCTATGTCATCACATCATTAGATCCTATTAGACACTTGTGCGAGATTTGTCCTAATTAGCTCATCAATTCTTAAGTTATGGTGAAAAACAAGTATTGTGAGGTCAAAGTGTCCTTGACATTTGGCAACCAAGTTTGGCAACAATTCATCCTTGGTTACAAGTGGACATTTGTGCCAAAATAAAGGAAATTCCCTTAAGGCCTTCTGTAGATATCCAGTTCAAAAGAGTGAGACAGACTTATGGTCACTGTGACTTTCATCTTTGACCACCAAAATCCCATCAGTTCATCTTTGAGTTCAAGTGGACGTTTGTGCTAAATTATAAAAAAATTCTGTCACAGCATTCTTCAGATAGTGCAATCTGGATGGACATATGGACAACCCAAAAACATAATGCCCCCAAGCATGGCTAACGACAGTGCTGGGACATTAAAAAAAGGTGCCAAATGAAGAACACTGGTGGAACTGGGATCACTTTAAAGGCACTGCTGTTGGCACTGGTGTTGCCGTTTCTTTTAAATAACACCCAACCCAGTGCGTTTCCACTAATAGTATGTTATGCTTCACACTAAAATATAGACTTTGAAATGCCATTGAAAAAGCTGCACTTTCTCGTTTGGCTGCATAGTGTTGGCTTCAAAGGAACCTGAGACCCTGTAAGATCTATTAAAAGGTCCCGACTTCTGAGGTAGGTTCGCTTGATTGACAGATACAGTATCTCATGCTAGCACAGTCAGCCATGCCTCAATTACCTCAGATCCCCCCAAGCAATCCCCCTACAAAAATGAAATTTTGTAGCTCCGGTAACCGCTAAGATATTAACTTGAACTGAAAACTTAAAAGAGGTTCCTTCAAAATCGACTGCTTTTCTACTGTTTATGCTGTGAATACATAGAAATTACTCTGAAAATCTGCTGTGTGCTCATTTAAATAGAAGCATTTTTCAAAGGCAGACACTGGATACTAACTTCAATAACATTCAATTGGATTTGATCACTCCTGTGTTTGTATTTTCTCTCCAGACACGATGAGTTCATGGCATCATCCCCGCTTCCTTATATAGTCACAGCTCATCTTGGTTGCACTGGAGCATTAAATTAGTGCTCTGACAGTTACAACGCAAGGTTGCTGGCGGGTTTAATTGTCAGCAGTTAAATATGGTGTGAATGTAAGGCAGCCTGGCAGAACGTTTGGGTCATAAACCACTCTGAGCTGTCGTGCTTTGTGGAGCGGAGCAGAAAATCACTACTCCAAGGGAAAATCCTTGACATGTACTCTGACGGCTAAAATCAATCCTCGAACAAAGCTAAACTTAGGGATAAATTTAGAGTCTTGGCATACAAACTATCTCATCATTCCCTCAGAAAAAGGAACAGCAGAGCCTAAATATTCATGCATACATTCATCACTTGATATACTGTATATTTAGGCAGAGCAGAGTGATTTGTACTACATGCTGTTGATGCATAGTTTTTATCACAGCCTGTGCGTTCACTTGGGGTAAGACTGGATGATCAAAGCCCTGTGAGTTCAGTCAGTCTGTGTAAGAAAGTAATTTTGTTCAATGACACTCAGTCATCTTAGTTTTTCTCTTATTCACTAGTGTGAGTGCGTGTACGTGTGTATGTGTGTGTGTGTGTGTGTGTGTGTGTGTGTGTGTGTGTCTAAAAGGCCAAGGACACTGTCTGGGCTAAGTGGAGATGACTGATGTCCTCGCAGTCATAATTGTGTCATTACCACCCTGTGGAACATGATCATTAGTCCCTGCGGTCTCGGCGGTAATTAACAAATTGGGTATGACTGAAGGGAAGACTGAGGAGGAGCGTCTGTCCGTCTCCAGACTCGACTGAAGCCATATCTTCACTTTCCGACAAAAACACACAGGAGATGACCTTAAGTGATCTTTTTTGATGGTCTGTGTTCAGATGGTAGTGGGGTCCCAGTTCAGGAGCTGACTCCATGGAGGTTTTCCCTTTAAGACTGAGTATATTGTAACTGGTCAAATATAGCCTGTCCCCCTCCAAATTCAAACAGTCTTATTTTTTCTCTGCAGACACAATCAGAGATGTCCAAGTCCACTGCCAAGTGGTCTTTGCAGTGTTTGTGTTCAGGGAATACTCTGTCACTGGTTAATATATACTGGGCTCCCACACAACTTCATGAACAAAATCTGAAAACTTTTCCATGACTTTTTAAGGACCAATAAAAAAAAAATTCATGACCATTGGCAATGTACAACACGAACATTGCTCCATCTCAAAAACAATTTAAAAGTAGTAATAGGACATAGCATGGAAACTTTGTGATACATGACCCTTCACTGTTTAGTTTATCTTATTTTCTGTGATATGGACATAACAATCGTACATTTACCCAACAGAAACAGATGCGCCGTGTTTAGTGTTTAAGGGAAAGCGCTTATTTGCAACACCTGACCACAGGAGGCTGTTTAAAGTTAAAGTGGTAAAACTAAAGAAAATACATCCACAAGTAGTCACAAGTAGTATATTATTTTTGTCTTATTCAGCCACATTTGATTTCAACTCTACTCAAACACAATTTCAGCTAGCTGGCATACATGGATGGAGACACAGAACAAAACAATATCCATTATTTTTCCACGCATGGACAGAGAAGAGATTATGAAATTTCATGATTTAGAGGTTGTCCATGATAAGCTATATATCATAAACTAGGCCAATGTAAAAGCCATAGCAAAGTTTAAATGATGGAAACCAGGGGTACACTTTGTTTCTGTTAACAGCATAAATGTCTTACTGAACAGGCACTGGCACAGAGCCCCAAAGTATCAGGGGGTCCCTGTCTTTCACCTGTAAAATGCCACTAAAACAAACATTTACCAGCCAGGAAGAGACTTACAAAGAGACACAAAAAGACAACAAAAGGATGTAAAGAGACCATAAAGAGACACATAATAACTACGAAAGGAGCAAAACCGCAAAGCCTGTGTTCTTTGCCTCTATGTAGGAAAGATGATGGGTCTTTTGCATATCCAGGGGCTCATTGCCTCATAATCCATCTATAGCTAGCAGTCTGGATATGTTATTAATCAATATAGGGCTTAACAGGTTATTAAAATGTACACATATTTCCGAGTAATTTATCAATCTGCCAAGTGAAAAGTCACAACTAATTCTTTAAACTCAGGAATCCAGGAGCTTACCTAACTCACTGCTATTTATTTATTTTTGGCCATTCAAATGCAACTGCTTCTTGACAAATTTAAATTCTCAACTTCATAAGTTGAAGAGGATCATACAAATGCACCATTAATGTAGATTTATATGAGGCCAAACTGTCTGAGGAAAGAAAGAGCACTACCGATCTACTCTCCTTCAGTCCTCAAACCCTTATAAGCTGTGTCCTTTAAAGGAGGTGGACACTGAATTGGGACAAAGACAGCGTCTCATTGTTGCTGTGTTGCAGAACTAAAAATCAGTCAGGATGTGGAGAGTGAGCTTAGACTACAGCGCTGCATGCATGTCTGTAACAACTCCATGATTGAGTGCTACAGGGTCAGCAAATAGCTATTCCCGGCAGAGTCTGCCTATGAAAGAAACACCAGGCCGTTTCTTTGGTTCAAACTCAAAGTGCAACTGCTGCTAGAGTTTACCACTGATGAGTGCTGTGGTTGCTCTGAGTGTTTCCCTGCATCACAGCACGCTGCAAACTGTCTGAAAACCCAAGCCCTATCATTTTAGACCAGACAGTCTGAGATATCTGAGCCCTGAGCTCTACAAAAACAATCTTTTAGTCAGTCTTTACAGAAATGTGGCTCATCTTAAAGGTGCATTTTGTAAGCTCTGGACCTAACTTTAGTTTAAAAACATCCAAAAAAATCAACTAACCCAAACAACAGAGTGTGAAGAAGTAACACCTTTGACAGTATGTCCAAGATGCCAATGTATTGTACTGCAGAGATATCCACTGCTAAGCAGCCAGGGACAGGCCGTTACATCTGTCATAATACATCCTGGCCTGAGAGGCGATAGTGAGACACAGTGGCCTCTAGTGTGCCGCATGAGAGGATAAAGAAGATGAGCCTGCCGAAATCAATGGATTTAGCGTCGAAGTTACAGTCTCAGTTAATTATTTAGTTCGAGTGTGAGGAACAGAACAATGGCAGAAGCTCCTGGAAAACAATCGTTATCCCCAATACAAGCAGCGCCCGGAGAGAAGGAATATTCCACAAAAAAGAAAAGAAGCGATGTAAGAAGAGGCAGAACTACAGCTTTCTAACAGTGGAGACAGCTCTTAGAGAGCAAAAAAGATGTGGTTTGATGCTCAACTCATAACGTTTCTTTTTGGTAAGTACCATCTAATATTGGCTATTTAATAAAACGTCTTTAGTGTAAATAATGACAACACAAACTGTAGGCTTACAGTTCGTGATAAACTTTTAAAATGGTGTGGTGTGACTGTTTTACTGTGGCGTTGCTAAAACTGAGCTTAGTAAGCTATAAAGTAAACTGTACACAAACGCCACACGTGAAGATCATTGGATTTTGGCCGGCTATATTCTTGCTCTGCTGTCAGTTAGCTAGGAGTTGCCTTTTTTTTAATTGATGACATTAATTGCGGCTGTATGGACACAGTAGAAGACTGACTTAAATAATGTCGACCAGTTCCCCTTATTGTAACTGCTTGGCATCACTGTTATGAAATGGGCAAGTTTTAAAGTTTGGAAACTTGGCTAGTTTTATATAAGGACATTACACTTTTTTTCACCTGTTTATCAGTACACTATCAAACAGGCTGATAATTACAAATAAGTCCTTAAAAAAGATAACAGAAGCGATATGATCTTTGCCTATATCAATGAAGACTATCTCAACAACAAGATACAAGGATTAGAAGGATAGTCTGCTTTACCGTTAATTTACCGAAAATCTGACAATCATTTTTGCAATCTGATGATATATCACAATCTAACTAAACTGAAAATAGGGAATAGCAAATTGTCTTAAAGCTTGGGGCAAAACACTGATCCATGCTAATGAAATAACACAGGCCTTTAGGTAATCTGCATTAACTCCCATTAGGCTACTCGGAGCAAATAAGTTTTCCGGGCTTCCGTGGGGGCTTCCAGGCTTGGATCCAATGGAAATTTGATCATTTTAGCCTGTAGACCATGCAGAGCAGCAAGCCCTCTGGCTGGAGGATTACCACCCCAATCCCCTACAGCTCAGAAATGGTCAGAAAATTGAATGGGAATAAGCAGGGATAAATAACCATATGAGGAATGAGGCGAGGGAACGGAGCGATGCCAAGGACAGCGTTGGCTATGTTGGAACACATGCAGTCAGCGTAGTGCAGATGGCAGAGATGGATGCCACCCAGAAGAGAGTTTGAGAAGTGGGATGTGAAGGGAGACGAGGGAGTCGAAAAGTAGCTCCGCAGACGCACACACTGTTGCTCAGTGAAATGACTGTAATTCATTACAGGTCTTTAACTGACCTTTTACCAGAGCGCTCACCCACTGTGACTCCGGCAGACCTCTGCCAGAGTTACACAAAAGGCTGAGTCAATCCACCCGCTGCACACAGAGAAGCGCTCTCCTCTCAGACTTACAGCAACATGGATAGAGCTTGGCGAGCAGCACTGCCTGTACTTCCAACACTGTCCTCTCTCTCATTATCTCTGTTTGAGCAGTGAAAAGAGGGGTTCTGTTGTTATTTTTACTCCTGGCCGTCTGTCGGCCTGTTTATTAGCAGGCAAGATGGTTTTCTCTAACCTTTGTTAAAGGATGATTCCAGTTTATTTCAACTGAAATCTTATTTTTCTAGCTTTTGTCACACCTCCTATCAGTTATGATAACACTGTACTCACCAACTTAAGCGCTTAATTGTGGAATCGCTACATTGGTAGGGACAGTTGAATCCACAAGTCTGTCTGTAAACTGATACTTTAAAAGAGACCTATTATGCTTTTCCTTGTTTTTTATCACATCTAAAGTGTTACAATGTAGGATGTTCATATTCAATGTTCAATGTGAAGTAAACATATGAAAAAGTAATCCCTGTGAGCCAAAAGTCAGGCTATTCTGTTTCCAATGTCCTTTATACTTTTGAGACAAACAGACATTGGATTGTGATAGATTTCTTTACATGATCATCTGCTCCAAGCAAAGTACTACAAGTATTTACATTATGCAGCCCACACTGGTGCATGAAACTACACGATAACATCAGGTAAATATGCATCTTGGTTGTAATTTTTTTTCCTGATTTCAGATCATGTTTCCGCATGTCCAATTGTGAAGATTCTGGCTTAGAAGCTCTAAGGTACATTTTATAAGATTACACTGAACATATATAACGAGAATGTTATAATTTGCCTTCGCTTACTACTCGTTTTTACTGAACAGAACGTATCACAGTGTAACTCAGTGCAACCTCTGTCACTGGCAACCTCTGTCGGCCGGCGGCGGCTTAGAGGTACCGTTAAATAGCCGTTCGCTGATTTCAACACAGATTTCTTGTTATTTTCTCTCAACATAACATTCCTCTGATGTCCACTTGACTCCACTGGCACAAAAATGGCACTGCATTTTGGAAATACTCTCAATTGTGTTATTAGCACACTTGATACTGAATGGATGACAATTCCTTTACTGTAGCAGCTTTTTTGTCTCTCTACATGGGGCCTTAACTTGCCTTAAGTGCAATTTCTGTAACAAATGACAATTAATGCTTTAAAAGATTTTCTCTTTAAGACTTTCTGTCTCTCTAAGACTGAATGTCCCCACGGCATAAGAGCATGGGGGTTTTATTGACTCTGATTCACCAAAAAAAGAAAAAAGAAAAAAAGTGAGTCACACTGGGCGTTGTTTTTGTACTTGTAGTACACATAAAGTGTCAGAGTACATAAAACAGCATCAAAATAGAGCTTGCTAATCAACAAAAATGCTACTGGAGAATCCCCCACAGCCCCTGACAGAGGTGCTTAAACCCTTATATCCCAAAATCATAGAAACATCCTAAAATCCTAGTAAAGTCCCAAAATCCTAGAAATGTCCCAAAATCCTAGAAACGTCCCAAAATCCTAGAAATGTCTCAAAATCCTTGAAACATCCTAAAATCCTAGAAATGTCCTTAAATCCTAGAAATGTCCTTAAATCCTAGAAATGTCGTATAACCTAGAAACATCCTAAAATCCGAGACATGTCCTAAAATCCCCAAAACATCCTAAAATCCAAGAAAACGTGTATGGGGCTGTTTCTACTTGCCTCTGGTCTCCTGTCATTTTCATAAATGTATCCCTGCTTTAAAGAAATAACTGGACATCTTGGGAAATACTCTTATTGAATTTCTAGCAGATTTAATAATACTGAATGGACGACACCTCATTCCCTTAGACAGCTTTTTCCGGCTCCTTCATGTGGGCTTAACTTGAATTAAATTGTCAAAGAACAATTCAAGGTTCATCCAAAGTGCACTTTCTATAATGAATGACAATTAATTCTTTAAAAGATTTTCTCTACAAGACATTCTGTACAAGACTGATGTCCCAGAACCCCAAGACATAAGATCATAGGGGGTTTTATTGACTTTGTAAGTACAGACATCATGCTGTCTTCCAATGTATTTAGACGCTGCTGGGAATGTCTGCGACTTTTGGGTTGATTACCAAACATGTGCTTTGTTTGGGAGGACAAACAACAAACTTTAGGAAGGGCACAGCTTACAGCAGGTTGTTGGCAGAGGCTTGCACTGCTGCCTTTTAGCGTGTCCTTGTCTTTATCTACCTTACTTACTGCCTATCTGTCTCCTCTTTGTATCCCGCCCCACCACGTTCCCCCGCTTTCAACCAATATACAGAAGTGAGGAGGAGCGGGTGCTGTTGCTCATTCGTTCCCTGTCATTACATCCTTGTTTTAACACGGTGGAGGCAGAGTTCCCACAGAGAACCTGATTGATTCGCAGAAGTACAAACACAGCCAATTACTCTTTAATGCCACTGAGTGAGAGCCAATTCAGCCAGCGGCGCTCGCCGATGCCACAAAACACAGACGCACATCGCTGCTTCCATCATCGCGGGCTGGATAAGGACAAATGAGGATTATCTAAACTGCCCCAATCAATAAGTCACTTTTTATGCATCAGGCCTCTCAGCGCACATCACATTAGCTCCCATCAGCGCTGCATTGAGAACATTAATGGTAATGACTTGACACTGAAGTGGTCTGAGATATAGGATGAGTAAAACCTTTTGCTGCACATTAAAGGTGTGTATTTCCATGTTTCTGTGGCTCCTGGTGTTGTTATGTGTGACCAGACTCGGCAGGGAAAAGTAAGTAGAAGCTGTCAGTTTTAGCGGATTAGCTGTAGCATAAGGGCAGGTGCTGCACTCCGGGTGGAGACACATCGTGTTTTCCTGAGCTTATCTAAAAAACCCAGGACAGCTACACACACACATACCACACACACACTTGCGCTCAACACACCTTCAATCACACTGTGGAAGTCCTGCAGGAAGGCTCTGCCCTTGATTAGCACATTTCCAACCTCTGCGGATATGATTCCAGCAGGTTTGCACTCTAAGGGATCTGTCTGTTTTTCTGTCTGTTTGTAGCTGCAGCCTCCCGCCAACATAAACCTGTCCAGCTGTGTGACTGTCCATCTATCAGTCAGTCAATGTGCTGGTCTGTCCCACCCAGAAGCCCAGCTCATCTCAGCTCATCTGCAAACACACGATAACAGCAACTCCATCGGCACCAGCAACATGGAGAGACAAAATGGGCAAAATCCTCCACAAATGACTTCCTAAATCCTAATTCATCGGTCCAGGGTGTATGGGATATGGATATGCTATCAGCTGTGAACATCTCAGCCAACAGGGCTCAGGACATTAGGACACACTATATGGGGGGTATTTACTGAACCAGCAACCAAAGCCTCCACCAGGGAGTTCAGAATAACTGACAAGACAACCAAAACAATGGCTGCAGTTACATGCACACTCATGTTCCCCTATTATTCCAAATATGACAATATTCTGAATTTGACGCAGATCATACAATCAGCTGCACCAGTTTGCAAGGCTGTGGTAGAGATGCATACCCAAAAGAAAATCTAAGAGATCTACCAAAGGTGCAATTTGAAAAAGCCATATTATCTGTTTTACTGTGACAAAATCTTATATTTTTTTATCCGAGATAATAAATCTCATCTAGCACCATATGCATTAGGTTGTCAAAAGTGTTTAAAGGTAACTGGTGTTGTTTTTTTTGTAGTAAAACATTCAACCTCTTTTTCAATGACAAGATCTGACAAGAAATCAGTCTGAAAAGTGATTTGCATGGTTGTCACATCCAAAATGCCTATTTAGAGAAAACTACACAATCAACAAAGTAAGTTTGCTTCGTGCAAAGCATTCACAAGAGTTTCTTCATTCCCATTTACATCCCATTTGCTGACAACAACAGGACTCATGCAACGATAAAAACATGAGTAAATGGTAGCACACTGAGATGCTTTTGCCAAAAATTTGTCAAAACTTCATCTATTCACATTGTTCTCTCTAGTCACATGTGCAATGACATGTTTAAAAACAGGTTTTTCTCAGGTTTGCTTTGTTAACAAGATCGCTTATTTTAAGGATCAGAAAAATACTGAAACAGGGAAAGCAAATTAAACACTACACTTATTTTATTGTTTTGTGTGTGCTTTGTATAGTTTGTTTTAAAGATCCCTTTAACACCTAGATTGGTATCAGTTTTCTTGTGTTGTGTTCAGAGGCCTTTTACAAGCATGTAAACCTCTGACAATTGAAAAAAAGGTTTGATTTCTTTATTAAACATGGGAAAAAAATACAATAAGCAACTCAGCAAGAAATGTGTGACATTTGAAAGAAAAAAAGTAAAAGGTGATTTAAAAAAGACCTTAAAAATGACCTTACTGCAAATTATTAAAAGCTAGGTCAAAATAGCCAGAAAACTATATTTATAATTCTTATAATTATATATTTAAAACTAGGACAAATGACAGAAAATAAATAAATGTATACATTTTAGCACTTTCTTCTGTAATTTTCTTGTTGCTTTATGTTTTTTTTTCTGTGTTTTACTTTTTTTTCTTTTTTGCTTAATTTTAGGTTATTTTCTGGAAACCTTTTACATTTTTTTGTCTTCTTAAGTTGCTTGCTTAACATACATTCCTCCCTTGTTTTTAAAAGAAATCAAGCCAATTTCCTCAGGTTTCAAAGGTTTATAGATATACTATGCAGGACTTTCCTTAAATTGAAAATTAAGGATGAGTGATTTTTGCACTTTCTTGTTTGCTCTTTGCAACCAGCATATGCAAAACTGACCAAGATACTGATTACAGCCGCTCATAAGCCACACTCACACCCACTCTATCGATTTTATTTAAATCACCATATGGACGCGCCTGAGACTGATGTGGCTGCATCTATTTGTGGCACTGACAGCTAGCTCTAAAGTGATATTATCGAGCCTTTATTCAATTAATGCAACTCTATGTAATTAGCCGCAGCTCCAAAGGACAAGTGCACTGATGATTTTATTATCAAAATGTTAGCTTTTTCACTGCTTTTACTACTGTAAATTGTAATTAGTTCTTTTTCTCTGTGAAGTTCATCATGTCAGAAATTGGTTCAAGACGTTCCAGTAGTAGTGAATGTGGCATTATTAGCACCAAAGTTACGGTATATTAGTGAGTAAAAGCTGTACAGAGAGAGAGCAAAAAGAGAGGAAGAGCTGAAATCTGCTGTGGTGTCAGCGGAGACAGACTGGAGATCAGGGTCATCATAAAGTGCCTCCCCAGAGCCTGTTAGATGAGGGGACACATCAGAGAGTCAGTCCCTGAACCCAGGGAGTTCGGCTGCTCCAGAGTTAAATGAAAGCTAGCTGAACAAACAGAAATAGCTCCTTTAGGCTTCATATGTCGGCCTCACACTGGGCTCTAATCTTGTTACTCACAGTGGAAAAACAAGCGCGGAATAACAATAGTGTTGACCATGTTCACGAAACATCTCCATGTTCATACATTCACACACACATACACACACAACCTCACAAACACTTGACACTACAGGTTGACTGATAGTGGATTTTTAAGGGCTGACATAATAATCAAAAAGACAACAGCCAATTCATCAGCCAATATCACCCATGCTCCAAAATCCAAGTAACAAATGCCTAAATACATAAACAAATCTGGAACTGAACATCAAATTAACTGAGATTATGGCATTATTTCAACTTTGTACTGAGTATTTTGTAACTGGCATTTAACAGGGCTAAAAAGTTTTATGTAATTTTGTATTTTCTCAGTGATTTATAAAACATAAAAAAATGAAGTCAAAACCTCCACCTATGCCTGACACATGTATAAAATGCTCAAGGGCATACCTATATTTTTATGATTCATCTTAAACTATAGTTACATTGATTGACAAAAGACACACAAAGAATTATTTAATTGTACAGATATGAATAATGAAATTAAGGGTATAACTCCCACTTAAGGCGGCTACGCCTGTGCAATGATGTCTCCCTATGACACGAGTTATGAAAGGGGATGTTGCAAAATGGTAAAATAGTAATGCGTACGTATGTGTACATCTGTCTCTGTGTGTGCGTGTTTCTTTAAAGTTTGGTCACATTACGTATATCTGTTTAGAAGATATGCACTATTTTGTTATAGCCTCCCTGTCCCACCGCTTTAGCCATTTGGCATGAACACAAACACACACACACTTGACCTCCATGTCAAATTTCTGCCTCATAGGGCAAAAACTACAGCCCTTAAATTTGTGGACTGACCAATCAACAGAGCAAGCTAAAGATGGTTTGTGGGCCAAATAAAACTGCAGCATAAAGCAGCCCTAGCCGTTTATTGACAGCAATGTGAAGTGGTGACAGAGTCATAGCATTGTATCAAATACATGTTAATGTAGCCCCAATTAAACTTAGCAACTTAACAACTACTCCAACCAAAACACAAAGCTTGTGGAGTGGCGAAATGCATCCACCTTTATATGTAAAACAAGGGCGAGTCAGTGTTTGAGTTGCACATAAGAGCTGCTAGAGAACTACAGGGCACAACAGGAGCTAATGCTGCTATTAATGTGTGTAGAGTGACCCGTGAGGGTTCTTAACAGCAGGAGAATCCTCCACAACAACCTCCTGAGACCATTTCTATGGAAATAAGCTTCGACTTTGCATATGTGAAAATACTTGACTCGACTTGAGCTTTCTACTAACTGCTCTGACTCTTCCCTAATGTGCCCGCCCATAAACATTTCCAAGGACGCGCCATGGTGATGGAGCCTTTAATTTGAAACATGGAAGAGCAAGGAGGTGCACAGAGGAGGCACTTAAAAGGCTGTAAAACAAAAAAAAAAGAGAGAAAGAAAAAAAAGCTTCCTGCCGAATGGGAGATCATTTGAGCATATTGGGAAAAGAAAAAGGGTCCGTATAACCCTGAGAACACACTGATATGCAATGAAAGAAAGATTTGCACTATCTAGGTGCACTTTGCTTCAACATCAGTCCCATGCTGGGATTTCACCCAGCGTGGAAATAGACATACAGAGCAGCCTCTGTGGTAACAACCGGCCATTTGGGAGGAGGGTCCCTGCAGCACTCGGCTAGGAAACAGGGAATTATGTTGTTTGTCCTCAGCTGATGCAACTATTCTCAACATCAGCAGCTTTAGCTCTTTCTTTATCCGGGGCTTTATTGTGAGAGGGCTGAACCAAATGTGGACATTTTTTAGGTTCCGATTAACAAGCTGTCAGCAGAACAACAACAGCGATGTTAATGCCTGTGTCCTCTGGAGCTGAGAGAGGATAGAGTAGATCTGCTGGGACTCTAAGAATATCACTGACAGCATAAACAAGAGCTGATGAGGATAATAAGCCTATGATAAGCCCATTAGCACAAACGTGAGAAATAACAGTATGCTGAATGAAGCAGCATCAGGTGGTGTGACACACTGAGCTGGAAAAAGAACACAACCCACGAGATGTAGGCAGTGCTTTTTAACAATGGCAATTAGCACTTTAACACACGAATTACAGTGTTCGCTGTATTCTTGTCTCACAGGACTTATCTGATAATAATAGTAGAAAAGGTTATATAAAGGAGTATAAAAAGACATACACTGTCACCTCACAACCTGCTTTTACCTGCACAATGTCAGTCAAATATGTGCTGCCCAGGAAGAGACGCAAAATGATCACAAAGACACAAAAGCACAACAAACAGCTGCAAAGACACACAAAATGACTTACAATGATTACAAAAAGCAGCAAAAAACCACAAACAGACCACAAAGAGTCAAAAAGCAACCACAAAGAGATTCAAAATGGCTACAAAAGACACACAATTGCTACAGAGATTTAAAGCAGTGACACAGATTTAAATCAGTTAGAAAGGCACAAAGAGACTTGCAATGACTACGAACAAGAGAAAGAAAAAAAACACAAAGAGATACAAAATGACTGCAAAGCAACTACAAAGAGATGCTAATCAGCTGCAAAGTCATAAGGAGACTTCAAATGACTTCAAAAAGGAAAAAAACTCACAATGAGACACAAAGGAACAACAAAGACACTCAAAATGGCTACAAGGAGACACGAAATGACTACAAAGAGATGTAAATTGACTACATATATATAAAAATGGCTACAAAGAGATGCAAAGTATTTACAAAGGGACGCAAATTAAGAAATGCAAAGCAACTAAATACAAATTTTAAATGGCTGCAAAGAGATACAAAAATACTGCAAAGATATGCAGAGTACTACAAAGAAATACAAAAAGACCACAAAGAGATGCAAAGCAACTACAAAAAGATCTCAGCTGCAAAGGCACAAATACAGTTAAAGTGACAAAAATAGGGGGAAAAGAACCACAAAGAGCCACAAAATTACTACAAAGAGATGCAATTTGACCACAAAGAAATGCTAAGCAGCTACAAATAAATGCAGAACAGCTGCAGAGAGACACGAAACAACTGTAAAGAAATACACAGCAACTACATAAAGTTTTAAAAATGGCTACAAAGAGGCACAAAATGATTACAAAAAGGGGCAAAGTCACCAGACACAAGACCACAGAGACATGTGTAACAACTATAAAGACACACAAACTATCTAGAAGGAAGCTGAATACCTGAAAAGTATGTGTTTTGCACCTATGTAGGAAACGGGGTGGGGGTCTTCCACATGTCTCTGCCAAGGGGCCTATTGTCTTGTAATAGACCCATGGATGGAGTGTTTGGAAATTGCATTTTCTTTCCGGTTTCCCAGTGTCTGATTTTCCCCTGCAGTCTAAAGACATGCAGTTTAATACAACTGGCGTGAGCGTCTCTATGCGTCAGCCCTGAGACTGACCTGTCCAGGGTGTCCCCGCCTCTTGGTATGTCAACTGGGACCCTAAAAGAAGCAGGTATAGCTAAGTAATGGATGGGTATATAAATATCCTCATCCAGAGGACAAGGTGATGACGGGATGTTAAAGGTCTTTCACATACAGTAACTGTGGGGAAAACATGCACGGGTTGATGGCCCTCAGCACAGTAATTTCACGTAGAGTCCATCCAGCCTTCATGTGTTCGTGCTGTTGCTGAGGCAGAGCCAGCAGGCCAGCAGTAAGCCCTGTTGGAGCCTTTGAATTGCTGAGTGTTGACAAGTCCAATCAATAGCAACCACTGCCTTCTCCCAGGCTTCCTCTAGGATTAGAAAGTATTTCCCAAGCTGGAGAGAGGAGGAACAGCTGCCTTAACATCCAGTATGCAGAGCGTTGCTTCCAACTGGGCTCATCTCTTAAGAGCATCTAGAAAGATGCCAGCCCATATGCAGTAATATATATTTAATGGAGTAAATAAAAACACAGGCCTTGGGTGGGCAAGCCAGCAAGGCTCAAATCATCATTAGTGTGCGCCTATGTTTGTGTTTCTACATGTGCGCATATTCTGCATATGCAGGCACATTTCTACTCGCAGAGATTTTGCAGATGGCATATTAACACATTCATCACATTCTCTTGCTGGTGAAGGAATCAGGCATGCGTCATACATGCTGTAGCAGGCTGACAAAATATGCTGCAGCTTCATTGACTTCCAGCACCAGAGAAAAGCATTTTTCATCAAAAATCGCAGCCCTTCTTCTGAGTGTCATAAATCAGTAAAATTGGAACTCACAGACAAACTTGCTAGAATAAGCTTAATTTACTCTTTGCAGTGAAGTGTCTCTCCTGAGTTGTGGATAAATGTCCACATCTTCGGTAAAAAGTTTACCTTCAGTAAAAAGTTAATTTAGTTGATTGTTGTTTTTACATCAGTAGGCAGGTTTCCATTAACCCTTAAATTGTACAAACTGAAATTGCAAATATAAAGTACACCTGATGGAGAC